>NC_092723.1:189104840-189404840 GCF_047496885.1 Scyliorhinus torazame | reverse complement strand
ACAGGTTTTTGCCAACCAACTTCTCGTGCAGTATAAATTGTTGTTTCCATTTTTATTGGCATTCTTGTCTTGTTTCCCAAGATAATAAACTTCGACACATCTCTTTTTTCATCAGTTACTTAATAGATCCAGAGTGAGCTGAGTGGGAATAAATAATGATTGAAAGCTGTTGTGGTACGTGTAGTGATCTCTGTATATCATTATACATGATCAATCAATGTAAAGCTAGTACATGGAATTGAACACTAGATGTCTCACTATCAGGACCTATATAAATAGTTTTCCCGCTCTTTCTTACAGGAGTGTGAAAGTTTAAGGCAAGAATTTTTAAGGCAAAATGATTTAACACTAAAAATAGCAATGAAAAAATGTTCATATCACGAACAATCAAAGAATCAATATAATCAGTACTTGGAATATAAAATTTGTGAAAATGGTGTGAAAACGTACCATGAGGTAGAGGCAGTATCGCACTCGATGAAGAAGCACATTTTGAATTGCATCCATCTTGAGCGACAGCAGTACGCACATGTGCACATCCAGAAAAGACGCGAGCCAGAAAAAGTCCGATTTGCGCATGCGCAACCAATGACTACACATTACGTCACTAGCGTCATGACGTCAGACGACTCAGACCACGCCCACTTAAAGGGAAACTGCCCGAAAATTTAAAAAAACAGTTTTAAATCTACAAAACGAAAAAAATTTACCACGAAAGGCACAACAATGCCTGAACTTCAACAAACAGTTGAAAATAACTTTTGCAACACCGTGGAACAAGCAGTTTGCAGCATAAAACGTGAAGAACACAATAACAACTCCGAAATCAAAGAAGATGATTACTGCTCAGACATAGCTAAGTTATTTGGATATTTTGATCATAGCATCAGCAACACGATTAAAAACGACTCTGCACCGAGAGCACTGACTGACCCCATTGAGAGAGCGCTGATTGTCTCAACAGAGAGAACACTGCACGACTCCACAAAGAGACCAATGAAAGACTCCACAGAGAGAACGATGGAAGCCCCACAGAGAGATCGTTGACAGATTCCAGAATGGAAGCAATCAAAGACTCCAGAGCGACAACCATGCAGGAAGAAGACTATGAAGGTCTATCCACTTTATTTGATGACTACAATAAGACAATGAATGTCTACCCACTGTATGTGAGAACAGTGACACAGTGATCACAATTACGCAAGATGTGCAAGATCACAGCGAGACTGACAGATCTCAGCTCGACTATACAGAAGCACTCAACAATCAAAGTAAAACTACTCATGAGTCCAGTGAGACGACATCAATTAAAACCTCATCTACTCTTACCTACAAGAGATCAAAGATGAAGAAAAACAACCAGAAATGACTGATATCACCAAGATCAATGAAACATCAGATACCACAAAGGACACTGATACTAACAGCTTCGAGAATGACTCAAATTATCCACAAGGAACAGTCACTGAGCACAACAACAACAACTACAATGAAAACAACAACTGAAACAACAACAACAAAACAACAACCTGTGCAACATGGTACAACTCTGCACATAAAGATAATATAACATAGCATAAAAGACAATGTTACAGCACAGTCCAAAACAATGGCAAGAGTACAAACATAACATGGACATTGCTCAGACAAACCAAATGTCATGGCAACGAACAAAGACGCAACACAATTTTCAAAGCAAATGACACAGAATCAATGCCACAAGCACAAGAAAAATCCAAGACAACAAAAGAGATTCGAACATTTAAACACCTCATGACAACTTGCTGACTAACATCACACAATTTCAAAGCATGTTGAACATCAACTACATTCTAATCCGATAATCAACTTAAAACTTCTTAATCACCTTTGAAATTACGAAGATCCACAAGGAGAAAATGACCAAATCGACTGAATTTGTGAACTTTTACATAATCCTAGTGAGTGCTGTACTAAATAACCACTGCATTTCAAATGTAAAATTTTCTTTTAATATTTACAAGCAAATGTTAAAAAAAGGGGGGCTGTCGTGATCTCTGTACATCATTATACATGATCAATCAATGTAAAGCTAGTACATGGAATTGAACACTAGTAGGGCGAAATTCTCCCGAAACGGCTGGGCCGAAGTCCCGCCGATAAATTGCCTGTCCCGCCGGCGTGGATTAAACCACCTTTTGAACGGTGGGACAAGGCAGCGTGGGCGGGCTCCGGGGTCCTGGGGAGGGCAGGGCGATCTGGCCCCGGGGGGTGCCTCCACGGTGGCCTGGCCCGCGATCGGGGCCCACCGATCCGCGGGCGGGCCTGTGCCGTGGGGGCACTCTTTCCCTTCCACCTCCGCCACGGTCTCCACCATGGCGGAGGTGGAAGAGACTCCCTCCACAATCGCCGGGGGCTGGCGATTCCCACCCCCGCCGAATCTCCGGTGCCGGAGACTTCGGCAACCGGCGGGGGCGGGATTCACGCCAGCCCCCGGCGATTCTCCGACCCGGCGGGGGGTCGGAGAATGACGCCCTTGATGTCTCACTATCAGGACCTATATAAATAGTTTTCCCGCTCTTTCTTACACGGGTGTGCGTCAGGATTGCAGAGAGAACAGACATAGGAAAGCTAGACAGAAGACGTTATTAGTAATCAAAGTATTGTATTATATAATTTAATTAGTTATATCGACAATTGTTTATTTGTTTTACTAGTTGAGTATTGAGTAAAAAGAACTCACAATATTAATTTATATTACTCAATAAATTAGTTTATCTTTACAAGAAGACTACTGCTCATTTCAGCAACTCGGCTGGTTCAAAAGAGTAATATATATATTACACAAAGTAATATAACAGTACGTACCTCTACAGTGCTTGCTACTGTGACTAGCCAATAGTAACACAGAACTCCAACTACTGACATTTTCAGCAAAACATTCCTACAAAGAAGAAGTTAGTTTATTTACTATTATAGTTATACACATCTATACATATCCAATAACCTTATCTCGACTACCTGAGCAAATCAGTGTAGTATCTATGATAACAATTTCCCACATCTGGCAAAATCTGGTGCTCAAGTTAAATTTACCTTCTGAATTTTGTGTCCAACACTCCGATATGCCTTAAACAATAATGGGAGTAAATGATGTCTCGGAGATGCTAAGTGTAAAAGTCAAGTTCAGGTGACATTTATAACAGGTGCAACCAATTTAAGAAAAAATATATTTTTCAGTTTGTCAAAGTCACTGTTGAGGCCAGCATTTATTGTCCACACTCTTGTTGGTTCTTTTTCTTGACCAGAGGAAGCCAAATCTTTTTTTATGGTTTGACACCTTTTGCAGTGGCTTGCTAAACCATTCCAGAGGACAATTAAGAGTCAACCACATGGATATGGGGCTGAAGGTACACATATGGCAGACTGTGTAACTACACCATGTTTCCATTCTTTAATTATTTACAAAACTCCAACAGATTCACGGTGACATTAAGTTCCAGATAGTTTAACCTGAAGTAAAGTTTAAGGTTTTGATCCACCCAAAAGGAACCTTTATTCAACATTCTGTGTGAAATAAATGTCTATTTTCTGTACTGTACTCTCCTAATGCTGTTACCTTTATTATACACCCTGTTGTCTGGTATCAATGTATTATTTTAATTGTCTATTTGAGGATTTTTGTATTCTCTAATGGTGTAAAGTCAATATGATTGGTGCTGCCATCTTCTTTCTCCTCACTGTGTGATGAAGGAGCTAATTACATCAAGTGTGAAACGGAGAGTCATGGTGATAAGGATATGGCAGGAAAGAGAAGAAAATTGTTCAGAATGAAAGATAAACCAGAAGTAAATTGTAACAATCAATAGGAAAAGAAATGACAAGAAAAATAGAAGGAAAGAATGTAGCTTTCAGCTGGTGTGTGACTGGGAATCTTGACGTTACTGTTGTTCGAAAGTAATGCTACAGCAGGCCCTGGAACTCAAAGTTTAAACCATTGTGACACATAGAACATCGAACTATGGTTTGCATGCTGTAAATATTCAATAACTCAAGGTGCAATGGGCTCGTTATTGTAATCGAACATTAATTTAGACAATTTTCCCAATAATTTAGTATCCAAATAAAAGATTTTGAAAGTGGTCACTCAGGGTTATAATCACTCCTTCCGGCATCTTTAAATGAAGATAAGATTTTACTGAAAGAAAAATTTGAAATGAATACCTGATAATGAGAATATATATCTCATGACGAGCATATTTGAATCTTTCCATAACGCCAAGAAAGGAGAAGAATAAAGGAATAAACAGGTTGATGATGGCCACCACAATAGGTAATAACAATGTCGCTGCTTGTTTTTGCATTTCCTCTTCAGTCGGATCTTTATAAATAATCTATAAAAATATAAATCAAAGGATTTTGCTTTATTTCTTACTTCTTGAATATTATATATTGTTGTTGCCTCATATCATGTCTTTATCATGTGTTTACGGGCTGTGGGCACCACTGGTTAGACCAGCATTTATTGCCCATCCTTAGTTGTCCTCGAGAAGGTGGTGGTGAGCTGCCCTCTTGAACCGCTGCAGTCCCCGGGGTGTAGGTACACCCACTGTGCTGTTTGTGAGGGAGCTGCAGGATTTTGCCCTAGCGACAGTGAAGGAACGATGCTATATTTCCAAGTCGGGGTGGTGAGAGACAGATCCTTGGCTGGGACGTCCCAGGTCTGACGCTGCGGGACTCTCCAGGGCTCGGCTAAAGTTCCACTGACATTCGGCGGAGCTGGGAAATCCCTTGTTTCTTTCACTTTCCAGAGAAAATTATTTCAGATTCTAGTAATCAGCCAACTTTTTCAGTGTCCCTTTATATCTTAAACAATAACTAACATTTTACTGTTTCCTGTTTTACAATAGCATTTTGATACTTCAGCACCACATCCTCCAAAATAAAAAAAACTTTATTTGTAGGATATCATAATCTAATATATTTTTACATTACTAATTAGAATTGAATGAAGATGATTCTTTGGTTTATTATTTGAAGATCAATTCTACCATCTTTCTGTTGCAACATTTAGCAGTTCTTTAAATTAGTCCAATGTGTTGGTTGAATTATTCTTCCTGATCATCCTCCATGTAAAGAAATTCATTCCATCTTGTCTTTTATTTCTGCTATTTACTATCCTGAACTGTGTCTCTGAGGTGGAGATGCCGGCGTTGGACTGGGGTGAGCACAGTAAGGAGTCTTCCAAAACCAGGTTAAAGTCCAACAGGTTTGTTTTGAATCACTAGCTTTCGGAGCACTGCAGTGTTCTGAAAGCTAGTGATTCAAAACAAACCTGTTGGGCTTTAACCAGGTGTTGGAAGACTTTTTACTGTGCCTCTGAGGCATGTCTTCCCAAGAATGAAGAGCCCAAACATATCCGATCCATGCCACCTCATGTCTCATATCCACCCCCTTGGCCCGTCATGAGCTCTATACCAAGCCGTATCATTGCTAATTTTCTCCTTTGTTTTATGGAAAGTCTGCCTGGGAAGCTAGAAAGTGTTAAACATCCAGTCCCTTTGAAGTCTCAAAAACTGCAGACGACAAATCCTTGAAACCACTTCACTTTTGTAAATAAACATAGTGAAATTGACCACATATATCTGAGGTCCTGAGTTGTTATCAAACAAGGTTTCCTGGGGCACAGCTGTTCTTGTATCCTAATCGCTGCATCGGTTCTCAGCTGAGCGTACATAATGGGCACATAAGTGTACAGTTCCCCAGAGGAAACATTGTTTGATTGACAACTCAGGTTCTCTGACTTTTGCTGTTAATTTCACAGTGTTTTACACACATTAAGTGATTAAGGGTTTGTGGTTTGTGTTTTATGAGACTTCAAGCCCATGGAATTGAAACATTCAGTTCATCGCCGAAAACCTTGGCTTTGCTTAATCAACAGCGCCTCTTACAATCCCATCCTCCCAGTCCTCTTCTATCAGACCAACCTCATCATCACTCTGTCTAAATCATAACTTTTTGCACAGCTTTAGTTTAGTGATTTCTTTGTGAACATCACTTTCAGCATAAGTGCCTCCCCCATACCCCTCACTCAGCCCCACTCAGCCCTCTCACTGACATTTGTCTATCTAATTTCTGCAATAAATCTGCTTTCTTGGCTCTAAGCGAGGAATTCAGTCCCTGTTGAAGTGTAAGAATTGTGACGGCAGATCTTTATTTATAAAATATAAAACGTTTTTATTTTTGACATTTAGTTCACATGAGTGCTGGCTAGACCAGCATTTATTGCTTTATTAGGACACACTACGCTGTACAGAAAATGATAAGGATTGGACCAGGTCAATGGATCAGGTAGGTTTGTAGGGCGTGGTGCGTGTGGTGGGGTTTAAGGTTGTTCACTCAGAGAGTGGGAACGAGCGGTGAAGCCTACAATACCGAGAACCAGTAAAACTGCCCCAGTAAGTGTGAATTACATTTAATTACACATGTAATTCAACATTTAGGAACATTAAAAAAAACACAATTTTTCTCCCTTACAAACAATAACCCCCCCCCCCCCCCGGTAACAAAAAAAACCAAGAAATCGCGCAGAGCAAGATATATACATGGCAAAATGATATATTTACACTTTGTACACTGGCCCTCACCCGTACGTGCCAGTTTCCCCAGCCCTTCATGTTATCTCTTGCTCATCCACCCTCCCAGGCAGTCCCCCCTTTCCCCCCCTCCCAGGACGTTCCCCCCCCCGCTCAAGGTTGCTGCTGCTGCTGACCGACCTTCCTCCGGGAACATTTTTAAAGGGTCTGGTTTTCAGAGAGCTGGATTTTAAACACCGCACCTGTACATCGTTCGGGTATAGATTCTCACTATAATATTTAGACTCAGACTATCCACCAGATTCTCTACCCTGACTGCTCTTTTTAAAAGTTTGCTCTTGAGATGTGGGCAATGATTGTCTGGACATGTTTGTTGTCTCCCCCTAGCTCTTCCTGAGAAAGTGGTAAGCTTCCTCTTTGCTTCCTGATGATTACTTTTATAATTGAGTGTTTGGCAGAGCCAACTCTGAGGTGTTTAGTGTGTGTCTGGAGCGCCTGTAGACATAACCAGATAATGACGGCTGCTTCCCGTCCCCCAAAGACATTGTTGACACTGTTGAGAGTTTCAGACAATCCAGCAGCTTCACTGCTCATTGTTTAGTGTCACTCCCTTGAATGATTCAGATTTATGGAATCTGATTTTAATATGTTCTCTGGTAGGAGCTTTCGGGCACAAACATCTTCGAGCTTGCATTGCTCATTTCTAAGTAGCTGAGACAAATATTTTGGAAAGTCGGAAAGGAAAGGAAAACACTAATATCATAAAACACATTTCTCACTTCCTGCTAGCTAACACTGATCTCTTAGAAGGATTGCTATTTGCAGAACAATGTTTATTGAAAGTACGATTTTGATGCAGTATCATAGAACATAGAACATAGAACATTACAGCGCAGTACAGGCCCTTCGGCCCTCGATGTTGCGCCGACCTGTGAAACCACTCGAAAGCCCATCTACACTATTCCTTTATCGTCCATATGTCTATCCAATGACCATTCGAATGTCCTTAGTGTTGGCGAGTCCACTACTGTTGCAGGCAGGGCATTCCACGCCCTTACTACTCTCTGAGTAAAGAACCTACCTCTGACATCTGTCCTATATCTATCTCCCCTCAATTTAAAGCTATGTCCCCTCGTGCTAGACATCACCATCTGAGGAAAAAGGCTCTCACTGTCCACCCTATCCAATCCTCTGATCATCTTGTATGCCTCAATTAAGTCACCTCTTAACCTTCTTCTCTCTAACGAGAACAGCCTCAAGTCCCTCAGCCTTTCCTCATAAGATCTTCCCTCCATACCAGGCAATATTCTGGTAAATCTCCTCTGCACCCTTTCCAATGCTTCCACATCCTTCCTATAATGCAGCGACCAGAATTGCACGCGATACTCCAAATGCGGCCGCACCAGAGTTTTGTACAGCTGCAACATAACCTCATGGTTCCGAAACTCAATCCCTCTACCAATAAAAGCTAATTTTTCGAAGTTTCAAGAAAACTTATTAAATCTGCTTGTAAAGAATAATCTGGAGTAAACTGCTTACAATACTGTGATTAAGAATGGTCCAAATTGAAACAAAAATTGTTAATTTCAGGTTTCCTAATAAAAATCCAAATTTTACTAAATTTGGATGATTTGAAATCCAGGTCCTGATGAACATTGAATTGGATAAACTTTTCTCTATATGTTCATATGACATGGTAACTGCAGTGAAAACTCATTGTTCCTCAGGAGATGAAATTGCATAATATGATTAAGATATATCTTTGGATTAATATCCAAAATTCAGACATAAAAGGGGATCGAAAATCAATTAGAATACTGACTCTAATGTGTCGTCAAATAGAATTGCAGCAAGCTAGAGATCGAATTATATAATCTTACCAATGGTATTATTAAGAAAGTTTATATACTGATTGCCATTAAATGTATTATTCAGAATTCTCTGATGACAGTCGGTGTACAAAGTAACCATGGCTATACTTGTATCTCTACATACTCACAGACCACAATTTAGGTGGCTCGTTCCGCTTTGCTGGTCTACCTGCTACTGACAGCTCAGAACGTAATGAAAGCTCATTTGTGTTTGCCTTCACTGGATCGAATTCTTCCCCAGAATTCAGTTTATTAAACAACCAATTCATCCAACTTCGAAAGTTTTCTCGTTTTCCTAGAAACTCTATGCAGAGCAACCTACCACTTGTGTATATGTAATACCAGATATTCTAAGACAGAAAGAAAGTATAGATTAATTAATCAATTTCTGTGTGCAAATGGGTTGCCACACTTATCTACAGTGAGCATACTTAAATTAATTAATTGGTTGAACAACGCTCAAGGACATCACCCTGTGTCCATGGAAGGTGCAATTTAATCTAAGTTCTTTCTTTAATGTACCTGCACTGGCGCTCCACACTCAGTGACAGTTCAAAGGGGCTGCAAGGTCAGGCCTGCAAAAATGTTTCATATTACATTCTGGGTTTCCCAGTGTCCTAAACAGAGCCATCTTTTATTGAAGTTTGAACTTCAAGATCGATTCTTGTGCACCATAGACTTGTATCTCAGTAGTAATGGCCAGCAACCTACATTGTTCTTAGTACCTAATAGTCTGCCCCCCTTGTCCACGGAAATATTTAAATGAGCTATGTATTATTGTGATCACAGGTTAAACACAATACAAAATCTAGATTCTACATTAACTACCCTTGCTCCAATTAAAGGAGCAGCAATGTGTTTTGGGGGGAGATTTTAGTGCAGGTGCCCTTTATGGAGTTGCTAGTTTGCTGGAGGTTGCTTGTGATGTTGTGTTCATTATCCTGTTGGACCAGATTTTGCTGTGGCAGTAAACAGCCAGCGAGCCCTTTGTCAGACTTGTTTGTCAGACTTGCCCACGGAGTTTGGAAGGCAGATGCAGCACCCTCTCCAGTGTGAACAGAACAAGCAACTGCGTATCTCCCAAACCAATTCAGTTGAAGAATCGTTAACGAATACATAGTGCCTGAACCAGAAATGAAATGAAAATTGCTTATTGTCACAAGTAGGCTTCAAATGAAGTTACTGTGAAAACCCCCTAGTCACCACATTCCGGCGCCTGTTCGGGGAGGCTGTTACGGGAATTGAACCGTGCTGCTGGCCTGCCTTGGTCTGCTTTCAAAGCCAGCGATTTAGCCCTGTGCTAAACAGCCCCTGAATCATTGAAAATGATCCAGGTCATTGAAAATGAGAAAAGTGAAACAATCTCCAATCAGATACAGAAAATGAAAAAAAGGCACAGAAAGGAGCCTGAGAGTGCGAAAAGGGACAGAAAGAAAAAAAGTTTTAAAAAGTTTTTTAAAAATCTCCAACAATAATTGAAAGTTGAAGGAATGAGACGCTGATATTGTACAAGTTAATTTTCAATGCCAGAGAGGTTATTTGAAGGTAAATAAGATTGACCACAACATTAAACTGGAATGGACAAGTACTAACTTTTGTAGCAAGCTGCGTCTGTATTTACAGGTCAGTACTGAAATTTCCTCTCATTCAATACATTTGAATGGGCAGCCAGACCATGAGATAATATTTTTACGTAGTTTAAAGAACAGCAGCTTATCTCAGATAGCAATGTTTGGTTTCTGCTGATTAACTGTGCCCCTGCTTACAAGATGTTGCTGTTTAATTTGTAAATAAATGACAGTGAACACTGTTAGCCTCACTATTGTTTTCAGATCAAAATCCTGTCCATGAGGAAATTTGTTATTATGTACCCAAACATTTCTCTGTGTATTTCTGTTTATAAGTATGTTAATGTTTCCTTTTTTTATCAAGGTTTTAATCTCTCTGTGAATGATGTTTTCTCCTTGAATGACAAGGCTATAGACCAAATAATGTAATTGAGGAACAGGTCATAGGGTCATAGAGTCTTACAGCGCAGAAAAGGCCTTTCAGCTCATCGAATCTGTACCAACAATAACTACCCCTAATCTCGCACTAATCCCGCTGACCAGCATTTGTCCCATACCCTTGAATGTGAGGGTGTTTCAGGTGCCGTCCAAGTGCTTTTTAAAGGTTGTGAGGTATCCAGCCTCCACTCCCTTCCCAAGCCGCGCATTCCACATTCTCACCACCCTCTGAGTGAAAACATCCTTTCTCAAATCCCCTCGGATTCTCCTGTCCCTCACCCTAAAACTATGTCCCCTTGTGATTGATCCCTCAACCAATGGGAACAGCTGCTTTCTATTTCCCCTGTTCAAACCCCTCATAATCTTATACACCTCAACCTCCTCTGCTCGAAGGAAAACAATCCCAGCCTATCCAGTCTCTCCTTATAGCTCAGATGCTCCATCCCAGAGAACATCCTGGTGAATCTCCTCTGCACCCCCTCCAGTACAATCACTTCCTTCCTTTACTGAGGCGACCTGAACTGAACACAGTGCTCCAGCTGTGACCTAACCAATGTTCTGTACAGCTCCAACATAACCTCCCTGCTCTTATAATTTATGTCACCATTGATAAAGGCAAGTGTCCCGAATGCCTTATTAATGACCCTATTCACCGGCTCTGCCACCTTCAGGGATCTGTGAACAAGTTCCCCAAGATCCATCTGTTCCTCGGAGCTGCCTAGTGTCCTGCCGTTCATTACATACTCCCACTGTCCTGTTTCCTCTTCCAAAGTGCATCACCTCACACTTATCAGCATTAAACACCATCTGCCACTTCTCTGCCCATCTGACCAACCCATCTGTATCCTCCTGTAACCTATCACCCTGTTCTTCACTGTTAACCCCCCTACCAATCTTGGTGTCATCTGCAAACTTACTTCCTATTCCCTCACGTCTATATCATTTAGATATATAACAAACAAGAGGAGACCCAGCACTGATCCCTACACCACTGGACACCAGCTTCCAGTTACTCAAACAGCCTCTCCCACCGCCCTGTGTCCTGTTACTGAGCCAGTTTCTGATCCATCTCGGAAAGTTTCCTTGAATTCCGTGAGCTTCAACCGTCTCAATCAGTCTCCCAGGTGGGGCCTTGTCAAAGGCTTTGCAAAAATCCATATAAACTACATCAACTACACCTCCTTCATCCACACACTCGGTCACTTTATCAAAATTTTTTATCAGATTAATTAGACATGACCCCCCTCTGACAAAGCCTCTCTGACTGTCCCTAATCTACCCAGGCCTTTCCAAGTGGAGATTAATTCTCCTTCAGAATTTTCTCCAATAGGTTCCTGACCACTGACGTGAGTCTCACCGCTCTGTAATTCCCCGGTTCATCTCTACCACTCTTCTTGAAAAGTGGAAAAACATTCGCTGTTCCCAATCCTTTGGCACTTTCTCCGTGGCCAGAGAGGAATTCAAAGGAGATTTAGGGCAGGAAATATAAAGATAAATATATAGTTTAACTTAACTGGTTTTAATTAAACTATATAAAACAAAATACATCCTTTTCAAAGACATTGGATGACTTGGGAAATTTCTGCCTTTAAACATGTTTCCATAATCATTTGCTTTAAGGTAAAGGTTAATGCAGATAGTCAGCAGTAATGGGTCATTCCAATACACAGACCTCTCATGTTGCCATGGTAATGGTATGCCTTCCCCAAATAAACTCCAATGTCCCTGATGCCCCCTATGTCAACCTATGCCCCTCCACTCACCCCCATGGCCCTTTATTACTCCTGTGCCAACTTAGTGCCAACTCATTCCCCATCTCACCTTTTTCCCTCGCATCTCACATGCCAATTCATCTGGAATCGGGCAGCACGGTCGCACAGTGGTTAGCACTGTGGCTTCACAGCACCAGGGTTCCAGGTTCGATTCCCCGCTGGGTCACTGTCTGTGCGGAGTCTGCACGTTCTCCCCGTGTCTGCGTGGGTTTCCTCCGGGTGCTCCGGTTTCCTCCCACAGTCCAAAGACACGCAGGTTAGGTCGATTGGCCATGATAAATTGCCCTTAGTGACCAAAAAAGGTTAGGAGGGTTATTGGGTTACGGGGATAGGGTGGAAATGAGGGCCTAAGTGGGTCGGTGCAGACTCAATGGGCCGAACGGCCTCCTTCTGCACTGTATATTCTATGCTCTATGAATCCACTGCGGGCAGACTTCAGGACCCAAGCAGAGAGGAGACAAAAAGAGTTCTGCAGAATAAAGTTCTGAGGCTGAAGTTTTCAGGCCCTTCCTGTGGGTGGGACCTTCTGGTCTCGCTGATGGTGACGGCCCGTAGCGAGTTTTCTGGTGGCGGAGGATGTGAGACACGGAAAACGCGGTTGACACTGGAGGAACTGGAAGATCTATAATCAGTTAATGGCAGATTTCCTCCACCCCCACAAAACAACCTGTGGGGGGAATGGGGGAGGGGGGGCACAAGTGTCTACTGTAGACTTGACTGTCTTGACTGTCAACTCCACCTTCCAGCTGCTCCCTATGAACTCTCCGACAGATCGCAGGTCCGTCTATCCCAGCCTTAAAGGTGTTCAACAGCGGAGCATACACAACCCTCTAGGGCAGCGAATACCAAAGATTCACAACCCTTCGACTTTTATTTCACCTGAGCAGCGAAAATCATAGTCCCACATTCAAGAGTCTATAACCACTTGTAGCTGTCAATCAATTTGTAAAATGGCTGGCAACCTACTGCAATAATAGATAGTTGTGAGATCAATCCTGCAGCACTAATCCAATAATGGAAGCCCTCAGCCTTATGTGAATAGATAAAGTGAAATTGCATTTATTTTAATTCTCCAGATATCTTCCTTTGCCAGTTTCTCTTGACAGGTCCTCTTGACAGGTGCTTCTGGTAATTTTGAAAGTTGATTTTGACAGGTCTGTTGACAGTGCCAATGAACTGAATAATAATGGCTTTATACACCTTTTATGCATATTTATTCAACGGCCATCTCACTTCCACCAAAAATTCTGGATTTTGCACAGCAGAGAGAAAGCGAGTGATAAAGCTATGTGACATCCCTCCCCTGCAGCAACAGCGAGTTTGCCTTTTGGTAATATTACCGGTTTTATACATTAAATATCTACAAAGGATTATAGCCAAAAGGGTGCTTATTTGTGAGTCTAGCTAAATGGAAATCCATTCGGAGGAATATTCTGTAAGTTTAATTTTAACGACTGTAAGGAACTGGCTAAATCCTTGTCGGTTTTGTGTTTCTCTTTTAATCCCTGTCCCTGCAGCATTACAGAGTGGTGTAAAACCTGCAGACTTTAGTCAAACTGGAAACACATCTGGTCTAATGTACTGGCCCAGATCTCCCTGTGATGCTCCGTGGCATAGCCCGTGATGCCATATTGATAGACTTGGCAAGCAGCCAATCAGCTTGTTTGAAATCTGTGTCTTTGGGATTGGTGAAGCCTTTCAGAAGGGTCCTGGAGCAGGAGAAGCAAGCTCCATTTTGTTTCAGTTCTGTGAAACCCTAGGAGACATCACACAGCCAGTCGAGGCTCTCCCTATCAGCTCCTGGCTGGGCGGTGTGAATGCTTCCAGCTTGGGGAAGTAACTTCTGCCTTAAATGTTTCCGGCCAGGTCAGTGAAAGTGTAAAAACTCTGTTTGAAAGGCCTGGCAATTAAATGCATCCAGCTAGCCTGGGAAAGTGACCTGGGAGAGGAGCTGGGGGCAAGTAAACATTTCTATCCTGATTACGAATTGTGAAGTCTGTGCTCCAAGTTCTCTCTCCCATGTTGGATTCTTCCTGATGGTTCAGGACATGGAGGGGGGCTGTTTAAAAATACTGAGAACTGTACTTTTAACTCAGTGAAACTAATAATCCACCTGGTGGATGCAGGCTAGAATTGCACAGTCCTCAGAAGGGGAATTCTCAGTGTGAAGACCCCAAATGTTAAAAGTGGAAGTGACTTGCCAGGGAGGATTCTGCAGCCTGCAGGTTCCAGTTGAAGACCAGATTAGAAGATTGCTGGCTACAATGACCGCTACCTCGGCAGCAAAGAACCATCTCATGCCCTTTAATCCCTGTTATTTTCAATCCTTTCCTACACCCACTATATGTTTGGCTTGTGTGTGTCTGGTGGAGGATGGGTTGGGATTTGGGGGATAGTTAGATTACAGACCATTGTTCCATTCTTACTATTATATATTTATCTTTTTCCTTGTTATAAATAAACAGTTTTTTAATGTTTTACTTATAAATCTGGTGCCTGTATCTCATTGGAGCAGTCAAGGCTTAAAGATCTTAGGAAAATACACAAATTATTGGTTAATTCACTTGTGTTGGGACTCGGGGGTCTGTGGGCTGGAATTGACCGGGCGCTCGCCCATAAAGTGACAGATGGGTTTTAACACAGAAGTCTGTGGTCGTGCATTTAGGGAGGTGAAATGGTTAAAGGGAGTACACAATAATTAGGAATACACTAAGAGGGGTAGATGAAGTGAGAGATCTTGGCGTACTGGTACACAGGCCCCTAAAGGCAGCAGTTCAGTTGGGCAGCACGGTAGCACAGTGGTTAGCACTGTTGCTTCACAGCTACAGGGACCCAGGTTCGATTCCCGGCTTGGGTCACTGTCTGTGCGGAGTCTGCATGTTCTCCCCGTGTCTGCGTGGGTTTCCTCCGGGTGCTCCCGTTTCCTCCCACAAGTCCTGAAAGACGTGCTGTTAGGTAATTTCAACATTCTGAATTCTCCCTCTGTGACCCGAACAGGCGCCGGAATGTGGCGACTAGGGGTTTTTCACAGTAACCTCATTGCAGTGTTAACGTAAGCCTCGTTGTGACAATAAAGATTATTATTATTAAAGTAGACAAGGTGTGTTAGAATTGTATAAAACACTGGTGAGGCCACAACTGGAGTATTGTGTGCAGTTCTGATCACCACATTATAGGAAGGATGTTATTGCTCTGGGGAGATTGGAGAGGTTGGGGTTATTTTCCTTGGTACAAAGGAGCCATTGAGTGGACAAAATTATAAGGGGAAGATATAGTGTGGACAGGCTAAAAATGTTTCCATTGGGGGATAATTCTAGAACCAGGGACATAGATTCAAGATAAGTGACAGAAGGTGTCGCGGGGACATGAGGAAAAACTCTATTATGCAGAGTAGTGGGAGTCTGGATTTCGCTGCCCAAGTTGGTGGATGAGGCAGAGACCCTAAACTCTTTTAAAAAGCACCTGGATCGGCACGATAAGTGCTGTAAGCTCCAAGGTGATGGACCGGGTGCAGGAAGGTGGGATTAAAAAGGGCTCCTGGATGTCCTTGGGCCGGCACGGACAAGATGTGCAGAATGGCCTCCTTCTGTGCTGTCCCTTTTCTGTGGTTCGATGGTTCATAGAATCATGGAATTTACAGTGCAAAAGGAGGCCATTCGGCCCATCGAGTCTGCACCAGCCCTTGGAAAGAGCACCCTACCCAAACCCACATCTACACCCGGACCCCATAACCCAGTAACCCATCCAACCCAAACTTTTTGGACACTAAGGCCAATTTAGCATGGCCAATCCACCTAACCTGCACATCCTTGGACTGTGGGAGGAAACCGGAGCACCCGGAGGAAAGCCACGCAGGCACGGGGAGAACGTGCATACTCCGCACAGACAGTGACCCAAGCTGGGAATTGAACCTGGGAGTTGGAGCTGTGAAGCAACTGTGCTAACCACTGTGCTACTGTGCTGCCCAAAAGAAGAGTTGTGATAAGCTTGACAAGTTTCCCTTTTGGGATTTGGTATGTGTGGCAAAAGCACCTGCCAGACCATAACAGCTGGCACCGTATAACCAAGAGCAAGGGATCAAACAGGCAATATGAGCTATGTTGTGAAGATGTACAGGAGTTTAAGCCACGCCCACACAGAGCAGACCTTGCATGGCAAATGACAAAGATGGCGGCCACCTACATCCACAATAACATACACTTTCATACTTGCCATATAAATTGACTGCATTTTGGGAGGAACGTTGAGGCTTCAAAGGGTGATATATACACTGACCTTTCTGGTGGTCTATACACCCGGCCGCTGACTCGCCCTGAAACCGAACTTGGCTGCAGCCAAGAAACTGATTCCAAAATGGTAATCGGCTTCTTTTGTTAAATCCATCACGACCTGAGGGAAAATGTTTGATGCTAAACTGCCCCTTGCCCTGTGTTCCCCTGCTGCCTCAGGTAAATACCGGGGCCACTGTGTTGCCACTGGTGGGACGGTGTAACCACAGTTAATAAGTTTAATTTCTGGACCATTGCCTCGATGAGGCCCATTTCTGACTTTACATTTCATCTCATTTTGTCAACCAGGGAGTGTGTACTGAGCCAGGAAGTAGGAACTCCTGATATAACGGGGAACCCCATCCATGGCTCTGCGACCAACACAGCCTTCTGTCATTTACTTTGCAAGCGATTAGTGGCAATCTGTTCCTTAACAGGTTGGAGATGTCCTCACACACCCAGCCATTTGAGTGGATTTCACTGGGCTCGTGTTATAGTTCTGCTTGTTAGAATGCGTTCAGTGTAACTCCCAGTTACACTCTGCAGTTACTCGGGCGGCTCCTTTATATTCAATGATTAGTGAATTATTTGAAACATTTTGTGACAGCTTTGACACTGGATTCACTTTGAGATCCCCGGTTTGTAGCTCCTTAAGGAGCTTTCTTTGCATTGTGAAATATACAGAAATATGCCACCCTTTATTCAATAATGCAACAAGGTACAATGCAACATACCTGGAAATTGATGATAGAAAAGGAATGAATTCCCAAACAGCAACCAATTGTTGTTCCTAATGAAATAATCCAGCTGATAAAATGAACAAAACATCGCAAGATCCTCTGCTTTGTTGACAGTTGCCTGTGGTAGCGCATTTTATCTGATAACATTTCCTGTAAGTATGAACGATTCAATGTTTTAACTGTAAATAGGATCTGGTAATCTTCAATCACTTTGAAATGCCACCATATTCACATAAAAATGAACTTAACCTCTACTTTCCTGCAATGTTTTCCTTATCTATAAATCTTGAATACAGTGAATGGATGGGATGAATTTTTGTTCTACATTTACTCTGAAGCAGAGTTTCTTCATTTAAGCACAATATCAGCATTTCTCCACGTTGACAATTTAACCATTTTGACCCAATGTCAATCTCTCCTCACTGAGGACAAAACTTCTGATGCGAGAGATTATTTTTTCAAATTAATTTGCAGGATATGAGCATCACTGGCATTTATTGCCCATCCCTAGAATCCGCTGGCAAACTGGTTTTGAGCCATCTGATTGAGCACCTTGCTGGGCCATCTGAGGACAGTCAGAGTCAGCCACACTCGAGAGAGGAAATGAAGTGAGGTTTTGATTGTAAATTTCCCCCTAACTCTGGAAGAAAATGATTCGCTTTCACTCAGGAGGTCCTTCAGTGACACAGCAAAGATTAGGGGCGGGACTCACCATCCCGGGATGCCAGGAATGCGATTACCCAATGGGATGGAGCATCAGGTAGCGGGGGAAAATCAGGATTGGCGGCGGGTGCTATCCTGAACGCAATAGTCCAACCCCCTGCTGGTAGCCTGAACGAGGCCCAGGATGGGCACAGGGAGTGGGGGGAGGTGCGGGCCCCTGATCCGGCCTTCCATGATTCTCCAGTCTCCACAGCCGGGAATCACGTGGGCGTGGATAACTTGTGGTCTCGAGCAGCGTGGCCCTGGTGTGCTGCATCTTGCAGTGGACCAAGGGGGCAACGGTTAGGGTGAGATGCAAGTGCACTCGTCCAGTGACGCCGGAATCATGAAACACGATTGGGAGGAGAATCGCCCAGGATGTGAAAATCATGGCCGGCGCCAGGCGCCTGGCGGAATGCCACGTACCGGCGCCTCATCAGCACAGTCAATCTGCCAGCTTGTTGGTTGGGATGAGTGTGTGTGGGGAGTGTGTTGGCTGGGATGAGTGTGTGTGGAGGGGAGTTGTCTGGGATGAGTGTGTGTGGGGAGTGTGTTGTCTGGGATGAGTGTGTGTGGGGGTGGAGTTGGCTGGGATGAGTGTGTGTGGGGGTGGAGTTGGCTGGGATGAGTGTGTGCGGAGGGGAGTTGTCTGGGATGAGTGTGTATGGGGGTGGAGTTGGCTGGGATGAGTGTGTGTGGGGGTGGAGTTGGCTGGGATGAGTGTGTGCGGGGAGGAGTTGTCTGGGATGAGTGTGTGTGGGGGTGGAGTTGGCTGGGATGAGTGTGTGCGGAGGGGAGTTGTCTGGGATGAGTGTGTGTGGGGGTGGAGTTGGCTGGGATGAGTATGTGTGGGGGTGGAGTTGGCTGGGATGAGTGTGTGTGGGGGTGGAGTTGGCTGGGATGAGTGCGTGTGGGGGTGGAGTTGGCTGGGATGAGTATGTGTGGGGGTGGAGTTGGCTGGGATGAGTGTGTGCGGAGGGGAGTTGTCTGGGATGAGTGTGTGTGGGGGTGGAGTTGGCTGGGATGAGTGTGTGTGGGGAGTGTGTTGTCTGGGATGAGTGTGTGTGGGGGTGGAGTTGGCTGGGATGAGTGTGTGCGGAGGGGAGTTGTCTGGGATGAGTGTGTATGGGGGTGGAGTTGGCTGGGATGAGTGTGTGTGGGGGTGGAGTTGGCTGGGATGAGTGTGTGCGGGGAGGAGTTGTCTGGGATGAGTGTGTGTGGGGGTGGAGTTGGCTGGGATGAGTGTGTGCGGAGGGGAGTTGTCTGGGATGAGTGTGTGTGGGGGTGGAGTTGGCTGGGATGTGTGTGTGTGGGGAGTGGAGTTGGCTGGGATGAGTGTGTGCGGAGGGGAGTTGTCTGGGATGAGTGTGTGTGGGGGTGGAGTTGGCTGGGCTGAGTGTGTGTGGGGGTGGAGTTGGCTGGGATGAGTGTGTGTGGGGAGTGGAGTTGGCTGGGATGAGTGTGTGCGGAGGGGAGTTGACTGGGATGAGTGTGTGTGGGGGTGGAGTTGGCTGGGATGAGTGTGTGTGAAGAGTGTGTTGGCTGGGATGAGTGTGTGTGGGGAGGGGAGTTGGCTGGGATGAGTGTGTGTATGGGGAGTGTGTTGTCTGGGATGAGTGTGTGTGGGGGTGGAGTTGGCTGGGATGAGTGTGTGTGAAGAGTGTGTTGTCTGGGATGAGTGTGTGTAGGGGTGGAGTTGGCTGGGATGAGTGTGTGTGGTGAGTGTGTTGTCTGGGATGGGTGTGCGTGGGGAGTGTGTTGGCTGGGATGGTGTGTGTGTGGGTGGAGTTGGCTGGGATGAGTGTGTGTGTGGAGTGTTTTGGCTGGGGTGAGTGTGTGTGGGGAGTGTGTTGGCTGGGATGGTGTGTGTGGGGGTGGAGTTGGCTGGGATGAGTGTGTGTGGGGAGTGTGTTGGCTGGGGTGAGTGTGTGTGGGGAGTGTGTTGGCTGGGATGAGTGTGTGTGGGGAGTGTGTTGGCTGGGATGAGTGTGTGTGGGGAGGGGAGTTGGCTGGGATGAGTATGTGTGGGGAGTGTGTTGGCTGGGATGAGTGTGTGTGGGGAGTGTTTTGGCTGGTGTGAGTGTGTGTGGAGGTGGAGTTGGCTGGGATGAGTGTGTGTGGGGAGTGTGTTGGCTGGGGTGAGTGTGTGTGGGGAGTGTGTTGGCTGGGATGAGTGTGTGTGGGGAGGGGAGTTGGCTGGGATGAGTATGTGTGGGGAGTGTGTTGGCTGGGATGAGTGTGTGTGGGGAGTGTGTTGGCTGGGATGGTGTGTGTGGAGGTGGAGTTGGCTGGGATGAGTGTGTGTGGGGAGTGTGTTGGCTGGGGTGAGTGTGTGTGGGGAGTGTGTTGGCTGGGATGAGTGTGTGTGGGGAGGGGAGTTGGCTGGGATGAGTATGTGTGGGGGTGGAGTTGTCTGGGACGAGTGTGTGTGGGGAGTGTGTTGGCTGGGATGAGTGTGTGTGGGGGCGGAGTTGGCTGGGATGAGTGTGTGTGGGGAGTGTGTTGGCTGGGATGAGTGTGTGTGGGGGTGGAGTTGGCTGGGATGAGTGTGTGTGGGGAGTGTGTTGGCTGGGATGAGTGTGTGTGGGGGTGGAGTTGGCTGGGATGAGTGTGTATGGGGAGTGTGTTGGCTGGGATGAGTGTGTGTGTGGGGAGGGGAGTTGGCTGGGTGAGTGTGTGGGGAGGGGAGTTGGCTGGGTGAGTGTGTGTGGGGGTGGAGTTGGCTGGGATGAGTTTGTGTGGGGAGTGTGTTGGCTGGGATGGTGTGTGTGGGGGTGGAGTTGGCTGGGATGAGTGTGTGTGGGGAGTGTGTTGGCTGGGATGAGTGTGTGTGGGGGTGGAGTTGGCTGGGATGAGTGTGTGTTGTGGTGGAGTTGGCTGGGATGAGTGTGTGTGGGGAGTGTGTTGGCTGGGATGGTGTGTGTGGGGGTGGGGTTGGCTGGGATGAGTGTGTATGGGGAGTGTGTTGGCTGGGATGAGTGTGTGTGGGGGTGGAGTTGGCTGGGATGAGTGTGTGTGGGGGTGGGGTTGGCTGGGATGAGTGTGTGTGGGGGTGGAGTTGGCTGGGATGAGTGTGTGTGGGGGTGGAGTTGGCTGGGATGAGTGTGTGTGGGGAGGGGAGTTGGCTGGGATGAGTGTATGTTGTGGTGGAGTTGGCTGGGATGAGTGTGTGTGGGGAGTGTGTTGGCTGGGATGAGTGTGTGCGGAGGGGAGTTGTCTGGGATGAGTGCGTGTGGGGGTGGAGTTGGCTGGGATGAGTGCGTGTGGGGAGTGTGTTGTCTGGGATGTGTGTGTGCGGAAGGGAGTTGTCTGGGGTGAGTGTGTGTGGGGAGTGTGTTGGCTGGGATGAGTGTGTGTGGGGAGTGTGTTGGCTGGGGTGAGTGTGTGTGGGGAGTGTGTTGTCTGGGATGGGTGTGTGTGTGGAGTGTGTTGGCTGGGATGAGTGTGTGTTGTGGTGGAGTTGGCTGGCATGAGTGTGTGTGGGGGTAAGAGTTGGCTGGGATGAGTGTGTGTGGGGAGGGGAGTTGGCTGGGTGAGTGTGTGTGGGGAGGGGAGTTGGCTGGGATGAGTGTGTGTTGTGGTGGAGTTGGCTGGGATGAGTGTGTGTGGGGAGTGTGTTGGCTGGGATGAGTGCGTGTGGGGAGTGTGTTGTCTGGGATGAGTGTGTGCGGAAGGGAGTTGTCTGGGATGAGTGTGTGTGGGGAGTGTGTTGGCTGGGATGAGTGTGTGTGGGGGTGGAGTTGGCTGGGATGAGTGTGTGTGGGGGTGCAGTTGGCTGGGATGAGTGTGTGCGGAGGGGAGTTGTCTGGGATGAGTGTGTGTGGGGAGTGTGTTGGCTGGGATGAGTGTGTGTGGGGGTGGAGTTGGCTGGGATGAGTGTGTGTGGGGGTGCAGTTGGCTGGGATGAGTGTGTGTGGGGAGGGGAGTTGGCTGGGATGAGTGTGTGTGGGGGTGGAGTTGGCTGGGATGAGTGTGTGTGGGGAGTGGAGTTGGCTGGGTGTGTGTGTGTGGGGAGTGTGTTGGCTGGGATGAGTGTGTGCGGAGGGGAGTTGTCTGGGATGAGTGCGTGTGGGGAGTGTGTTGTCTGGGATGAGTGTGTGCGGAAGGGAGTTGTCTGGGGTGAGTGTGTGTGGGGAGTGTGTTGGCTGGGATGAGTGTGTGTGGGGAGTGTGTTGGCTGGGATGAGTGTGTGCGGAGGGGAGTTGTCTGGGATGAGTGTGTGTGGGGAGTGTGTTGGCTGGGATGAGTGTGCGTGGGGAGTGTGTTGGCTGGGATGAGTGCGTGTGGGGTGTGTGTTGGCTGGGATGAGTGTGTATGGGAAGCGTGTTGGCTGGGATGAGTGTGTGCGGAGGCGAGTTGTCTGGGATGAGTGTGTGTGGGGAGTGTGTTGGCTGGGATGGGTGTGCGTGGGGAGTGTGTTGGCTGGGATGAGTGCGTGTGGGGAGTGTGTTGGCTGGGATGAGTGTGTATGGGGAGTGTGTTAGCTGGGATGGTGTGTGTGGGGGTGGAGTTGGCTGGGATGAGTGTGTGTGGGGAGTGTGTTGGCTGGGGTGAGTGTGTGTGTGGAGTGTGTTGGCTGGGATGGTGTGTGTGTGGAGTGTGTTGGCTGGGGTGAGTGTGTGTCGGGAGTGTGTTGGCTGGGATGAGTGTGTGTGGGATGTGTGTTGGCTGGGATGAGTGTGTGTGGGGAGTGGAGTTGGCTGGGATGAGTGTGTGTGGGGAGTGGAGTTCACAGAATTTACAGTGCAGAAGGAGGCCATTCGGCCCATCGAGTCTGCACTGGCTCTTGGAAAGAGCACCCTACCCAAGGTCAACAGCTTCACCCTATCCCCATAACCCAGTAACCCCACCCAACACTAAGGGCAATTTTGGACACTAAGGGCAATTGATCACAGCCAATCCACCTAACCGGAACATCTTTGGACAGTGGGAGGAAACCGGAGCACCCGGAGGAAACCCACGCAGGCACGGGGAGGATGTGCAGACTCCGCACAGACAGTGACCCAAGCCGGAATCGAACCTGGGACCCTGGAGCTGTGAAGCAATTGTGCTATCCACTATGCTACCGTGTTGCCCTCAGTTGGCTGGGATGAGTGTGTGTGGGGAGTGTGTTGGCTGGGATGAGTGTGTGTGGGGGTGGAGTTGGCTGGGATGAGTGTGTGTGGGGGTGGAGTTGTCTGGGGTGAGTGTGTGTGTGGAGTGTGTTGGCTGGGGTGAGTGTGTGTGGGGAGTGTGTTGGCTGGGATGAGTGTGTGTGGGGAGTGTGTTGGCTGGGATGAGTGCGTGTGGGGAGTGTGTTGGCTGGGATGAGTGTGTATGGGGAGTGTGTTGGCTGGGATGGTGTGTGTGGGGGTGGAGTTGGCTGGGATGAGTGTGTGTGGGGAGTGTGTTGGCTGGGGTGAGTGTGTGTGTGGAGTGTGTTTGCTGGGGTGAGTGTGTGTGTGGAGTGTGTTGGCTGGGATGAGTGTGTGTGGGGAGTGTGTTGGCTGGGGTGAGTGTGTGTGGGGAGTGTGTTGGCTGGGGTGAGTGTGTGTGGGGAGTGTGTTGGCTGGGATGAGTGTGTGTGGGGAGTGTGTTGGCTGGGATGAGTGTGTGTGGGGAGTGTGTTGTCTGGGATGGGTGTGCGTGGGGAGTGTGTTGGCTGGGATGAATGTGTATGGGGAGTGTGTTGGCTGGGATGAGTGTGTGTGGGGGTGGAGTTGGCTGGGATGAGTGTGTGTGGGGAGGGGAGTTGGCTGGGTGAGTGCGTGTGGGGGTGGAATTGGCTGGGATGAGTGTGTGTGGGGGTGCAGTTGGCTGGGATGAGTGTGTGCGGAGGGGAGTTGGCTGGGTGAGTGTGTGTGGGGGGTGGAGTTGGCTGGGATGAGTGTGTGTGCGGAGGGGAGTTGGCTGGGTGTATGTGTGTGGGGAGTGTGTTGGCTGGGATGAGTGTGTGCGGAGGGGAGTTGTCTGGGATGAGTGTATGTGGGGGTGGAGTTGGCTGGGATGAGTGTGTGTGGGGAGTGTGTTGGCTGGGATGAGTGCGTGTGGGGAGTGTGTTGTCTGGGATGAGTGTGTGCGGAAGGGAGTTGTCTGGGGTGAGTGTGTGTGGGGAGTGTGTTGGCTGGGATGAGTGTGTGCGGAGGGGAGTTGTCTGGGATGAGTGTGTGTGGGGAGTGTGTTGGCTGGGATGGGTGTGCGTGGGGAGTGTGTTGGCTGGGATGAGTGTGTATGGGGAGTGTGTTGGCTGGGATGGTGTGTGTGGGGGTGGAGTTGGCTGGGATGAGTGTGTGTGGGGAGTGTGGTGGCTGGGGTGAGTCTGTGTGTGGAGTGTGTGGGCTGGGGTGAGTGTGTGTGTGGAGTGTGTTGGCTGGGATGAGTGTGTGTGGGGAGTGGAGTTGGCTGGGATGAGTGTGTGTGGGGAGTGGAGTTCACAGAATTTACAGTGCAGAAGGAGGCCATTCGGCCCATCGAGTCTGCACTGGCTCTTGGAAAGAGCACCCTACCCAAGGTCAACAGCTCCACCCTATCCCCATAACCCAGTAACCCCACCCAACACTAAGGACAATTTTGGACACTAAGGGCAATTTATCATGGCCAATCCACCTAACCTGCACATCTTTGGACTGTGGGAGGAAACCGGAGCACCCGGAGGAAACCCACGCACACACGGGGAGGATGTGCAGACTCCGCACAGACAGTGACCCAAGCCGGAATCGAACCTGGGACCCTGGAGCTGTGAAGCAATTGTGCTATCCACTATGCTACCGTGTTGCCCTAAGTTGGCTGGGATGAGTGTATGTGGGGAGTGTGTTGGCTGGGATGAGTGTGTGTGCGGAGGGGAGTTGGCTGGGATGAGTGTGTGTGGGGGTGGAGTTGGCTGGGATGAGTGTGTGTGGGGAGTGTGTTGGCTGGGATGAGTGTGTGTGGGGAGTGTGTTGTCTGGGATGGGTGTGCGTGGGGAGTGTGTTGGCTGGGATGAATGTGTATGGGGAGTGTGTTGGCTGGGATGAGTGTGTGTGGGGGTGGAGTTGGCTGGGATGAGTGTGTGTGGGGGTGGAGTTGTCTGGGATGAGTGTGTGTGGTGAGTGTGTTGTCTGGGATGGGTGTGCGTGGGGAGTGTGTTGGCTGGGATGAGTGTGTATGGGAAGTGTGTTGGCTGGGATGAGTGTGTGTGTGGAGTGTGTTGGCTGGGGTGAGTGTGTGTGTGGAGTGTTTTGGCTAGGGTGAGTGTGTGTGGTGAGTGTGTTGTCTGGGATGGGTGTGCGTGGGGAGTGTGTTGGCTGGGATGGTGTGTGTGGGGGTGGAGTTGGCTGGGATGAGTTTGTGTGGGGAGTGTGTTGGCTGGGGTGAGTGTGTGTGTGGAGTGTGTTGGCTGGGGTGAGTGTGTGTGGGGAGTGTGTTGGCTGGGATGAGTGTGTGTGGGGGTGCAGTTGGCTGGGATGAGTGTGTGTGGGGGTGGAGTTGGCTGGGATGAGTGTGTGTGGGGGTGGAGTTGGCGGGGATGAGTGTGTGTGCGGAGTGTGTTGGCTGGGATGAGTGTGTGCGGAGGGGAGTTGGCTGGGATGAGTGTGTGTGGGGAGTGTGTTGTCTGGGATGGGTGTGCGTGGGGAGTGTGTTGGCTGGGATGAATGTGTATGCGGAGTGTGTTGGCTGGGATGAGTGTGTGTGGGGGTGGAGTTGGCTGGGATGAGTGTGTGTGGGGGTGGAGTTGTCTGGGATGAGTGTGTGTGGTGAGTGTGTTGGCTGGGATGAGTGTGTATGGGAAGTGTGTTGGCTGGGATGAGTGTGTGTGTGGAGTGTGTTGGCTGGGGTGAGTGTGTGTGTGGAGTGTTTTGGCTGGGGTGAGTGTGTGTGGTGAGTGTGTTGTCTGGGATGGGTGTGCGTGGGGAGTGTGTTGGCTGGGATGGTGTGTGTGGGGGTGGAGTTGGCTGGGATGAGTGTGTGTGGGGAGTGTGTTGGCTGGGGTGAGTGTGTGTGTGGAGTGTGTTGGCTGGGATGAGTGTGTGTGGGGGTGCAGTTGGCTGGGATGAGTGTGTGTGGGGGTGGAGTTGGCTGGGATGAGTGTGCGTGGGGGTGGAGTTGGCTGGGATGAGTTTGTGTGGGGGTGGAGTTGGCGGGGATGAGTGTGTGTGCGGAGTGTGTTGGCTGGGATGAGTGTGTGTGGGGAGGGGAGTTGGCTGGGATGAGTGTGTGCGGAGGGGAGTTAGCTGGGATGAGTGTGTGCAGAGGGGAGTTTGCTGGGATGAGTGTGTGCGGAGGGGAGTTGGCTGGATGAGTGTGTGTGGGGGTGGAGTTGGCCGGGATGAGTGTGTGCGGAGGGGAGTTGGCTGGATGAGTGTGTGCGGAGGGGAGTTGGCTGGATGAGTTTGTGTGGGGGTTGAGTTGCTAATATGCGGCTGCAGCTTGTCAGCCTCGAGTGTCAATCCTGAGTTTGTCGAATCAGATATTGATTTTCATTGGAATCGATCGTGTTCCACGTGGCCCCGATGGTAGCCCATTAACGGTTCATGAATTGCTCCAGGACCGGTGCCAATTTAGTTGTTGTTGAAGTTCACCGATTCAGTCCCATCGTCAACACGTTGGGTGGGATTCTGCATTGCCTGATGCCGATATCGTAATTGGCGATCGGGCGGAGAATCCATTCCGACGCCCAAATTGTGACCGGCACCTGGTTTGACGCCGGTCAGCTCTCCTCCGCCCCCTCGGAAGTGGCGTAATCGCGGTGTGTGGCGCTCGCCATTGCAACGGCATCAGCGTGTCATCGGCTGGCCGTCCCATGATGCTCCGCCCCTGATGAGGCGAGTTCCCGGCCGCGCGGTTGACGTGTTGGCTGAGCGTTCAGTAACCCGGCGTTGCGGCTGCGGACTGTGCCCTGCACTGCCACACTCGGCCGGGATCCATGCCACTGGCCGGGGGGCTTCGGCGAGGCTGGGGTGACTGGTGGGGGTGGCCAGGGGGTGGCACGTGGGGTCATGGATGGCGGGTTGGGTCCGCGCACAGCCAACCCCATGTTGCACGGCGTGACCGCTGCCAGTTGTCGCCGTTCGCATTCGCAGCCAGCGACCCGGCCATTCTCGGCCTGTTTTCGGCGCGGGAGCCGGGGATTTTGCCAGCGACGCTGCTCGCCCCTCACCTGTCCCGGAATAGGTGAGGGTTCGTTGCCGATTTTGGTGTCGTAAAACCCCCGCAAATTCTCTGTATTCTCTGAATCGGAGAATCCGAACCATCATCTCCCGAACGGAGAATCCAGCCCGAGGAGCCTCTGAACTAATTTTTCAAGTACAGTAGCCGGGATTCTCCAACTTCCGTGCCGGAATCGCGCTCGGTGCAGGGGCAGAGAAGGGGGCGTCAGACCCGTTATCGGGACCGACGCCTTTCCGCAATTCTCTGGAGACCGTAGAATCACCGCCAGTCCCGTGCGGTCGACGTGGCGCCGGTCGGGGGCCATTGTAAGAGGCACCCGCGCCGATTCTCAGCCGGCAGCTGGCCGAGTTGTCGCCGGCGTGGTTCCCTCATGGTTCCACCCAGTCCGCATCCACCCTGGTGGGGGGGCGGGGGGGAAACCGTCACCGGGGGAGGTGGCCTCCAGGACGGCCAAGCTCGCGATCGGGAGCTACCGATCGGCGGGCGCATGCAATCTGGGAGGGCCCTATATTGTTGGCACCAGCTCGCTGTGTGGGTCCGCTATGTTGCGCGGACCCGCGGCCGGAGGTGCAGGACCCAGTATCGGCAGCCAGAGCTGCGAGGAGCACTCCAGGAAAGTCCAGAGTGATTTGCACCCATTTTCTCGTGGGCATGGGGACATAGCCCCATTTTCAGAGCATTCCACCCAGTGTCCTTTGCTTTTCTTTTCTCTCTGTCTTCCTTCATTCTTTTTGTTTCTTTGTGTCTTTCTGTAGGAGTTTGTAACAGACAATTTTTCCAAGAGGATTTCACTCCTGGAATAATTGCCCTTCAGGAGAATTAATAACGCACACTACAGCACCGGTAAAACCGACTACAGCACCGGTAAAACCGACTACAGCACCGGTAAAACTGACTACAGGACCGGTAAACCCGACTACAGCACCGGTAAAACCGACTACAGCACCGGTAAAACCGACTACAGCACCGGTAAAACTGACTTCAGCACCGGTAAAACCGACTACAGCACCGGTAAAACCGACTACAGCACCGGTAAAACCGACTACAGCACCGGTAAAACTGACTTCAGCACCGGTAAAACCGACTACAGCACCGGTAAAACCGACTACAGCACCGGTAAAACCGACTACAGCACTGGTGAAACCGACTACAGCACCGGTAAACCCGACTACAGCACCGGTAAACCCGACTACAGCACCGGTAAAACCGACGTCAGCACCGGTAAAACCGACTACAGGACCGGTAAAACCGACTTCAGCTCCGGTAAAACCGACTACAGCACCGGTAAAACTGACTTTAGCACCGGTAAAACCGACTACAGCACCGGTAAAACCGACTACAGCACCGGTAAAACCGACTACAGCACCGGTAAAACTGACTTTAGCACTGGTAAAACCGACTACAGCACCGGTAAAACTGAGTACAGCACCGGTAAAACCGACTTCAGCTCCGGTAAAACCGACTACAGCACCGGTAAAACTGACTTTAGCACCGGTAAAACCGACGTCAGCACCGGTAAAACCGACTACAGGACCGGTAAAACCGAGTACAGCACCGGTAAAACCGAGTACAGCACCGGTAAAACCGAGTACAGCACCGGTAAAACCGAGTACAGCACCGGTAAAACTGACTACAGCACCGGTAAAACCGACTACAGCACCGGTAAAACCGACTACAGCACCGGCAAAACCGACTACAGCACCGGTAAAACCGACTTCAGCTCCTGTAAAACCGACTACAGCACCGGTAAAACCGACTTCAGCACCGGTAAAACCGACTACAGCACCGGTAAAACCGACTACAGCACCGGTAAAACCGACTACAGCACCAGTAAAACCGACTACAGCACCGGTAAAACCGACTACAGCACCGGCAAAACAGACTTCAGCTCCTGTAAAACCGACTACAGCACCGGTAAAACCGACTTCAGCACCGGTAAAACCGACTACAGCACCGGTAAAACCGACTACAGCACCGGTAAAACCGACTACAGCACCGGTAAAACCGACTACAGCACCGGTAAAACCAACTACAGCACCGGCAAAACCGACTTCAGCTCCTGTAAAACCGACTACAGCACCGGTAAAACCGACTACAGCACCGGTAAAACCGACTACAGCTCCGGTAAAACCGACTACAGCACCGGTAAAACCGACTACAGCACCGGTAAAACCGACTTCAGCACCTGTAAAACCGACTACAGCACCGGTAAAACTGACTACAGGACCGGTAAAACCGACTACAGCACCGGTAAAACCGACTACAGCACCGGTAAAACCGACTACAGCACCGGTAAAACCGACTACAGCACCGGTAAAACCGACTACAGCACCGGTAAAACCGACTTCAGCACCGGTAAAACCGACTACAGCACCGGTAAAACTGACTACAGGACCGGTAAACCCGACTACAGGACCGGTAAAACCGACTACAGCACTGGTAAAACCGACTACAGCACCGGTAAAACCGACTACAGGACCGGTAAAACCGACTACAGCACCGGTAAAACCGACTACAGCACCGGTAAAACCGAATCAACTTTTAGATGTTGCAAATACAACATTGACAAGATGGTTATGTCTTTTGGCTGTTTCTTTTATTTCAGGTAAAATGGAGGAATAAAGGGGGTCATATGATTGGCTCTGAATTCAGACTGCCAACAAGCCCGGGATGGTCACTTGTTAATCCAGCTGGGGTGGATTGTTCCCTCATGCTGATTGGGCTGTGACTTAACCTGAGCTCGTCAAACAGGTCAGCTGACAGGAAGGAGTGAGGACCCTGAGATGTGTCCTGTGTAAATACTGCCGTGATGCTGAATAAACGTCTTTCTGATAAACTCTTTGGATTCCACCTTTGCCGTTTACTTCACGCCTGTAGACAATGGCAAGAGCATCTGTGCTGACTGTGGTTGGGCTGTTAGTATCCAGGTCTCACAGGGAAGTGTAAGGATGAGGTTTTATAAACGGTTATACTTTAAACTGTCTATTTAATTCCAAGTTACAATGGTATTGGGATGTAGAGGATAACTAATTAACATTTCTACCTCAATACAATGTCCACGTGATCCATGTTGTCATGGAATTGCGTTTTGAGGGTAAGCGCCCCCAGTGAGCCATTGTTAAAGGGGTTTTTCAATGATATTCCTGAAACTCAAAGACATGTGAGTCCATGGGAAAGGTAGAAAGGAAGAACGTCAGCCAGTCCTGCACCTGAATTAGAGTCAAATCTGACTCCATTATTCACCACGCAGAATTTGGGTGGAAGCTCATATTGAGATTGAAGAGACGAGGCTTGTGAGGACTTAAACAAGACTGGCAGATTCACCTAGCTTTAGCTAGAGGGTGGAATCTCTGGGGTAACCCTTAAACCGAAAATCAGTCCTGAAATTAGAAGTTATCTGCTGGGAAAGGATGAAAGAAATTGGCCACTGGGAGCAGAAAATAGTTTTAGACTGGATTCAGGAGAATAAAGTGTCCACTTGAAGGGCAGCGTAAAATATAAGTACAGTGGGAGATTGTCAGTGGTGTTAAGAATCACATGGGGGATCTTTTCTGTTGTTTACTAAAACAGTGGCTATTCAATGTTTCTTTTAGTTTTCCTGCTACACTAAAGCTAGAAATCCTGTTGTATGGCCCTTTCAGTCAGTCACTGGAAATTCATATATATTTCTAAAAGCAAGCGGTTCTATGTTAATTTCAGCATAGGGAAACCTGTATGATATGTCTAAAAGAAGTGATTGTTGAGGATGACCTGTGTACCATCTTAATTACCTCCACCAGTAAAGGTAGGCGGAGATAATGGATGTGATTCAACAAAATAAACGTTCCAGTTTAGCAGGGTGTTTCCCGGCGGCTGCAACACCAGGAAAAATCCCGCTTTCCAATGGCCCTTTCCAGGGAAATAACAATAAACAATCCAGACACCTATCTGTCTGGAAGCTTTTAATCTGCCAATTACAGCCTACTAAATGGCTATTTCTCTTTGAAACTGAATAGAAGCTTTGCAGATTGAAGGGTCTGAGGGGTTTTAAACATTGTGATGTGTTTTGGTTTTCTATGAATTAACAGCTGCTGCTTTCAACACTTCTGTCTGAGGCAGCAGGTACAAGGGACAGGTAAGTGAAAAAGCAGTGATTTTAGTTTCCAGACAGAATGATTGATATGGGGGGGGGGTCCCCTGATATGGGGGGTTCCTGATATTTGGGGGGTCTCTGATGGGTGGTCGTGGGGAGGGGTCAGGTGTGACAGATCTGTAATTCCCATGGTGATTGTGGGAAATGCCCTACCTGTCAGCAGTGGAGGAGGGGAGGGGGAGCGGAGACAGGATTTGCATTATGTGTGGGAGTGGGTCCAGGCGCCGGATCTTGGCATCGGGCCGTCTGCTCAATGGGATTCGGAATGGGATCCCGGGAGCTCCCTGCCATGCATACATTACCCTGGAAAGAGAGAGTAATTGCTCCCTGGGTGCCGATCCCAGTCCCAGTGCAGACCAGGAGAAATTCTACTCTTGCAGGAGAACTTAGTCTCCTAAACAGAGAATTCTGCCCAGTACATCTCAAAAACGAATGAATGGATTTCTCTGAAAGTTGGCACAAAAGGCATGGCTCAAGAAAGAAGAGATTAGCTCTTAGTGAAGATGTGGATCGGGATCCTGACGTCCTTCAAAAGATGCATCTGTTAACATTCGGAGCAAGTGGAACTGGCTTTTTTTTTCAAAAGAATACTGTAGGTTGTTTCATATGAAACGTTGCTGATTGTTTTAGATTGTTGTGGATTGTTTCCGCTGCTGTTGTGTCATTTGTCACAACTGTCAAAATGTCAGCAGAGTTTTCAGAACAGGTTGTTGGATGTGGATTGGCCTTAAGCCTCTTCAATGAGATGGAAGCCCTCAATAAAAATATTTCTCTTTTTCAGCGTTTTAGCTACAGAGCACTGACCAGGCAAGGAAGAGCTTTGTAATAATGTTGATGAAATAATGAAGGTATATGCTCTACTGTGTTACCCCTTCACTCGTGTTGTTTTTATTCTCCTCAATAAACTATTCATTTCAGAACAAATACATTATCAGCAACCAAATTTAAACCACCACAACTGAGTAGATATGTATTGTTAAACATTTTTAAAAACTTATTTGAGGCTGAATTATAGATATTTTAAAACATGGGATAACATTTCATGCATTATTTAAATACATTAAAAGACATTTATAATTTATTTGACTTAATTACCATGTACAAAGAACAGAGTGTTACATCAGATAACCTGGGAGCTCTGGTTTCCTCCTACAGTCCAAAGATGCAGGTTAGGTGGATTGGCTGTGTTAAAATTGCCCCTTAGTGTCCAGGGGTGTGCAGGTTAGGTGGGGTTACTGGGATAGGAGGGAGCGGGACCCGCGTGGGATGGTCTGTCGGAGTGTCGGTGCAGACTAGATGGACCAAATGGGCTCTTTCTGTACTGTATGGTTTTACAAACTGCTCGGAATGAATCGTGTGCACAGTGGTGTGTGGAAGACATCACGTACCTTTAACTGTGTACTCAGATTTCTTCACGTACCTTTAACTGTGTGCTCAGATTTCTTCTTTTCAGTTCTACTGCTTTCGCATTGGTGATGTTGAAATCCCACGAACACAAGAGTTTCGCAGCATCACCGGACAGAATGCCAACTGCAACAATGCTTTCATTGAATGACTTTCCCATGCTAAAGTAGAAAAACAATTAATTCAATATGCAGTCCACAAAACTATTAACTGATCTCATAAAGACTGATTTTTCTTGATTTCACCTTTTATGGATAGTTTTGCATTTATTAGCTGAAGGATGTCAGTGCTTATTGATGGAGGATTTGGAATGGGACATGTACTGGGCGAGATTCTCCGTTTGGATTCTCTGATTCTGAGGCTATGTCATCACGTCGGCGTGGGAATGGTGGTGTTTTGCGTCAGATAAAATGGCGTAAAACAGCCACCAATCCACCATTTGGCTGGGGGCTAGCATGCCGGCAGCCCCGGCCCTAGCCGCCCATATGGCCAGGAGAATTGTCGGATCCGCGGTGGCCTGCAGTGGCCGTGCCGTGCAACATAGCACCAGCCGCTTCTGGACCCGGTCTGCCAAATAGCCCCCCCTCTGGCCGGCACGCGCGCCCCAGCCCACCCCCTTCACAGTGCCTGGCAAAGACCCCCTGCCCACGGATCGACCCTCCCCCGACTGTGGTGGCACTGGACTGAGTCCACAGCAGTGTCCACACGTGTCCCACGCCATCGGGGACTCTGCTGGTCGGGGCGGAGCATCGGGGGTGGACCTCAGGCAATGTCCTGAGGCCGTCAATACGTGGTGGGGGCAGAGATCCGCTCGTAAATGGGGATTCTCCGGCCGATTGTCGAATCCGATTTCGGCGTCGGCGACCGGAAATTCACACCCGAGGTCATGGATTGTTACATGGTCCGCGACCCGCCCGTGGTGTTCTTGCAGGGATGGGGTGGAAGAATCCAGCCCTACGTTCTCCCGTTGGGGGAGAATTGCGACTACACACAAAGCAATCCAGTATCCCTCGCTATGCAAATTTATACATGGCGAGGAATGCGAGCGATCCCGCTATTGGGCTGTCATTTTGAGCGGGGGGGGGGTGGGGCAATAGCAAAGTCGCACAGTCAGCCACCCCTGCACCCCAAATCAGACACGCGCCACCCCACCCCTGGAATTTCTGGGTGCCCTCTTCCCCAGAGTACACGGGTGACCCAACTGCCCCCAAGGATCCCTTAAATAGCGAGACCACCCAGGTCAGGTGGTCTGGCCATGATAAATTGCCCTTGGTGTCCAAAATTGCCCTTAGTGTTGGGTGGGGTTACTGGGTTATGGGGATAGGGTGGAGGTGTGGACCTTGGGTAGGGAGCTCTTTCCAAGAGCCGGTGCAGACTCGATGGGCCGAATGGCCTCCTTCTGCACTGTAAATTCTATGATAGGACATGCCAGAGACCAACCAACTAAAGTGACCCACCCACAGGAACCCCCTATGTAGAGTGATTCCCCCAACTCAGACCTCCTAATTAGAGGGACCCCCAGAGAGACCCTCCCAGAAAAAAGACCGTAATACATTGGAGCAGAATTAGGCCACTCGGTCCACCGAATCTGCTCCGCCATTTAATCATGGCTGATATTTTTCTCATCCCCATTTTCCTGCCTTCTCCCCATAACCCCTGATCCCCTTATTAATCAAGAACCTATCTCTTTCTGTCTTAAAGACACTCAGTGAATTGGCCTCCACAACCTTCTGCGGCAAAGAGTTCCACAGATTCACCACCCTCTGGCTGAAGAAATTCCTCCTCATCTCTGTTTTAAAGGATCGTCTCTTTAGTCTGAGATGGTGTCCTCTGCTTCTAGTTTTTGCGACAAGTGGAAAAAAATCTCTCCACGTCCACTCTATCCAGGCCTCGCAGTATCCTTTAAGTTTCAATAAAATCCTCCCTCACCCTTCTAAACTCCAACGAGTACAGACCCAGAGTCCTCAACCGTTCCTCATACGACAAGCTCTTCGTTCCCGGGATCATTCTTGTGAACCTCCTCTGGACCCTCTCCGAGGCCAGCACATCCTTCCTTAGATATAGGGTCCAAAACTGCTCACAATACTTGTGAACCTCCTCTGGACCCTTTCCAAGGCCAGCACATCCTTCCTTAGATATAGGGTCCAAAACTGCTCACAATACTCCAAATGGGGTCTGACCAGAGCCTTATACAGCCCCAGCAGCACATCCCTGGTCTTGTATTCTAGCCCTCTCGACATGAATGCTAACATTGCATTTGCCTTCCTAACTGCCGACTGAACCTGCACGTTAACCTTAAGAGAATAGTGGACAAGGACTCCCAAGTCCCTTTGTGCTTTGATTTCCTCAGCATTTTCCCATTTAGGAAATAGTCTATGCCTCCATTTCTCCTTCCAAAGTGCATAATCTCACACTTTTCCACATTGCATTCCATTGTATTGAGACCCTTGTTTAGAAGCTGTACAGCAGCCCAGACAGGGGCCTCTTGACTGGGGGGTTACCTGTGGGGGTTCCTCTCGTCTGGAAGCTAGAGAGCAGTCCCGACAGGGATAGTGAACACTCACCTGGAAGCTCCACTTGTCCATTCCTGGAATGTGAACATCAGTGACCTGTGATTAAACCCCTCAGGTCCATTAACTGCAGGCCATTCATTCATTTCTCCTACTGGGCTGCGATTGACAGCTTCCACAAAACAGCTGTGAGCCTTGCTTCATTCATCTTCTTCATGGATGAGTAAGTCTAAGTGCTGAAAGCAGAATGTTTACAAATATCAACCACTTCAGAGAGAGTTAGTGCATTCCCTTCATGTTGAGAGATTTTGAAATGCTGAGCACAAAATTGACAGCACTTAACTCTCTTTGATGTGGCTGATGTTTGTAAACATTGTGGTTTCAGCACTTAGTCTGAGGGCTTTAAAGACAGGTCACAGCTGTTCTCTTTCCTGGAATGGGCACATGGAGCCTCCCGGTGAGTGTTACAACTTTTTCACTGCCTCTGCCTGGGCTGCTCACTAGCTTCCAGCCAGGGGTCTCTTTTCTGGGGGGGGGGGGGGCTTTTGTTAGGGGGTCAAGGGAGAATACCTCCAGTTGGGGGGGGTCCCTCTAGTTAGGGGATCTCTGTGGGGCAGGGTTCCTTTGTGTTATGGGGTCCCTTGGGAGGGGGTCCACTGATTAGGGGGTCACTGGGGTGCCTCCAGTGCTAGGGGGCCTCGGGGGACAGTGGGGGGGGGGGTGTCTGGTAGGGGGGTGGGTGGTCAGGTTGTGCGGCGGGACGGAGAATCCCACCCCATAGCATTCTTGAAGAAATGGCTTCTGATTTCATTGCAAAAAGTGTATCGTGGCGAAGTAAAGCTGGTTTTTGTCAGTGAAGTGAAGCTGGTGCAGTGAATGGCGCTTCATAATCAGCAGGATTGGCATTTTTCTTGACTCCAATGTTTTTTGTTTAAATGTAGTCTCAGCAAAGATAACGAAAGCATAAATACACCATTCCCACATTTCATAGCAGCTAGTCAATTTAAACAACTTCCAGAAACAATATCATTCATTATCTGGCACAAAGCTGGAATCTAATACATTGTCCTATCACTTGGAATATTTTTTACTTGCAGTAAAATATTTTTGAAATGTTATGCAAAAGAAAGAGTTCCGATTTGCTCCTCTGTGGGGCTGCTGCATGTAACCGTATCTTCACCGAGGCAAATTCCGCAGCTGCCCATTTGTGCCCCGACCTCTGCCACCATCAGAGATGCCAGCTGCCCCACGCTTGTCATTCTTGTGTATCCTTCCTCCTAAATGCATCCGTCACTCCAAGAGGAAAATGAACGTGCCAGCAGGTCACTAACTGGCAATCTCCTTCCATATACGCTGGGGCAGCCAGCAGTGAGGGACTGAAAGGAAATCGACATCGGGTCCTCCTCCAGTGGAAATTCACTGCAAAGGACCCTGCAAAATGCCTGTAGCCTGGGAACGCTCTGGCTGAGTCAGGACTTATCCAGTTCAGCACTCCTCCCACTGTAATGCAAATCGCTTATTGTCACAAGTAGGCTTCAAATGAAGTTACTGGGAAATTCACCCCCATTTTCTCCCACCGGAGCTGAATTGCACCGGATTCTCAGTCAAAGAAAATTACAGCACATAAACAGGCCCTTTGGCCCTCCATGCTGCCCGTCTGAACTAAAACCTCCTACACTTCCGGGGTCCGTATCCCTCTATTCCCATCCTATTCATGTATTTGTCAAGATGCCCCTTAAATGTCACTATCGTCCCTGCTTCCACCACCTCCTCCAGCAGCGAGTTCCAGGCACCCACTACCCTCTGTGTAAAGCACTTGCCTCGTACATCTACTCTAAACCTTGCCCCTCTCGCCTTAAACCTATGCCCTCTAGTAATTGACCCCTCTACCCTGGGGAAAAGCCTCTGACTATCCACTCTGTCTATGCCCCTCATAAGCTTGTAGACCTCTATCAGGTCGCCCCTCAATCTCCGTCATTCCAGTGAGAACAAATCATGTTTCTCTAACCTCTCCTCATAGTTAATGCCCTCCATACCAGGCAACATTCTGGTAAATCTCTTCTGCACCCTCTCTAAAGCCTCCACATCCTTCTGGTAGTGTGGCGACCAGAATTGAACACTATACTCCAAGTGTGGCCTAACTAAGGTTCTATACAGCTGCAACATGACTTGCCAATTCTTATACTCAATGCCCCAGCCAATGAAGGCAAGCATGCCGTATGCCTTCTTGACTACTTCTCCGCCTGTGTTGCCCCTTTCATTGACCTGTGGACCTGTACACCCAGATCCCTCTGCCTGTCAATACGCTAAACAGTTCTGCCATTTTCTGTACACTTCCCACCTGCATTAGACCTTCCAAAATGCATTACCTCACATTCCAAACTGCATTACCTCACATTTGGCCGGATTATCCTGTGTCTTTGAGTGGCCAAACGCTCTCTGTGGCTCTTGCTCTTTAGATATGTATAAAAAGCCTTGGGATTTTCCTTAATCCTGCTGGCCAATGACCCACTGGGAGCACAAATCAGGAAGCAATTCCCAATCCTTAACCATGCCAATTTTTGCTCATATAAACTGTGTTATGCCTAAAGTTTGATAAACTGAAAGAATGATGTCCAGTTACCTGAAAACCAGATACAGAAAGCAACTGAACATGTAAACTCCGATGGTCAGGAAGTAAGCAAGCTGCATGTTGTACTGTTCGGCTGTCGGACTTGCTTGAATACTGTGATTTGAATAAAACCCGTAGTAAAAAATAGTTTTTGTAAAAGAACCCTGCAGAAAAAGAAATACATTTAGCTTGAGACAATCAAAAACTATGCTGCCATAAAATCAAATGAAGTGCGGCAACTGAGAAAACATTTCAATAACATCTTCATTATAAATGCAAAATACTGCAGATCCGGAAATCTGACATTTCCAACAGAAAGCGCTGGATAAACTCAGCAGGTCTGGCAGAAGCACTGGCCGCAACGCTCTGGTTTTTGTGACTGCCAGCGGACTGGGGCGGCTTCAATGGGAAACCCCAGTGACGAGCAGCGGGAATCCCAGCACCAGCGTGCGCCCTCGAAACGTGTCGGGGGGGGGGAGAATCCCCCCACAGTTAACCTTTCACTTCCACGTGGCCCTTCTACGGACCCTCCCGTTTCCTGGTGATGGAGGCAGCCCAACGTGTGCTGGCGGTGGGATCCTCCTGTGCCTCCACTGTTTGGTTTGCGGAACCGGCCACCCGGGATTTAAACTCATGTTTCAGAGCATTAGTCTCGATCTCTGCATTACTAATCCAGAGACATGAAAGCACCATCTCCCTGTGAAAAACTCATCAACCAAGATCTTTGTTGTGTGGCTCTCCGCTTCACCTGATGTCTGTGTATTTACATTGTGTACTTATCAGAGGTCCAATGTTTTTCATGTATGGAACGATCTGTCTGGACTGTACACAGAACAATACTTTTCACTTTGTCAAAGCTTTGACAGAGTCACTGGACTCGAAACGTTCGCTCTTTTCTCTCCCTCCAGATGCTGCCAGACCTGCTGAGATTCTCCAGCATTTTCTCTTTGGTTTCAGATTCCAGCATCCTCAGTAATTTGCTTTTATTTAATACTTTTCACTGTACTTTGGTACATGTGACAATAAAACAAATCTAAATCTCTCTATTTAAATGCAATGAAAGTGGGCGGGATCATGGTTGGGCGATTGCCACATCATTGCTATGTGATGAGGATAACAATTCACCCCCATTTACCTTTTGAAGTGATGTAAAAGGTTTCTGCAAAGGTAGGTTGAGATCATATTAATATCCCAAAGTAGTGCCACCGTCAATGAACAGATCCCGAAACCGGTCAATCCCCGCCCGGTGCCACCCCCAAAACTCCTCATCCAACCCCCCCGGAACACACCGGTGGTTCCGGCAGATCGGTGACCAAACCGAGGCACCCTCCAGCCTCAAGTGCTGCCCACACCCTCCGCAGACCACCGGGCTTGTGGAGTACCGAGCCGGCGACAACGGCAGAGGCACCGTCAACAGTGCCCTCAAACCCGAGTCCTCCCGCACCCCCCCCACCCGCTCCCGCACCCCCCCCACCCACTCCCACACTCCCCCCAACCACTCCCGCACCCCCCCACCCGCTCCCACAGTCCCCCCACCCACTCCCGCACCCGCCCCACCCGCTCCCGCACTCCCCCCACCCACTCCCGCACCCCCCCCACCCGCTCCCACACCGACCCCTCCCCCACCCGCTCCCACACCGACCCCTCCCCCACCCACTCCCACACCGACCCCTCCCCCACCCGCTCCCACACCGACCCCTCCCCCACCCGCTCCCACACCGACCCCTCCCCCACCCACCCACACCGACCACTCCCCCCACTCCCACACCGACCCCTACCCCACCCGCTCCAACACCGACCCCTCCCCCACCCACTCCCACACTGACCCCTCCCCCACCCGCTCCGACACCGACCCCTCCCCAACCGCTCCCACCCCGACCCCTCCCCCAACCGCTCCCACACCGACCCCTCCCCCAACCGCTCCCACACCGACCCCTCCCCCACCCGCTCCCACACCAACCCCTCCCCCACCCGCTCCCACACCGACCCCTCCCGCACCCACTCCCACACTCCCCCACCCACTCCCACACTCCCCCCGCCCACTCCCACACTCCCCCCACCCACTCCCACACTCCCTCACCCGCTCCCACACCGACCCCTCCCCCACCCGCTCCCACACCGACCCCTCCCCCAACCGCTCCCACCCCGACCCCTCCCCCAACCGCTCCCACACCGACCCCTCCCCCACCCGCTCCCACACCAACCCCTCCCCCACCCGCTCCCACACCGACCCCTCCCCCAACCGCTCCCACACTGACCCCTCCCCCACCCGCTCCCACACCGACCCCTCCCGCACCCACTCCCACACTCCCCCACCCACTCCCACACTCCCCCCGCCCACTCCCACACTCCCCCCACCCACTCCCACACTCCCCCACCCGCTCCCACACTCCCCCCACCCACTCCCACACTCCCCCCACCCACTCCCACACTCCCCCCACCCGCTCCCACACTCCCCCCACCCACTCCCACACTCCCCCAACCCACTCCCACACTCCCCCCACCCACTCCCACACTCCCCCACCCGCTCCCACAGTCCCCCCACCCGCTCCCACACTCCCCCCACCCGCTCCCACACTCCCCCCACCCACTCCCACACTCCCCCCACCCACTCCCACACTCCCCCACCCACTCCCACACTCCCCCACCCACTCCCACACTCCCCCACCCGCTCCCACACTCCCCCCACCCACTCCCACACTCCCCCCACCCACTCCCACACTCCCCCACCCGCTCCCACACTGCCCCCACCCACTCCCACACTCCCCCCACCCACTCCCGCACCCCCCCACCCACGCCCACACTCCCCCCACCCGCTCCCACACTACCCCACCCGCTCCCACACCGACCCCCCCACCCGCTCCCGCACCCCCCCCACCCGCTCCCACAGTCCCCCCACCCGCTCCCGCACTCCCCCCACCCACTCCCGCACTCCCCCCACCCGCTCCCGCACTCCCCCCACCCGCTCCCGCACTCCCCCCACCCACTCCCACACCGACACCTCCCCCACCCGCTCCCACGCCGACCCCTCCCCCCACCCGCTCCCACACCGACCCCTCCCCCACCCACTCCCACACCGACCCCTCCCCCACCCGCTCCCACACCGACCCCTCCCCCATCCGCTCTCACACCGACCACTCCCCCACCCACTCCCACGCCGACCCCTCCCCCACCCACTCCCACACCGACCCCTCCCCCACCCGCTCCCACACCGACCCCTCCCCCACCCGCTCCCACGCCGACCCCTCCCCCACCCACTCCCAGACCGACCCCTCCCCCACCCACTCCCACACCGACCACTCCCCCCACCCACTCCCACACCGACCCCCCCACCCACTCCCACACCGACCCCTCCCCCACCCACTCCCACACCGACCCCTCCCCACCCACTCCCACACCGACCCCTCCCCCACCCGCTCCCACACCGACCCCTCCCCCACCCGCTCCCACACCGACCCCTCCCCCACCCGCTCCCACACCGACCCCTCCCCCACCCACTCCCACACCGACCCCTCCCCCACCCACTCCCACACCAACCCCCCACCCACTCCCACACCGACCCCTCCCCTACCCACTCCCACACCGACCCCCCCACCCACTCCCACACCGACCCCTCCCCCATCCGCTCCCACACCGACCCCACCCCCATCCGCTCCCACAATGACCCCCTCCCCACCCGCTCCCACACCGACCCCTCCCCCACCCGCTCCCACACCGGCCCCTCCCCCATCCGCTCCCACACCGACCCCTCCCCCATCCGCTCCCACACCGACCGCTCCCCCACCAGCTCCTACACCGACCGCTCACCCACCCGCTCCCACCCCGACCCCTCCCCCTCCGCTCCCACACCGACCACTCCCCTACCCGCTCCCACACCGATCCCTCCCCCACCCACACCCACACCGACCCCTCCCCCATCCGCTCCCACACCGACCCCTCCCCAATCTGCTCCCATGCCGACCCCTCCCCCACCCACTCCCACACCGACCCCTCCCCCACCCGCTCCCACCCCGACCCCTCCCCCTCCGCTCCCACACCGACCCCTCCCCCACCCGCTCCCACCCCGACCCCTCCCCCATCCGCTCCCACACTGACCCCTCCCCCATCCACACTGACCCCTCCCCCATCCACACCGACCCCTCCCCCACCCGCTCCTACATCGACCCCTCCCCCATCCACACCGACCCCTCCCACATCCACACCGACCCCTCCCCCACCCGCTCTGGCAGCATCTTCTTTACTCGGGGGGCTTTACCCGCCCAAACAAACCCCGAAATCACCACATTCGCCCTCCAAATAAAAGTGTGGATAAAGATCGGCTGATTCAGGAACACAAACAAGAACTTTTGGAGAACCGTCATTTTCACTGATTGCACCAGTCCCGCAGTGACAGCGGGAGCACATCCCGCCTCCTGAAATCCCCCTTCATCTGCTCCAACATCCCAGCCGGATACATCCCGTGCAGCTGCTCCCACACCCGCACCATCTGAATGCCCAAATACCTAAAGCTCGCCCCCACTACGCTAAACGGCAACTCCCCCAGCCTCCTCTCCTGCCCCCTCGCTTAGATCGGGTAAACCTTTCTGTTCCCCACGTTCAATTTGTTCCCAAGAACTGGCCGAATTCCTCCAAAATACTGATAATCCCGCCAATACCTTCCAACGGGTCTGAAATATACCGCAGTAAGTCACCCGCATACAGCGAGACCCTGTGCCCCACACCCCCGTACTATCCCCTGCCATTCCCTTCACCCTCTCAGCACCATTGCCAGAGGCTCAATAGCCAAAGCAAAGGGCGATGGAGAGAGTGGAAATCCCTGCCTCATCCCCGATGCAACCCAAGATATTCCCAGCTCTCCCGGGTTATCCGCACACTCACTGCCGGTAGTAACTGTACCCAGTCCATAAACCCCTGTCCAAACCGAAACCGCCCCAGCACCACCCACAGAGAGTCCCACTCTACCCGATCGAAGGTCTTCTCCGCATCCATGGCGACCACCACCCCCACACTTCGTCCCTCCGGGGGCATCATTATAACGTTCAGTATCCTCCTGATGTTGGCCACCAATTGCCTCCCCTTAACAAACCCCGTCTGGTCCTCGCCTATCACCCTCGGCACACAGTCCTCAATCCTGGAGGCCAGCACCTTGGCTAGGTAACCTGCCGTCCACATTTAACAGCGAATTTGGCCTTTAGGACCCACACTGTTGCAGATGCTTATCTTTCTCTAAAATCAAGGAAATGAAATGAAATGAAAATTGCTTATTGTCACAAGTAGGCTTCAAATGAAGTTACCGTGAAAAGCCCCTAGTCGCCACATGCCGGCGCCTGTTCGGGGAGGCTGGTACGGGAATTGAACCGTGCTGCTGGCCTGCCTTGGTCTGCTTTCAAATCCAACGATTTATTGAGGCTTGCGATAACGTGGGGGTGGGGGGGGGGAGCGCCTCCTGCTCCCTCGCCTCAATAAACGCCCTCACCAGCAGAAGCCCCAGGGTCCCCCGCAAACGTTTTGTACAATTGTACTGGGAACTCGTCCGGGCCTGGGGCCTTCCCCGCCTGCATCGCCCCCACACCCTCCACCAGTCCAATGGGGGCCCCCATACCCTCCACCACCTCCACCAGCCCAATATGAGCCCCCATACCCTCCACCACCTCCACCAGCCGAATGGGAGCCCCCATACCCTCCACCACCTCCACCAGCCCAATGGGGGCCCCCTTACCCTCCACCACCTCCACCAGCCCAATGGGAGCCCCCATACCCTCCACCACCTCCACCAGCCCAATGGGGGCCCCCATACCCTCCACCACCTCCACCAGCCCAATATGAGCCCCCATACCCTCCACCACCTCCACCAGCCCAATCTACCAAGACTACCTTACCCACTTACTCATCCTACTAGCTAACCCTCCGAATTGACCTCCCCTCTACCAACCTAATCCCCCCCCCCCCCCCTCCCACCCGCACCCCCCCGACCATCAGGCCTGGTGTCCATTGTGGAGATCAGCAGTGATTCCCGCCGGAGAGTGGCAGAGTCTGCCTTTAAACACAGATTATTCCAATCTCCCAGTCAGGGTGTGAACCGGCTGCAGTGGAGAATCAGAAAGTGTCTGACACAAGCTGAAAATCCCTCAAACCTGTCCCGGTATCTGTGCGGGTGCAATGCCGGCTGAGGATCAGCAGCAAAAACCACTCTCCGCAACACTTACTACTTTTAAAATAATTCTGTTCTTGATCAAATTGTTTTAGGATAAGAAATAAAACTCCAAACATTACAGTTGCTAATTTATTGCCTTGGGTCACAGGGAGTCACAAAAATATTCTGGGGTGAGACTCTGCACATTGCACAATGTGTCCCAGACAGCGGAACAGCAGAGAGCTTCCCACTGGCTCTGGCATCCCCTCCGCTTCCCACTGGCTCCGGCATCTCCTCCGCTTCCCACTGGCTCTGGCATCTCCTCCACTTCCCACTGGCTCAGGCATCTCCTCCACTTCCCACTGGCTCTGGCATCTCCTCCACTTCCCACTGGCTCTGGCATCTCCTCCGCTTCCCACTGGCTCTGGCACCACCTCCACTTCCCACTGGCTCTGGCATCCCCTCCGCTTCCCACTGGCTCTGGCATCCCCTCCGCTTCCCACTGGCTCTGGCATCCCCTCCGCTTCCCACTGGCCCTGGAATCACCTCCACTTCCCACTGGATCTGGCACCACCTCCGCTTCCCACTGGCTCTGGCATCCCCTCCGCTTCCCACTGGCTCTGGCATCCCCTCCGCTTCCCACTGGCCCTGGAATCACCTCCACTTCCCACTGGCTCTGGCACCACCTCCGCTTCCCACTGGCTCTGGCATCTCCTCCGCTTCCCACTGGCTCTGGCACCACCTCCGCTTCCCACTGGCTCTGGCATCGCCTCCGCTTCCCACTGGCTCTGGCATCCCCTCCGCTTCCCACTGGCTCTGGCATCCCCTCCGCTTCCCACTGGCTCTGGCATCCCCTCCGCTTCCCACTGGCTCTGGCATCACCAGGCTTCCCACTGGCTCTGGCACCACCTCCGCTTCCCACTGGCTCTGGCATCACCAGGCTTCCCACTGGCTCTGGCATCCCCTCCACTTCCCACTGGCCCTGGAATCACCTCCACTTCCCACTGGCTCTGGCACCACCTCCGCTTCCCACTGGCTCTGGCATCTCCTCCGCTTCCCACTGGCTCTGGCACCACCTCCGCTTCCCACTGGCTCTGGCATCGCCTCCGCTTCCCACTGGCTCTGGCATCCCCTCCGCTTCCCACTGGCTCTGGCATCCCCTCCGCTTCCCACTGGCTCTGGCATCCCCTCCGCTTCCCACTGGCTCTGGCATCACCAGGCTTCCCACTGGCTCTGGCACCACCTCCGCTTCCCACTGGCTCTGGCATCACCAGGCTTCCCACTGGCTCTGGCATCCCCTCCACTACCCACTGGCCCTGGCATCCCCTCTGTTTCCCACTGGCTCTGGCATCTCCTCCGCTTCCCACTGGCTCTGGCATCTCCTCCGCTTCCCACTGGCTCTGGCATCTCCTCCACTTCCCACTGGCTCTGGCATCCCCTCCACTTCCCACTGGCTCTGGAATCACCTCCACTTCCCACTGGCTCTGGCATCTCCTCCGCTTCCCACTGGCTCTGGCATCGCCTCCACTTCCCACTGGCTCTGGAATCACCTCCACTTCCCACTGGCTCTGGCATCTCCTCCGCTTCCCACTGTCTCTGGCATCGCCTCCGCTTCCCACTGGCTCTGGCACCACCTCCGCTTCCCACTGGCTCTGGCACCACCCTCCGCTTCCCACTGGCCCTGGCATCCCCTCCGCTTCCCACTGGCTCTGGCACCCCCTCCACTTCCCACTGGCTCTGGCATCACCTCCACTTCCCACTGGCTCTGGCATCACCTCCACTTCCCACTGGCTCTGGCATCCCCTCTGTTTCCCACTGGCTCTGGCATCACCTCCACTTCCCACTGGCTCTGGCATCACCTCCACTTCCCACTGGCTCTGGCATCACCACCACTTCCCACTGGCTCTGGCATCAACTCCACTTCCCACTGGCTCTGGCATCACCTCCACTTCCCACTGGCCCTGGCATCCCCTCTGTTTCCCACTGGCTCTGGCATCCCCTCCGCTTCCCACTGGCTCTGGCACCACCTCCACTTCCCACTGGCTCTGGCATCACCTCCACTTCTCACTGGCCCTGGCATCCCCTCTGTTTCCCACTGGCTCTGGCATCCCCTCCGCTTCCCACTGGCTCTGGCATCGCCTCCACTTCCCACTGGCTCTGGCATCTCCTCCGCTTCCCACTGGCTCTGGCATCTCCTCCGCTTCCCACTGGCTCTGGCATCTCCTCCGCTTCCCACTGGCTCTGGCATCTCCTCCGCTTCCCACTGGCTCTGGCACCACCTCCGCTTCCCACTGGCTCTGGCACCCCCTCCACTTCCCACTGGCCCTGGCATCCCCTCTGTTTCCCACTGGCTCTGGCATCACCTCCGCTTCCCACTGGCTCTGGCATCCCCTCTGTTTCCCACTGGCTCTGGCATCCCCTCCGCTTCCCACTGGCTCTGGCATCACCTCCACCTCCCACTGGCCCTGGCATCCCCTCCGCTTCCCACTGGCTCTGGCATCCCCTCTGTTTCCCACTGGCTCTGGCACCACCTCCACTTCCCACTGGCTCTGGCATCCCCTCTGTTTCCCACTGGTTCTGGCACCACCTCCTCTTCCCACTGGCCCTGGCATCCCCTCCGCTTCACACTGGCCCTGGCATCCCCTCCGCTTCCCACTGGCTCTGGCATCCCCTCTGTTTCCCACTGGCTCTGGCACCACCTCCACTTCCCACTGGCTCTGGCATCCCCTCTGTTTCCCACTGGCTCTGGCACCACCTCCACTTCCCACTGGCTCTGGCATCCCCTATGTTTCCCACTGGCTCTGGCACCACCTCCACTTCCCACTGGCTCTGGCATCTCCTCCGCTTCCCACTGGCTCTGGCATCCCCTCTGTTTCCCACTGGCTCTGGCACCACCTCCACTTCCCACTGGCTCTGGCATCCCCTCTGTTTCCCACTGGCTCTGGCACCACCTCCACTTCCCACTGGCTCTGGCATCTCCTCCGCTTCCCACTGGCTCTGGCATCCCCTCTTTTTCCCACTGGCTCTGGCATCACCTCCACTTCCCACTGGCTCTGGCATCCCCTCCGCTTCCCACTGGCTCTGGCACCACCTCCGCTTCCCACTGGCCCTGGCATCCCCTCCGCTTCCCACTGGCTCTGGCACCCCCTCCACTTCCCACTGGCTCTGGCATCACCTCCACTTCCCACTGGCTCTGGCATCACCTCCACTTCCCACTGGCTCTGGCATCCCCTCTGTTTCCCACTGGCTCTGGCATCACCTCCACTTCCCACTGGCTCTGGCATCACCTCCACTTCCCACTGGCTCTGGCATCACCACCACTTCCCACTGGCTCTGGCATCACCTCCACTTCCCACTGGCTCTGGCATCACCTCCACTTCCCACTGGCCCTGGCATCCCCTCTGTTTCCCACTGGCTCTGGCATCCCCTCCGCTTCCCACTGGCTCTGGCACCACCTCCACTTCCCACTGGCTCTGGCACCACCTCCACTTCTCACTGGCCCTGGCATCCCCTCTGTTTCCCACTGGCTCTGGCATCCCCTCCGCTTCCCACTGGCTCTGGCATCGCCTCCACTTCCCACTGGCTCTGGCATCTCCTCCGCTTCCCACTGGCTCTGGCATCTCCTCCGCTTCCCACTGGCTCTGGCATCTCCTCCGCTTCCCACTGGCTCTGGCATCTCCTCCGCTTCCCACTGGCTCTGGCACCACCTCCGCTTCCCACTGGCTCTGGCACCCCCTCCACTTCCCACTGGCCCTGGCATCCCCTCTGTTTCCCACTGGCTCTGGCATCACCTCCGCTTCCCACTGGCTCTGGCATCCCCTCTGTTTCCCACTGTATCTGGCATCCACTCCGCTTCCCACTGGCTCTGGCATCACCTCCACTTCCCACTGGCCCTGGCATCCCCTCCGCTTCCCACTGGCTCTGGCATCCCCTCTGTTTCCCACTGGCTCTGGCACCACCTCCACTTCCCACTGGCTCTGGCATCCCCTCTGTTTCCCACTGGCTCTGGCACCACCTCCACTTCCCACTGGCCCTGGCATCCCCTCCGCTTCCCACTGGCCCTGGCATCCCCTCCGCTTCCCACTGGCTCTGGCATCCCCTCTGTTTCCCACTGGCTCTGGCACCACCTCCACTTCCCACTGGCTCTGGCATCCCCTCTGTTTCCCACTGGCTCTGGCACCACCTCCACTTCCCACTGGCTCTGGCATCCCCTCTGTTTCCCACTGGCTCTGGCACCACCTCCACTTCCCACTGGCTCTGGCATCTCCTCCGCTTCCCACTGGCTCTGGCATCCCCTCTGTTTCCCACTGGCTCTGGCACCACCTCCACTTCCCACTGGCTCTGGCATCCCCTCTGTTTCCCACTGGCTCTGGCACCACCTCCACTTCCCACTGGCTCTGGCATCTCCTCCGCTTCCCACTGGCTCTGGCATCCCCTCTGTTTCCCACTGGCTCTGGCATCACCTCCACTTCCCACTGGCTCTGGCATCCCCTCCGCTTCCCACTGGCTCTGGCACCACCTCCGCTTCCCACTGGCTCTGGCATCACCTCCACTTCCCACTGGCTCTGGCACCACCTCCACTTCCCACTGGCTCTGGCATCTCTTTCGCTTCCCACTGGCTCTGGCACCCCGTCCGCTTCCCACTGGCTCTGGAATCACCTCCACTTCCCACTGGCTCTGGCACCACCTCCACTTCCCACTGGCTCTGGCACCACCTCCACTTCCCACTGGCTCTGGCACCACCTCCACTTCCCACTGGCTCTGGCATCTCCTTCGCTTCCCACTGGCTCTGGCACCCCCTCCGCTTCCCACTGGCTCTGGAATCACCTCCACTTCCCACTGGCTCTGGCACCACCTCCACTTCCCACTGGCTCTGGCACCACCTCCACTTCCCACTGGCTCTGGCACCACCTCCACTTCCCACTGGCTCTGGCACCACCTCCACTTCCCACTGGCTCTGGCATCTCCTTTGCTTCCCACTGGCTCTGGCACCCCCTCCGCTTCCCACTGGCTCTGGAATCACCTCCACTTCCCACTGGCTCTGGCACCACCTCCACTTCCCACTGGCTCTGGCATCACCTCCGCTTCCCACTGGCTCTGGCATCTCCTTCGCTTCCCACTGGCTCTGGCACCCCCTCCGCTTCCCACTGGCTCTGGCATCCCCTCCGCTTCCGACTGGCTCTGGCATCACCAGGCATCCCACTGGCTCTGGCATCACCTCCGCTTCCCACTGGCTCCGGCATCACCTCCGCTTCCCACTGGCCCAGGTACCCCCTCCGCTTCCCACTGGCTCTGGCACCACCTCCGCGTCCCACTGGCTCTGGCATCACCTCCGCTTCCCACTGGCTCTGGCATCCCCTCCGCTTCCCACTGGCTCTGGCATCACCTCCGCTTCCCACTGGCTCTGGCATCACCTCCGCTTCCCACTGGCTCTGGCACCCCCTCCGCTTCCCACTGGCTCTGGCATCCCCTCCGCTTCCCACTGGCTCTGGCATCACCTCCACTTCCCACTGGCTCTGGCATCACCTCCACTTCCCACTGGCTCTGGCATCCCCTCTGTTTCCCACTGGCTCTGGCATCACCTCCACTTCCCACTGGCTCTGGCATCACCTCCACTTCCCACTGGCTCTGGCATCACCACCACTTCCCACTGGCTCTGGCATCACCTCCAGTTCCCACTGGCTCTGGCATCACCTCCACTTCCCACTGGCCCTGGCATCCCCTCTGTTTCCCACTGGCTCTGGCATCCCCTCCGCTTCCCACTGGCTCTGGCACCACCTCCACTTCCCACTGGCTCTGGCACCACCTCCGCTTCCCACTGGCTCTGGCATCACCTCCACTTCTCACTGGCCCTGGCATCCCCTCTGTTTCCCACTGGCTCTGGCATCCCTCCGCTTCCCACTGGCTCTGGCATCGCCTCCACTTCCCACTGGCTCTGGCATCTCCTCCGCTTCCCACTGGCTCTGGCATCTCCTCCGCTTCCCACTGGCTCTGGCACCACCTCCGCTTCCCACTGGCTCTGGCACCCCCTCCACTTCCCACTGGCCCTGGCATCCCCTCTGTTTCCCACTGGCTCTGGCATCACCTCCGCTTCCCACTGGCTCTGGCATCCCCTCTGTTTCCTACTGGCTCTGGCATCCCCTCCGCTTCCCACTGGCTCTGGCATCACCTCCACTTCCCACTGGCCCTGGCATCCCCTCCGCTTCCCACTGGCTCTGGCATCCCCTCTGTTTCCCACTGGCTCTGGCACCACCTCCACTTCCCACTGGCTCTGGCATCCCCTCTGTTTCCCACTGGCTCTGGCACCACCTCCACTTCCCACTGGCCCTGGCATCCCCTCCGCTTCCCACTGGCCCTGGCATCCCCTCCGCTTCCCACTGGCTCTGGCATCCCCTCTGTTTCCCACTGGCTCTGGCACCACCTCCACTTCCCACTGGCTCTGGCATCCCCTCTGTTTCCCACTGGCTCTGGCACCACCTCCACTTCCCACTGGCTCTGGCATTCCCTCTGTTTCCCACTGGCTCTGGCACCACCTCCACTTCCCACTGGCTCTGGCATCTCCTCCGCTTCCCACTGGCTCTGGCATCCCCTCTGTTTCCCACTGGCTCTGGCACCACCTCCACTTCCCACTGGCTCTGGCATCCCCTCTGTTTCCCACTGGCTCTGGCACCACCTCCACTTCCCACTGGCTCTGGCATCTCCTCCGCTTCCCACTGGCTCTGGCATCCCCTCTGTTTCCCACTGGCTCTGGCATCACCTCCACTTCCCACTGGCTCTGGCATCCCCTCCGCTTCCCACTGGCTCTGGCACCACCTCCGCTTCCCACTGGCTCTGGCATCACCTCCACTTCTCACTGGCTCTGGCACCACCTCCACTTCCCACTGGCTCTGGCATCTCCTTCGCTTCCCACTGGCTCTGGCACCCCCTCCGCTTCCCACTGGCTCTGGAATCACCTCCACTTCCCACTGACTCTGGCACCACCTCCACTTCCCACTGGCTCTGGCACCACCTCCACTTCCCACTGGCTCTGGCACCACCTCCACTTCCCACTGGCTCTGGCATCTCCTTCGCTTCCCACTGGCTCTGGCACCCCCTCCGCTTCCCACTGGCTCTGGAATCACCTCCACTTCCCACTGGCTCTGGCACCACCTCCACTTCCCACTGGCTCTGGCACCACCTCCACTTCCCACTGGCTCTGGCACCACCTCCACTTCCCACTGGCTCTGGCACCACCTCCACTTCCCACTGGCTCTGGCATCTCCTTCGCTTCCCACTGGCTCTGGCACCCCCTCCGCTTCCCACTGGCTCTGGAATCACCTCCACTTCCCACTGGCTCTGGCACCACCTCCACTTCCCACTGGCTCTGGCATCACCTCCGCTTCCCACTGGCTCTGGCATCTCCTTCGCTTCCCACTGGCTCTGGCACCCCCTCCGCTTCCCACTGGCTCTGGCATCCCCTCCGCTTCCCACTGGCTCTGGCATCACCAGGCATCCCACTGGCTCTGGCATCACCTCCGCTTCCCACTGGCTCCGGCATCACCTCCGCTTCCCACTGGCCCAGGTACCCCCTCCGCTTCCCACTGGCTCTGGCACCACCTCCGCGTCCCACTGGCTCTGGCATCACCTCCGCTTCCCACTGGCTCTGGCATCCCCTCCGCTTCCCACTGGCTCTGGCATCACCTCCGCTTCCCACTGGCTCTGGCATCACCTCCGCTTCCCACTGGCTCTGGCACCCCCTCCGCTTCCCACTGGCTCTGGCATCCCCTCCGCTTCCCACTGGCTCTGGCATCCCCTCCGCTTCCCACTGGCTCTGGCATCACCAGGCTTCCCACTGGCTCTGGCATCACCTCCGCTTCCCACTGGCTCTGGCACCACCTCCGCGTCCCACTGTCTCTGGAATCACCTCCGCTTCCCACTGGCTCTGGCACCACCTCCGCTTCCCACTGGCTCTGGCATCACCAGGCTTCCCACTGGCTCTGGCATCACCTCCACTTCCCACTGGCTCTGGCATCACCTCCGCTTCCCACTGGCTCTGGCACCACCTCCGCTTCCCACTGGCTCTGGCATCACCTCCACTTCCCACTGGCTCTGGCACCCCCTCCGCTTCCCACTGGCTCTGGCACCCCCTCCGCTTCCCACTGGCTCTGGCATCACCTCCGCTTCCCACTGGCTCTGGCATCACCTCCACTTCCCACTGGCTCTGGCACCCCCTCCGCTTCCCACTGGCTCTGGCACCCCCTCCGCTTCCCACTGGCTCTGGAATCACCTCCGCGTCCCACTGGCCCTGGCATCTCCTCCGCTTCCCACTGGCCCTGGCACCCCCTCCGCTTCCCACTGGCTCTGGCATCACCTCTGGCTGCTTTTAGCATTTAAAAATCCACAGATCGGGAATCCTGCCTCCGGCTGATTTTAAGTGGCGCCCCCACCACCCCCACACAGCGGAAATGTTGATGCCCCCCAACCCCAGCTGACAAGGTACTCACCCCCAATCCCTCAGCAAAGAGGGGCACCCCCTACCCCACCACTAAAGTTACGGCTCACTCCTCCCCCCACACTACACAGACATGAGGGTGACCCGACCCTCACCCTCAGATACGCTTTCCCCCTTCAGGCCCCCACCCTTGGCGCTGACACCCTGGCCTGGTGCGTTGGACCCCAGTGTGGGTCCCACTTGGGTGGGACCATCACGGGAGGGTTCTGAATCGCGCTTCAAACTGGCTAATGACGTGTAAAACAGGAATTTCCCCTAATAATCAGGTTCCCGCTGCTCTGGGCATGCCCTGTGGCCGCGATGGGTCTGATGCCGAATCGCAGATACCGAATTTAGCAGGTGGACCTGGAGAATCCTGGCCTGTGAATTTGCTGAGATATTTCTAATCGTTCAGAGTGTTTTAATTTTAATGTTACTTTGCTTTTCACTGACAGTAACGGGGGTTCGGCGGCACGGTAGCACAGTGGTTAGCACTGTTGCTTCACAGCGCCAGGGTCCCAGGTTCGATTCCCGGCTTGGGTCACTGTCTGTGTGGAGTCTACACGTTCTCCCCGTGTCTGGGTGGGTTTCCTCCGGGTGCTCCGGTTTCCTCCCACAAGTCCCGAAAGACGTGCTGTTAGGTGAATTGGACATTCTGAATTCTCCCTCAGTGTACCCGAACAGGTGCCGGAATGTGGCGACTAGGGGCTTTTCACAGTAACCTCATTGCAGTGTTAATGTAAGCCTACTTGCATTAAAGATTCTTATTATGAATACTTACTGAGCCAGTCAGCAGCTCCAAGCCGGAGAAGGTCACATTGTTAATACCCATATCGAAGAATTGTGGGATGGCGATGAAGCTGAAGTTTATCAGGAAGGAGAACAAGTTGAACATAAGCAGCCATTTGAGGAAGGTGAAATAGGAAAGGACTCCTGTTCCGAACTTGCTCCCAATGATTTTTAGAGATCCGGTCCAGGGATGAATTGAGTGGAAACATATTAGCATAATCTCACGGGAGCGCCGAAGACACTATAAAAAGATAAAGGAATGCATTTATGATTATTTTTTAAAAGTGTTTTAGAGTACCCAATTTATTTTTTCCAATTAAGGGGCAATTTAGCGTGGCCAATCCACCTACCCTGCACATCTTTGGGCTGTGGGGGTGAAACCCACGCAGACACGGGGAGAATGTGCGAACTCCACACGGACAGTGACCCAGAGCCGGGATCGAACCTGGGACCTCGTCGCTGTGAGACAGCAGTGCTAACCACTGTGCCACCATGCTGCCTCTGCATTTATGATGATACTGCAGTGAATCTGTTTATCTTGTAGCACAACTCCACTTCATAATCGGACTGTGAAAGATGTCCATAGTAATCTCACGTTTCTCCCTATTTGCATTTCTCGATTCCTTCCAAATATTTGTGTTTGAATTCTGGTTTGTAATTTAATGGATTTTATGACCAGACCCATTCTGAAAAGGTGAAGGCAGTGTTTTCCATGTCCTCAAGTTTACTGAACGTAGAATGTGGGAAAGCAGCTGCGATGGTGTTGGAATAGTCAAGGGGCCGCACGGTAGCACAGTGGTTAGCACTGTTGCTTCACAGCTCCAGGATCCCAGGTTCGATTCCCGCTTCGGTCACTGACTGTGCGGAGTCTGCACGTTCTCCCCGTGGGTTTCCTCCAGGTGCTCCGGTTTCCTCCCACAAGTCCCGAAAGACGTGCTGTTCGGTGAATTGGACATTCTGAATTCTCCCTCAGTGTACCCGAACAGGTGCCGGAATGTGGCGACTAGGGGCTTTTCACAGTAACCTCATTGCAGTGTTTATGTAAGCCTACTTGTGAGAACAAAGATTATTCTTATTATTATAAAGTCGAGATGTAAGACAGGCTTAGGTGAGGGTTTTAGCAGCAAATGAGCTGAGCTGGAGGCAGAGCTTAGAGGTACAGGTACAGCCGGCAGTTAGCAAGGCAAATGGTATGTTGGCCTTCATTTCAGGAGGACTTCAGTACAGGAGCTGCCATGTCTTACTGCAGCTGTACAGGGCCTTGGTGAGACCACACCCGGAGTATTGTGTTCACCAGACTGATTCCTAGGATGGCAGGATTGTCGTGTGAGGAGAGATTGGGTCAACTGGGCCGGTAGTCACTGGACTTTAGAAGAACGAGAGGGGATCTCATTGAAACGTATAGAATTCTGACAGGGCCGGACTGAGTGGGTGCAGAGATGTTCCTCTGGCGTGGTGGGGGGGGGGGGGGGGGGGGGGGGGGGGGTCTACAACAGCGGGTCACAGTCTCAGGATCCAGGGTCGGCCATTCAGGGCTGGGATGAAAAGGTACTGCTTCACTCAGAGGGTGGTGAAGCTGCGGAATTCTCCATCACAGAGGCTGTGGAGGCCGAGTCACTGAATATCTTTAAGAAGGAAATCGATAGATTTCTAGACTCTAAAGGTGTCAAGGTGGTTTGGGAGAGAGCTGGAATATGATGTTGAGGTAGAGGATCATGTTGAATGATGGAGCAGGCTCGAAGGGCCGAATGGCCTGCTCCTGCTCCTATTGGAACTAGATGGCCTTCGATATGGATATGATGTTTGGTCAGAAGCTCATCTCAGTTTAGGTGTGACACAGATTGTGAACAATCTAGTTGAGCCTCAGGCCATTGATGAGGAGAGAGTTGAGTTGATAGCTAGAGAAAGGAGGTTATGGTAGGGACAGAAATAAAAGGCGGGATTCTCTGTTGGCCAAAGCTGAAATTGGGAAAGGTGATTGGGTGGAGAACCGGCCGTGAGGCCAAAATTATGGCTGGCGCCGGGCGCCCGTCAGAATGCCGCGCTCCGTCGCCTCGACAGCGGAGTCAATTTGTTCTACTCCACACGTACAGTACACGCCATCGTCATGTCATTAATGACCTGGTATTCTTCGGGGCCTCCGCAATCCTCCGTGTCCGCCGGGAGGAATTACCAACGGCGAGTTTCACTTGTGGTTTCAAATATCGGGAAACAGGTGCCGTGGTGGATGAGGGCGAGAGAGGAGGTGGGGCGTACAGAGACGTGACCGTGGGCTGCCGGTGCACTGCAGGGCTGGCTGGGGGGGGCAGGGGGCAGCATCTGGGGTGGAGGGTGACCAGGAGATGAGCTGTGGGGTCGGGGTGCCCTCCCATGGGACCGGGCTGACAGGGCACAGAGCACCATTGCCGTGGCCCGCACGGCAGCCATTTTGCTGAGCACCCCACTGCCCGCCCTGGTCGTGCAGAGTGACACCAGCCATATGGTTGCACCCACACTACCACCCCTCGCACCCCATCCCTCACCCTCCACCCCACCAAGTCCGCACACCACCTCCTACCCTTCACCCCACCACCCCCGCATTCCACGTACCCCCAGCTGGCTGCCACCCACCGGCAGGGCAGCACGCGACACACTTAAGGGCAACGGACACAGTAGCCACTATAGAGGGCGCTGGTTGGTGGCTGAGGAATGTACCGGTGGCATGGGCAGCGCCAGCCAATGGTATCCATGGCCCCAAGGCCCCCATGGTGCTGGGCAGCGACAGTGCCAGGGATGCGGTGGGCATGGTGCCGGGGGACCGACCGGGGGTGGGGGTGGGGATGGGGGACAGAGGGGGACATGCGGGGCAGGATCCGCAGTGCAGACCGGGGCCACCGTGTAGTCCATTGGACCTAGTTGGGCACGGGAGTACGCACCATGCTAACGTGTCTGACTGGCACCCCCTGCAGCCACTGGCTATCGGAGTCTGGGTGCGTCTGCATTGCCATGGAGGCCCTATATGCCCGGTCCGCACAATACATCTATTTGTGTGTGGAACGAGCCCACCAGGATGTCCAGGCAGGGGGGGTTCACCATCATCGCTGAGATGTCCGGGGTCCAGGGGGTGATAGACGAGATGCACATCGCCATACAAGCCCCCGGCCTATGACAGGACGATCTTCACAAACCGCACAGGGTGGGAGGTCCAGGCAATCACGGGAGTGGGATGGAGAGGGATGGGGGTGGGGCATCGGAAGTGAGCGCTGGTTGAACTGAGGTCCCTGGCCCAAGCCCATCCCCACCGCCTGCCCATTTGCCCCTTGCCCCCGGCTTCCCCTCAACAGCCAGCCCAACCCAGCCCTCACATCAGCCTGACAGAGCACCGAGGCAGGTTGAAACATTGTGAACAGGTGTATATTCGGCCTTAACATTCTGCATGTGGATCCCCAGGCAGTACATCAGGATAGAGACGGCCTGTTGCGATTCTTGCCCTGCGACCTGGGTCCCCTTTGGTGTCTGTCCTCTGCAGCGACCAAGCCTGGATGGGTGTCCCTGGTGTCGTGCTGCCCTCTTCTGCCTGCTGCCATCAGATGCGGCAGGTACAGGAAGGGGCGGGGTATTCCGAGGCACTGTGGTGTTCCAGCACCTCCCCAGTGGGGGTGGCCAGCAAGGGCCCCAACACCACCTCCTCCCTCCTGCTGCCCGGTGGCCACCAGGCTGCTCCTTGGGACGGGTTTGCGAGTGGAGCCATCCCCTGAGTGCCCCCCCCCCCACCACCACCACCTGGCGATACCAGTCCTGGAGGCCCGCTCCCGTCTAGACCAGGGGCTCAATGTTCGTGGCCACTGAACACAGAGAGTGTGCCACCTTCCTCTGGGTTGGTGCCATATCAGCCAGTCACTGTGCCACCTCCCTCTGTGCCTTGCTTAGGTCAGCCAGCGCCCGGGCAATGCCACCATGACCAGCTGAGACTGGGCCCTGCACTGGAGCGCCACTGCGATGTCCAGGTAGCCTTGGTACATGGCCGCCTGGGAGGGGGCAACCCTATCCTGGACCTCAGCCACCACCCACACAGAGTGCCCAGGCCTCGGACCTCCTGACCCATGGCCGATACCTTCGCCTCTAAGGCCTCCATCACGGATGACACCTGTGAAGTGTTTGCTGGGTGGCGCGCATTGTCAATACCACCTCCTACCTCTGCAGATGGTTGGACTCCTCCACCTGCAGGAGCTGGATGGTTTCTGACACCCTCTCATGTAGTCCCTGCCTCTCTCTGTATCTGCATCTCCACTATCGATGGAACCGCACTTTCCAGAAGTTCAAAACCCGTCTGAACGGCAGCTAGTCCCTGGGGTCGGCCTGCCCCCCGACCACTGCCCGCCCCCTCGGGTGTTCCTACCTCCACCTGTTTTACCGGATCAGCTGTGTGGTGAGCACCAGATAGTGTCCCAGGAGCCTCTTCACTAAAGTGCGCGCCCGAGGGGAGTGTCTCTGGGATGGTGCAGGGTGTTGGTGACAACGTGACGCAAAGTCAATGTTGTCCCCGGACTCGAATGCCGCCTTCTGCCCCGGCAACTGCCCGCTCCCTGGGCCCACAGACCAGGTCTAGTTTCCGCTGCTCAGCTCCGGTGAGGGTTCACAGGTCGGCCGTCCCCCTCCGGGTGGTCCCTCTCCCAGCGGTTGTGGCAAACGGATAGTGTTGGACAGTCGGACACATGCAGCCCAGGCGGTGGGTAGCTGGTGATCTTTGTGGCCAGGGCACGGGCCATGGCGGCTGGTATAGGTGCCAGCATGTGGTTCACGGTGGGGGTTCAGTCGCCCTCTGGGTGGGGGGGGCGGTTTCGGTGTTTGTGCCAGGGGCACAGTGATGCCTGCTCACCTGGGCTGGCCAGCCGGGCGATGGGGCCCGGGTCTCCCACCTGTGCCCAGGCCCGGTGTATGGGTGGCAACCTCCTTACCACCCACCCCAGGGTAGAAGGTTGTCCGCCTTTCCTCCACGATGTCCAGCAGGGTCGCCAGCTCTGCGTCTGCAAACCGGGAGCCGCTCGCCACCTTGTTGTTTGGGGTGAGTATGTGCAGGGAATGGAGCCGCTGAGATGTGACTGCAGCTTGTTATCCTCTCGAGTGTCAATCCTGGCTTCAACGTATCCGACACCGTTTCCCATCGGGATCGCTCGTGTTCCACACTGTTGTACTCCACCGACTCTGTCCCAGTGTCAGCATTTGGGGTCGGGATTCCGCGCTTGCTGACACCGATTTTGTAATCGGCGGAGAATCTCTGTTCACGACCGAATCGGGGGCGGGGCCTGTTTTCGGATGCTCCACCCCCTCCAAAACGACATCACCTGAAGGCCCTCCCCTGATGCTCCGCCTCCGATGGGCCGACTTCCCGATGGCGTGGGACACGTGTACTCTCAGTTTTCATGAACCAGACCTGGCGGCTGCGGACAGTGCCACTGACCGGGCGGGGTTTCGGCGGGGGCTGTGGGGCCCTATCTGGCAGGTCGGGTCCACGCGCTGCCGGCACCCTGTTTCTCGGCCATGGACCCGGCAATTCTCCGGCCGTTTATTGCGTAAAGGCCGTGCGTTTTACGTGGCGTGGCTGCTAGCCCCTCACCGGACAGGGTCAGTGCTGTGGCCTCATCGATTGTTTCATCGCAGAACTAGAAACTTTCTCCGTACATAGCCTCAAAATCGGAGAATCCAGCCCATGGTTTTCCCAATACGTAATTAGAGGAAATTTGTGTTTACCCAGCGGCCCAGACATGCGGCCGTTAGTTTAGAGACTGTGGAGGAATCAATGGTGAGGGCGAACGGGCCATCACCAGCTTACTTTTGAAAAGTGATGTTGTGTTTCTGGATGATGTCACGGATGGGAAGCATGTGGATGAAGATTCGGAGGGATTGAGGATATCTTGTGGTATCAGAGTTGTCCTCCGGAAATGGGAAGAGAAACTCTCAGATCAGGATAGAAAACAGGTTGATTTCCCTAACCTTGGGTCATGCTCATTGATAGAAGTTGATTAGGCTTTTGCAGCATTTACATTTTGAATAACCGCGACACTGTTCTTTGTGTGAATGTCTCATCAATGACTTTGTTAAGGTTTGTCAATGTCAATTACGTCATTAAATAAACAGGTGATGGGTATTTGAACACATAAATTGGGGATATCTGCGACACTGGGGATGGGAGAGGTGTGCTGACTCTGAAACAAGTCAATAAACTCTCTCAAGCATGGATTGGCTCCGTGCCCATCACCATCTGGTGTGGTCACTAAGCATCTGTGACATCCAGCCTTACCCAGGTGTCAATACCACATACATTAGACCATGTTCTCTTTATCATCTGCAGATCCATTAGTAGATACTTTGAACAACACCCGACACTTCTGGTTGGAAGTTAGAGAGCTGGGAGAATGGGGACAGGTACACGGAAGCACCGTTCTCTGTCCCGCCGCGTCCCACTGGTTTCAAAAAACAATAATCAGGTGACACCCCGATTGCCCTGGCTTCTCTTTTCAAATCAATGTCGGGCCCTGGATGCTCCGCTGCCTCCTCCAATGAACATGTTCCCATTCAAACTTACGAAGAATGCTTTATACACCAGCTGGGTGCATCTGTGAATTTGAACATCTTTCTCGGCTGAGCGGGGTCCAATCTTCTGCTGAACCTGATCCCTGATAAGAAACAGTGGAAATGTAAAATTCACATTGCACTTATGTAATAAGTATCTTATAATAGATGCTGTTGTTGCGTTGTTAATTATTCACTTTTCCACATTTGGAACACACAAAATCCACCCTCGTGCATTCAGCCACAAAGACAAACCTCCAGAATGTGCCATCATCCAGCCATCCCTACCTTCTGCAATGATTCTAATGGTTCCATCTTCAATCTACATTTGAAGACATTTTTTCTGACATTTGTCCTAATCTTGCTCTTCACTGGTTTCAATTTATCTATCCTTGATCAGCTGTTTTGGTCTTATCTGAAATAGTGCACTGAACATTTACCTTCACTGGTATTTGTTGAGAGAGAAAGAGCATTATCATTTCAGGTTGATGAACTTCCATCAGAACCTTTCTGGTGAAATCTTATCAACCTGAAATGTTAACTTTGCCCTCTGCCCACAGAATTTGCCAGACCTGGGTCCGTTCTACAGGTAAAAATAAGACATGGGTAGAAATTTGCATGAGGAGATAGAGGAGGTTTTTTGTGTTCAGTTGTTAGATGTCAAAGGGAAGTAAAAAGGAGTTTACAGCTGGGAAAAGGTCATAAATAAATAAGACAAAGTAATTACATTTTATTTGACCTGAAGATGGTGGCCATAAGGGGAACATGAAAGATTTTTAAATTTCAAACAATGGCAAAGATCCAAGAAAAACAGCAGATTTAAAGGGGAGTTTGAAGCTGCGTTGGATGTGACCATGTAAAACTTCCTGATCGGAGCGCTCGGCGTTGGGACAGAACTGTGAAGGAGTGAAGTGTTCAGCTTTCAGCCGCCCCAGCGAAGTGATTGGCTGTTCCAGAAAACAGGGTTTTGGTTCAAAGTCTTGATTTTCCAGTCGAGTGGGAAAGAGAGAGAGAGAAGGCGTGTGAAATACCGCCCCCACAGCAGCCATGGCAATTCTGCCTTGTGGTAATATTACTGGAATTTTATAGATTAAATACCTGTAAGGATTGCTGCCTAAAGTGTTGTTTGTGTATGCGTCTAACCATATCAAAGAATCATTTGGCGAAATGTTCTGCAAGACTAATTTTAACTGTGTAAATGCAATCTTGTGTAGTTTAGTTTTCTTTTCTTTTGTTAATAAATGTTTTAAAATTTAACATTTAAAATCTCAAAGTGTTCTTGGAATTTGTGACTCCTGACAGCAGTACACATTATATTCTCCGGGTAAAATACAAATAAGAAATAGTCACGATTGCTTGTCAAGTTTCCCTTTTTAGGATTTGGTTCACATGGCACTTACCCCCTGCCGGGTCGGAGAATCGGCGGGGGGGGGCGGCGTGAGTCCCGCCCTGCCGCTCCGACGGCAGCTGCCGAATTCTCCGGAGCCGATTTTTTGGCGGGAGGGGGGATCACGTCGCGCCGTTCAGGGGCAGTTGGCAGTGGCCCCTCCGGCGATTCTCCGGGCCCCGATGGGCCGAGCGGCCTCCCGTTTTTGGCCGGTCCCGCTGGCGTGAAATACGCAAGGTCCATACCAGCGGGACCTGGCTCTGAGGGCGGCCTGCGGAGTCCTCAGGGGGGCGCGGGGGGATCTAGCCCGGGGGGGGGGGGTGAGGGGGCACCCATGGTGGCCTGACCCACGATCGCCGCCCACCAATATGCGGGAGGGCCTGTGCCGTGGGGGCACTCTTTCCCTCCGTGCCGGCCCCTGTAAAGCTCCGCCAGGGCCGGCGCAGAGAAGAAACCCCCTGCGCATGTGCAGGGATCACGGCAGCGGTTCTGCGCATGCACCAGGACACGCTGGCGCTCCCGCGCATGGCCAACTCGCGTCGGCTGGCGAAGGCCCTTCGGTGCCGGTTGGAGCGGCGGCAACCACTCTAGCGCCGGCCTAGCCCCCGGACGTGCGGAGGATTCTGGGCGGCCCGACGCCGGAGTGGTCCACGCCGCTCTTTGCCGCCGGTATGGCCGCCCGCCGGTTGGGGGCGAATCCCGGCCACTGTGTCTAGATCTGGGAACCACATTTTAGGAAGGATGTGAAGGCATCGGAAAGAGTGCAGAAATGATTCAGGTAACTGGTTTCAAGGATGAGGAACTTGAGTTATTAAGATGGCCTGGAGAAGTTTGGACTCCTTTGGGGCAGCACGGTAACACAGTGGTTAGCACTGTGGCTTCACAGCGCCAGGGTCCCAGGTTCGATTCCCCGCTGGGTCACTGTCTGTGCGGAGTCTGCACGTTCTGCCCGTGTGTGCGTGGGTTCCCTCCGGGTGCTCCGGTTTCCTCCCACAGTCCAAAGACGTGCAGGTTAGGTGGAGTGGCCATGATAAAATTATCCTTGGTGTCCAAAAAAGGTTCGGAGGGGTTATTGGGGTAGGGGGATAGGGTGAAAATGAGGGTTTAAGTGGGTCGGTGCTGACCCGATGGGCTGAATTGCCTCCTTCTGCACTGTATGTTCTATGTTCTTTCCTGGGAGAAGAGACCATAAGAACATAAGAACTAGGAGCAGGAGTCGGCCATCAGGCCCCTCGAGCCTGCTCCACCATTCAATGAGATCATGGCTAATCTTTTGTGGACTCAGCTCCACTTTCCGGCCCGAACACCATAACCCTTAATCCCTTTATTCTTCAAAAACTATCTATCTTTAGCTTAAAAACATTTAATGAAGGAGCCGCTACTGCTTCACTGGGCAAGGAATTCCATAGATTCACAACCCTTTGGGTGAAGAAGTTCCTCCTAAACTCCGTCCTAAATCTACTTCCCCTTATTTTGAGGCTATGCCCCCTAGTTCTGCTTTCACCCGCCAGTGGAAACAACCTGCCCGCATCTATCCTATCTATTCCCTTCATAATTTTATATGTTTCTCTAAGATCCCCCCTCATCCTTCTAAATTCCAACGAGTACAGTCCCAGTCTACTCAACCTCTCCTCGTAATCCACCCCTTCAGCTCAGGGATTAACCTAGTGAATCTCCTCTGCACACCCTCCAGTGTCAGTACGTCCTTTCTCAAGTTAGGAGATCAAAACTGAACACAATACTCCAGGTGTGGCCTCACTAACACTTTATACAATTGCAGCATAACCTCCCTAGTCTTAAACTCCATCCCTCTAGCAATGAAGGACAAAATTCCATTCACCTTCTTAATCACCTGTTGCACCTGTAAACCAACTTTTTGTGACCCATGCACTAGCACGCCCAGGTCTCTCTGCACAGCAGCATGTTTTAATATTTTATCATTTAAATAATAATCCCTTTTGCTGTTGTTCCTACCAAAATGGATAACCTCACATTTGTCAACATTGTATTCCATCTGCCAGACCCTAGCGCATTCACTTAGCCTATCCAAATCCCTCTGCAGACTTCCAGTATCCTCTGCACTTTTTGCTTTACCACTTATCTTAGTGTCGTCTGCAAACTTGGACACATTGCTCTTGGTCCCCAACTCCAAATCATCGATGTAAATTGTGAACAGTTCTGGGCCCAACACTGATCCCTGAGGGACATCACTAGCTACTGATTGCCAACCAGAGAAACACCCATTAATCCCCACTCTTTGCTTTCTATCAATTAACCAATCCTCTATCCATGCCACTACATTCCCCTTAATGCAATGCATCTTTATCTTATGCAGCAACCTTTTGTGTGGCACCTTGTCAAAAACTTTCTGGAAATCCAGATATACCACATCCATTGGCTCCCCGTTATCTACCGCCTGGTAATATCCTCAAAAAATTTCACTAAATTAGTTAGACACAACCTGCCCTTTCTGAACCCATGCTGCGACTGCCCAATGGGACAATTTCCATCCAGGTGCCTCGCTATTTCTTCCTTGATGATAGATTCCAGCATCTTCCCTACTACCGAAGTTAAGCTCACTGGCCTATAATTACCCGTTTTCTGCCTACCTCCTTTTTTAAACAGTGGTGTCACGTTTGCTAATTTCCAATCTGCCAGGACCACCCCAGAGTCTAGAGAATTTTGGTAAATTATCACTAGTGCATTTGCAATTTCCCCAGCCATCTCTTTTAGCACTCTGGGATGCATTCCATCAGGGCCAGGAGACTTGTCTACCTTTAGCCCCATTAGCTTGCCCATCACTACCTCCTTAGTGATAACAATCCTCTCAAGGTCCTCACCTGTCATAGCCTCATTTCTATCAGTCACTGGCATGTTATTTGTGTCTTCCACTGTGAAGACTGACCCAAAAAACCTGTTCAGTTCCTCAGCTATTTCCTCATCTCCCATCATTAAATCTCCCTTCTCATCCTCTAAAGGACCAATATTTAACTTAGCCACTCTTTTTTGTTTTATATATTTGTAGAAACCTTTACTATCTGTTTTTATATTCTGAGCAAGTATACTCTCATAATCTATCTTACTCTTCTTTGTAGCTTTTTTAGTAGCTTTCTGTTGCCCCTTAAAGATTTCCCAGTCCTCTAGTCTCCCACTTAGCTTTGCCACTTTGTATGCTGTTTCCTTCAATTTGATACTCTCCCTTATTTCCTTAGACATCCACGGTCGATTTTCCCTCTTTCTACCGTCCTTCCTTTTTGTTGGTATAAACCTTTGCTGAGCAGTCTGAAAAATTACTTGGAAGGTTCTCCACTGTTCCTCAACTGTTTCACCAGAAGGTCTTTGCTCCCAGTCTACCTTAGCTAGTTCTTCTCTCATCCCATTGTAATCTTCTTTGTTTAAGCACAAAACACTAGTGTTTGATTTTACCTTCTCACCCTCCATCTGTATTTTAAATTCCACCATATTGTGATCGCTCCTTCCGAGAGGATCCCTAACAATGAGATCATTAATCAATCCTGTCTCATTACACAGGACCAGACCGAGGACCGCTTGTTCCCTCGTAGGTTCCATTACATACTGTTCTAGGAAACTATCTCGGATACATTCTATAAACTCCTCCTCAAGGCTGCCTTGACCGACCTGGTTAAACCAATCGACATGTAGATTAAAATCCCCCATGATAACTGCTGTACCATTTCCACATTTATTTGTTTATTGCCTGCCCCACCATAATGTTACTATTTGGTGGCCTATAGACTACTCCTATCAGTGACTTTTTCGCCTTACTATTCCTGATTTCCACCCAAATGGATTCACCCTTATCCTCCATAGCACCGATGTCATCCCTTACTGTTGCCCGGATGTCATCCTTAAATAACAGAGCTACACCACCTCCCTTACCATCCACTCTGTCCTTCCAAATAGTTTGATACCCTTGGATATTTAACTTCCAGTCGTGACCATCCTTTAACCATGTTTCAGTAATGGCCACTAAATCATAGTCATTCACGATGATTTGCGCCATCAACTCATTTACCTTATTCCGAATACTACGAGCATTCAGGTAAAGTACACTCATGTTGGCTTTTTTACCTCTGTTCTGAATCTTAATACCGCTTACTTCACGTTTTATTCCTTTTAGTATTCCTGGTCCTATTCACTGAGCTCCACTCAGTCACTGTACCTTGTACTGTCGCCCTTTTTGATTTTTGACTCTGGCTTCTCTGACTTACACTTTCCCCCTTACTGCCTTTTGTTTCTGTCCCTGTTTTATTACCTTCCAACTTCCTGCATTGGTTCCCATCCCCCTGCCACATTAGTTTGAACCCTCCCCAACAGCTCTAGCAAACACCCCCCTAGGACATCGGTTCCAATCCTGCCCAGGTGCAGACCGTCTGGTTTGTACTGGTCCCACCTCCCCAGAACCGGTTCCAATGCCCCAGGAATTTGAATCCCTCCCTCTTGCACCATCTCTCGAGTCACGCATTCATCCTATCTATCCTGACATTCCTACTCTGACTAGCTCGTGGCACTGGTAGCAATCCTGAGATTACTACCTTTGAGGTACTACTTTTTAGTTTAACTCCTAACTCCCTGAATTCAGCTTGTAGGACCGCGTCCTGTTTTTTACCTATATCGTTGGTGCCTATGTGCACCACGACAGCTGGCTGTTCGCCCTTTCCCCCCCAGAATGTCCTGCAGCCGCTCCGAGACATCCTTGACCCTTGCACCAGGGAGGCAACATACCATCCTGGAGTCTCAATTGCGTCCGCAGAACCGCCTGTCTATTCCCCTTACAATTGAGTCCCCTATCACTACAGCCCTGCCATTCTTCTTCCTGCCCAGCTGCGCAGCAGAGCCAGCCACGGTGCCATGAACCTGGCTGTTGCTGCCTTCCCCTGGTGAGCCATCTCCCTCAACAGTATCCAAAGCGGTATATCTGTTTTGCAGGGAGATGACCGCAGGGGACACCTGCACTGCCTTCCTACTCTTGTTCTGTCTTTTGGTCACCCATTTTCTATCTCCCTCAGTACCTTTCACCTGCGGTGTGACCAACTCGCTAAACGTGCTATCCACGACGTCCTCAGCATCATGGATGCTCCAAAGTGAGTCCATCCGCAGCTCCAGAGCCGTCAAGTGGTCTAACAGGAGCTGCAACTGGACACACCTCTTGCACGTGAAGGAGCCAGGGACAGTGGATGTGTCCCTGAGCTCCCACATCGCACACGAGGAGCATGGCACGGGTCTGAGATCTCCTGCCATGTCTTAAACCTTAGGTTAACTTTTACAACTACAATTCCAAAAAATGAAAGAAAAAATAAATAAATTAGACAATGGAAAGGAAAACTACTTACCAGTCACTTACCAGGGATCAAAAGCACCTCCTCCCCACCCAGCTTTGAATTCCCACCTAGATTCAAATTCCCAAACTCACTCTTTGCTGTCTCACTCTGGCTGTGTCTTCTCTGGCTCACTGGGAGAACTCACTGGGAGTGAGTTTACAAGTTGCTCTTTTTAAATTGGCCTGAGTTGACTCCCCTCCCCCACCTGCTTTTAGATCAAAGTAGATTTAAGTGACTGACACTTAATTGCCAACCAGTTATATGAGTGGGTGGGGCAGCCCTTGTTAACCTACACTGCACAATACTAGCTTAATTTAAATTAATGTAAACTCCTGAAATTTAAAAACTGTCTTACCGATTGGATTGGATTCAATTCCCACCTAGATTCAAATTCCCAAACTAACTCTTTGCTGTCTCACTCTGGCTGTGTCCTCTCTGGCTCACTGGGAGAACTCACTGCAGAGAAGGCTCAGAGGAGATTTGATAGCGGGATTCGAAAGTCACGGGTCTGGGCAGAGTAGGTAAGGAGACGCTGTTTCCATTTTTAGAAAGATCGGGTATGAGAGAGAGTACAAATTGAAGGTAATTGGCAAAAGTGACACAAAGAAAAACCTTTTGCACAGCGGCTTGTTGGGGTCTGGAATGCACGGCCTGAGAGTGTGGTGCGCGTTGGTTCAATTGAGGCATTCAAAAGTGAATTAGATTTCAGTGAGGGAGAGAGGCTTCAGCGAGGGAGAAGGGCTTCAGCGAGGGAGAGGGGCTTCAGCGAGGGAGAGGGGCTTCAGCGAGGGAGAGGGGCTTCAGCGAGGGAGAGGGGCTTCAGCGAGGGAGAGGGGCTTCAGCGAGGGAGAAGGGCTTCAGCGAGGGAGAGGGGCTTCAGCGAGGGAGAAGGGCTTCAGCGAGGGAGAGGGGCTTCAGCGAGGGAGAGGGGCTTCAGCGAGGGAGAGGGGCTTCAGCGAGGGAGAGGGGCTTCAGCGAGGGAGAAGGGCTTCAGCGAGGGAGAGGGGCTTCAGCGAGGGAGAAGGGCTTCAGCGAGGGAGAGGGGCTTCAGCGAGGGAGAGGGGCTTCAGCGAGGGAGAGGGGCTTCAGCGAGGGAGAGGGGCTTCAGTGAGGGAGAGGGGCTTCAGCGAGGGAGAAGGGCTTCAGCGAGGGAGAGGGGCTTCAGCGAGGGAGAGGGGCTTCAGCGAGGGAGAGGGGCTTCAGTGAGGGAGAGGGGCTTCAGCGAGGGAGAAGGGCTTCAGCGAGGGAGAGGGGCTTCAGCGAGGGAGAGGGAAGTAAAAAGAGCGAGAGTTCAGCGAGGAGAGCAGGTCATCAGCGAGGACAAGGGCCGTAAAGAGTGGAAATTCATTATCTTCGCCCATCCCAACCCACCAGCATCAATCCGCCCAATCCCAACCCATCACCATCTCACCACAATCCCAACCTGCCATGAGTAGAAAAGACGATCTGATAGCTAAAGAACAATAAAGCATCTTGAGCTGATGGATTCACAGAAGCATTAAAACCCAACAGTGAAGCATCATTGGTGCGAATACACAACCTGATTTTCTTTATCTGGGAAGAGGGGAAGATACTGGGGTATCTCAGTGATGACATAATTGTGACCATCATCAAGAAAAGTGAGAAGTCCGACTGCAGCAACTACAGAGGAATTGCCCTGCTGTTTGCCACAAGGAAGGTCATCACAAGAATCCTCCTTAATCACCTTCTTCCTGTCAATGTCTCAGCAAGTGCAAGTTCTGGAAATTACTCCTAAGCAAAGAAAGAGTAAAAATGCAGCAGGAACAGTTGCTGCGGGGAAACCATGAGCAGTTTGAGTTTCTGCCGAGCTCTGATCAGGATATACATGGAGGTAAAAGTGTTGTTGCTCCATCAGATACTAACATTTGACATTAACACTTCCTGTGGCTGCAGAGCCCCACCCAGATTCCCAAAGTGGATTCTGCTGACTAATAGGAAGAGCGGACATGATCTTCATCACAAGGCAACAGGAGAAAAATGCAGGAACAGCGCTGACCCTTGTACACGGCCGTCAACACTGTCAACCGCAGGGGGCTATGGTGCATCCTCCTCATTCTAGTCACAGACCCAATTCATGTTTGTCCTGGGGACAAGTGAGGTTGTGTCATTGCACAAATGCACTTCTCGATCCTCCTTGCTGCAATGCTCCACCTCTTCCTCAACAAGCTCCCCACTCGAGTGGAAACAAACTGGGGGCCTCGGTTGAAGAAAGGTGAACAGGAAGATGTCCATCCGAAACAAAGAGGCTTCTCCTTTTACTTACATCATTATTTTACACCCCTCTTCCCCTCCGTGTGTGTCTGTGTGTGTGTCTGTGTGTGTGTGTCTCTGTGTGTGTCTCTGTGTGTGTGTGTGTCTGTGTGTGTGTGTGTGTGTCTGTGTGTGTGTGTCTGTGTGTGTGTGTCTCTGTGTGTGTGTGCGTCTGTGTGTGTGTGTCTGTGTGTGTGTGTCTCTGTGTGTGTGTGTGTCTGTGTGTGTGTGTGTGTGTGTGTCTGTGTGTGTGTCTGTGTGTGTGTGTCTGTGTGTGTGTCTGTGTGTGTGTGTCTGTGTGTGTGTGTCTCTGTGTGTGTGTGTCTGTGTGTGTGTGTCTCTCTGTGTGTGTGTGTGTGTCTGTGTGTGTGTGTGTCTGTGTGTGTGTGTGTGTGTGTCTGTGTGTGTGTGTGTGTCTGTGTGTGTGTGTGTGTGTGTGTGTCTGTGTGTGTGTGTGTGTGTCTGTGTGTGTGGCTGTATGTGTGTGTGTCTTGTTATGGGCCAGGGTTTAGAGAATCCCAAAGTGTATCATGGAGCTCACCTGACCCACAACTTTTAATAGATTGTGGTGTGGGGAGCACACGGCCCACTCTACAGGTGTGGTACAGCAGAAATGGAAAAGTATTTTTTAAAGCAGAACAATGTTTATTCTCTGAATTCATAGAACATAGAACATAGAACATTACAGCGCAGTACAGGCCCTTCGGCCCTCGATGTTGCGCCGACCTGTGAAACCACTCCAAAGCCCATCTACACTATTCCCTTATCGTCCATATGTCTATCCAATGACCATTTGAATGCCCTTAGTGTTGGCGAGTCTACTACTGTTGCAGGCAGGGCATTCCACACCCTTACTACTCTCTGAGTAAAGAACCTACCTCTGACATCTGTCCTATATCTATCTCCCCTCAATTTAAAGCTATGTCCCCTCATGCTAGACATCACCATTGAGGAAAAAGGCTCTCCCTGTCCACCCTATCCAATCCTCTGATCATCTTGTATGCCTCAATTAAGTCACCTCTTAATCTTCTTCTCTCTAACGAAAACAGCCTCAAGTCCCTCAGCCTTTCCTCATAAGATCTTCCCTCAATACCAGGCAACATTCTGGTAAATCTCCTCTGCACCCTTTCCAAGGCTTCCACTTCCTTCCTATAATGCGGCAACCAGAATTGCACGCAATACTCCAAATGCGACCGCACCAGAGTTTTGTACAGCTGCAACATAACCTCATGGCTCCGAAACTCAATCCCTCTACCAATAAAAGCTAACACACCATATGCCTTCTTAACAACCCTCTCAACCTGGGTGGCAACTATCAGGGATCTATGTACATGGACACCGAGATCTCTCTGCTCATCCACACTGCCAAGAATCTTACCATTAGTCCAGTACTCTGTCTTCCTGTTATTCCTTCCAAACTGAATCACCTCACACTTTTCTGCATTAAACTCCATTTGCCACCTCTCAGCCCAGCGCTGCAGCTTATCTATGTCCCTCTGTAACTTGTAACATCCTTCCGCACTGTCCACAACTCCACCGACTTTAGTGTCATCTGCAAATTTACTCACCCATCCTTCAACGCCCTCCTCCAGGTCATTTATAAAAATGACAAACAGCAGTGGCCCCAAAACAGATCCTTGTGGTACACCACTAGTAACTGGACTCCAGTCTGAACATTTCCCATCAAGCACCACCCTTTGTCTTCTTCCAGCTAGCCAATTTCTGATCCAAACTGCTAAATCACCCTGAATCCCATGCCTCCATATTTTCTACAGTAGCCTACCGTGGGGAACCTTATCAAACGCTTTACTGAAATCCATATACACCACATCAACTGCTTTACCCTCATCCACCTGTTTGGTCACCTTCTCAAAGAACTCAATAAGGTTTGTGAGGCATGACCGGCCCTTCACAAAACCGTGTTGACTATCTCTAATCAAATTATTCCTTTCCAGATGATTATACATCCTATCTCTTATAAACCTTTCCAAGATTTTGCCCACAACAGAAGTAAGGCTCACTGGTCTATAGTTACCGGGGTTGACTCTACTCCCCTTCTTGAACAAGGGGACAACATTTGCTATCTTCCAGTCTTCTGGCACTATTCCTGTAGACAAAGATGACTTAAAGATCAAAGCCAAAGGCTCAGCAATCTCCTCCCTAGCTTCCCAGAGAATCCTAGGATAAATCCCATCCAGCCCAGGGGACTTATCTATTTTCACACTTTCCAGAATTACTAACACCTCCTCCTTATGAACCTCAAGCCCTCTTAATCTAGTAGCCTGAATCTCAGTATTCTCCTCGACAACATTGTCTTTTTCCTGTGTGAATACTGACAAAAAATATTCATTTAACACCTCTCCTATCTCCTCGGACTCCAAGCACAACTTCCCACTACTGTCCTTGACTGGCCCTACTCTTACCCTAGTCATTCTTTTATTCCTGACATATCTATAGAAAGCTTTAAGGTTATACTTAATCCTACCTGCCAAAGACTTCTCATGTCCCCCCTTGGCTCTTCTTAGCTCTGTCTTTAGGTCCTTCCTAGCTAACTTGCAACTCTCGAGTGCCCTAACTGAACCTTCATGTCTCATCTTTACATAAGCCTCCCCACCTAAAGTACTCGAACTATAGCGCTTCCAGTCAATATTTGGAAAGTTAAAGTCCCCCAACTACCCTGTTGCTTTCGCTCCTATCCAGAATCATCTTTGCAATCCTTTCCTCTACATCTCTGGAACTTTTCGGAGGCCTATAGAAAACCCCTAACAGGGTGACCTCTCCTTTCCTGTTTCTAACCTCAGCCCATACTACCTCAGTAGACGAGTCCTCATCAAACGTCCTTTCTGCCACCGTAATACTGTCCTTGACTAACAATGCCACTCCTCCCCCTCTTTTAGCACCTTCCCTGAGCTTACTGAAATATCTAAACCCCGGCACCTGCAACAACCATTCCTGTCCCTGCTCTATCCATGTCTCCGAAATGGCCACAACATCGAAGTCCCAGGTACCAACCCATGCCGCAAGTTCACCCACCTTATTCTGGATGCTCCTGGCATTGAAGAAGACACACTTTAAACCACCTTCCTGCCTGCCGGTACACTCCTGCAACTTTGAAACCTTACTCATGACCTCACTACTCTCAGCCTCCTGTATACTGGAGCTACAATTCAGGTTCCCCAGCCCCTGCTGAGCTAGTTTAAACCCTCCCGAAGAGCATTAGCAAATTCCCTCCCCAGGATATTGGTACCACTCTGGTCCAGGTGTAGCCCATCCCATTTGTAGAGGTCCCACTCAAGTTAACCTTTTTAAAACATACAGTGAACACCTTAGCAACCATGAATTCAAATACAATCCCCAAAGAATACAACACTAAGAAATCCTTAAGTTGTCCTTTTAACATCCAAAAGACTTTAAACAAAACTTTTAAACAGAAGCACATCAGGTTAAAGTCACTAATGAGAGCAGTTATTAGTTTTAAATCACCAAAGGATCAATTTACAGTTTTTAGATTACAGAGCGAGAGAGACTCATACACATTCTGGCTGTGACTGCAGCTATCCAGCTCTGAAAACAAAACTAAAACACACCCTGCAGCAAACAGCCTAAAACGAAAGTAAAAAGCTGACGGTCAGCCCAGCTCCACCCACTCTCTGACATCACTGCAGTAATAAACACCCATTTCTTAAAGGTACTCTCACTACAGATATTTATATACACACCCATTTTTAAATACACCCATTTCTTAAAGGTACTCTCACATGACACCTCCCCCCAAGACAAAAAAAACCCCATCAACTTCAAGGTGGTTTCATTTTTCACCTTTTCACTATCCTTTAAGAAATGCACACAGTAAATATACTCTTTCGTTTAAAAAAAACACGCGCAAACAGGTACAACAATATAGTCCATTTTTTGTTTTCCCTCCAACTGGAATCCTTCTCGATTGACAGTCTCTTTGAACAAGAAGGTCTCTGCACGATCCATCCATTTCTCTGCGCCTCGGCATTTCTCTTTAAAGTCAGAAACTTTAGTTCAATCTGATCACAGAGTCCCTTGTAATTCTCCAACACAGGAGCATTGGTGATCACAGCTTTCAGGCAGTCAAATGCCTGTTGAATCTCTGCTGACAACTGAAATTTTTGCCGTTTCTTCAGCAAGTCCATCAGTGGAGCAATCACGCTACAAAAACTTTTCACACATGTTCGATCAAATCCACTCATGCCAAGAAATCACATTATTTCCCTTTGTCTCGAGGGTATCGGAAACTCCTCAATAACTGTTGGTTTCACATCCCGTATGACCATTCGACCCTGTCCAATTGTATGGCCAAGGAAAGTTACTTGGGCTTTTCCAAATTCACTTTTGGCTAGGTTTATCACCAAACCCGCCTCCTGAAGTCGATTGAATAATTTTAAATATTCTGTCCATGTCCGGCTGAAAATTACCAGATTGTCGATGTATACCGCACAATTGGGTAATCCTGAAACGACTGTGTGAGTTAACCGTTGGAATGTGGCTGGGGTGTTGTTCATGCCAAATGGCATAACTTTGAATTGGTATATACCATCTGGAGTCACAAAAGCTGAAATCTCCTTCGCCCTTTCGGATAAAGGTACCTGCCAGTAACCTTCAAGTAAATCCAGTTTGGAAATCATAGAATCATAGAATTTACAGTGCAGAAGGAGGCCATTTGGACCATCGAGTCTGCACCAGCTCTTGGAAAGAGCACCCTACCCAAGCCCACACCTCCACCCTATCCCCATTACCCAGTAACCCCACCCAACACTAAGGGCAATTTTGGACACTAAGGACAATTTAGCATGGCCAATCCATCTAACCTGCACATCTTTGGACTGTGGGAGGAGCTGATTGTCCCACTTTCTCAATGCAATCCTCCAAATGTGGGATAGGATAAGAGTCCGTTCTTGTAACTGCATTAATCATTCTATAGTCCACACACAACCGTTGGGTACCGTCCGGTTTTGGTACCATCACTATGGGTGAGCTCCATTGGCTGCAACACACTTCAATTATGCCATTTTTAAGCATCCTCTCAATCTCTTTGTTAATCTGTGCCAATTTTAAAGGGCTAAGTCTGTATGGATGTTGTTTGATTGGAACAGCCTTTCCCCACATCTACATCATGTATAGCCATTTTAGTACTTCCCAATTTGTCTCCACAAACTTGCCCATGTGATATCAATAACTCTTCCAGGTCAGTTTGTTTTTCCTCTGGAAGGTAACTCAACAATTCATCCCAATTTTTAAGAACATCCTCGTTTTCCAATTTAATTTGAGGTATGTCAAATTCACAGTCATCTGTATTTGGTTCGTCACTTTGAGTTAGAATCATTAAAAGCTCCTTTTTCTCTCCTTCCCTTTCAAAGTACCTTTTAAGCACATTCACATGACACACTCGGTGAGTCTTCCTCCTATCTGGTGTTTTTACCACATAATTCACCTCACTTAATTTCCTTTCAATCTGATAAGGTCCACAAAACCTAGCTTTTAAAGGTTCATCGACCACTGGTAACAATACCAAAACTTTATCTCCACTGGCAAAACTACGAACTTTGGATTTCTTGTCCGCTACCCGTTTCATCACATTTTGTGCAACTTTTAAATGCTGTCTAGCCAATTCACCTGCTCTATTTAATCATTCCCCAACATTTGACACGTAATCCAATAATGTAATTTCCGATTTCTCACACACTAATTTTTCCTTAATCAATTTAAGTGGTCCTCTTACCTCATGACCAAAAATTAGTTCAAAAGGACTGAATTTGGTTGACTCATTAGGTGCATCCCTAATTGCAAACAGTACGAATAGAATTCCTTTATCTCAATCCTCTGGATAATCTTGACAATAAGCCCTCAACATTGTCTTTAATGTCTGATGCCACCTTTCTAATGCTCCCTGCGATTCTGGATGGTACGCAGTTGATTTAAATTGTTTTATTCCACGCTATCCATAACTTCTTTGAATAACCTTGAGGTAAAATTTTATCCTTGATCCGATTGTATTTCTGTGGGTAGTCCATATCTAGTAAAGAATTTAAGTAACTTCTCCACAATTTTTTTAGCTGTAATATTACGTACTGGAATGGCCTCTGGAAACCTAGTAGACACATCCATTATCGTCAAAAGATATTGATTCCCACTTTTCGTTTTAGTAAGCGGTCCATTGCAATCAATTAGGACCCTTGTAAAAGGTTCCTCAAATGCTGGAATGGGTATTAAGGGCGCTGGTTTTATCACTGCTTGAGGTTTCCCTATCACTTGACATGTGTGACATGATAGTCAAAATGTTACTACATCTTTCTGTAGTCCAAGCCAATAAAAATGTTTTTGTATTTTAGCTTGAGTTTTCCTTATTCCCAAATGACCTCCCACTGGTATCTCATGTGCACCTCGCAGCACCTCCTTTCTATACCCTACTGGCAATACTACTTGATGAACTTCTGCCCACTTTTCATCCGCCTGCATATGTAAAGGTCTCCATTTTCTCGTCAAGACATTACTTTTACGGTAATAACATTCTGGTATACACTCATATTCCTCTTCCAAGACATTACTTTTACGGTAATAACATTCTGGTATACACTCAGATTCCTCTTCCGTGTATGCTTTCTGATACATCCGTTTTATTTCTATATCTTTCTGTTGTAACTCCACCAATTTTCATGAACTAAAAATATCCACCACATCCTCTGCCTGTTCTTGTTCTTTTTCAACCACCTGATCAAAAATCGTTTCTGATAATTGCACTTCAACTTCATCTTCACTCTTTGATTTCTCCTCTTGTCTTACCCTGTGACTTTGCGACCTTGTTACTACACAATCCGGAAAAATCCCAGGATATTCGTCCTTCAACACTTAAGTTGTCTGATTTTCCAGTGGCTTATCAACCATAGTAGGCATCACACCCACCTGCGATCCAGCTATATCATTACCCAAGATAAACTGTGTTCCTGGACAAGATAGTTTCTCTATTACTCCGACTACCACTTCACCACTCTTCACTGGACTTTCCAACCTTACCGTATATAATTGAACACTGCTCCTCTCACCCTGAATTCCACATATTACCACCTTTTCTGGCAACGTTCTTCCCAGACTACATAACTCCTCATCTCTTACCATTAAAGATTGACTAGCTCCCGTATCTCTTAAAATTGTGACTTCTTTACCTGCTCCTCCTGATACACATGAGTAAACTTTACCCACACAAGCAAATTCTTTAAAGAGATCTGGCATCTTCTTATCAATCATCTCTTGATCAGGCTGGACAATCTTTTGCACCTCCATCGCTTCATTTGGGCTTTCCTTCACCACTTTAACAAATCCCAGTGTCTTATCCTGTTTTACCACATCAGCCTTCCCAGTGCTTTTCTTCAACCACCAACACTGTGACTTTACATGGCCTAGTTTATTACAGTGAAAACATCTGAAACTGTTCATTTCTTTTCCACCCTCCTGGATTTCTTTTTTAATCTGAGGTACACTCTTCTTATTATCTCCCATCAGATCACCTTTACCTTTACCACTTGAGTATTTCTCATGTCCCCAGTTTCTATCCCTCACCGGCTGAAACTGATGTCGGAAACCAAGCTTTGATTTATGAACTAATTCATAATCATCTGCCATTTCTGCTGCTAACCTCGCAGTTTTAACCCTCTGCTCTTCCACATGCGTTCTCACTACATCAGGAATTGAATTTTTAAACTTCTCCAAAAGTACAATTTCTCTGAGAGCTTCATACGTTTGGTCTATTTTCAAAGCCCTTATCCACCTATCAAAATTACTCTGTTTGATCCTTTCAAACTCCATGTATGTTTGACCAAATTCTTTCCTTAAATTTCTAAACCTTTGTCTGTCGGCTTCAGGTACTACTAGTTCATATGCACCTAAGATGGATTTTTTCACCTCCTCATATGACTCAGATACCTCCTCTGATAGTGATGCAAACACTTCACTAGCCCAACCTACCAGCTTTATTTGAATCAGTAATACCCACATGTCCTGTGGCCATTTCATTTGTTTAGCTACCTTCTCAAATGAAATGAAAAAGGCTTCCACCTCCTTCTTGTCAAACCTTGGCAATGCTTGGGCATATTTAAATAGATCCCCGCCAAGTCTTTGACTTTGACGCTCTTTCTCACTATCCTCATCACTACCCTCCAACTGTACGTTTCCCTTTACGTCTGCCAATTTTAACTGACTGTCATGTTTCATGGCCATTTTCTGAAATTCAAACTCTCTCTTTTTCCCTTTCCTCTCTCTCTTTCCTTTTCCTCTCTATCTCTTTCTTTGTTTCTTTCTTCTCTCTCCTTTTCTTTTTCCCTGATCTGTATCTCCTTTTCTCTTTCTTTTTCTCTCATTGCATATGCAAGCTGCTTTAATTCTTTTTCATGTTCAAGTTGCTTAATCTGCAACTGGATTTTTGCCATTTCTAATGAGTCCGACTGTATCTCAGGCAACTTTAAATGCTTAGCCACCGCCATAGTCTGCTTTTAGTCTCTGTCCGTAAGGTACTGCGTGTGACCGTCTCCACCCCCAAAAACTTCAGAGCCTCTGAAAGAGCCGGTGTCCACAACACACTCCCTACTTAAACTAGAATACCACACCTGAAAAGCAACCACAATATGCTCACCCCTCACTGTCTTTACGTTCACTAAGCCCATCCAATAGATATACTTTTATCCCCCTCGAGCCCCCAATTTGTTATGGGCCAGCGTTTAGAGAACCCCAAAGTGTATCATGGAGTTCACCTGACCCACAGCTTTTAATAGATTGTGGTATGGGGAGCACACTGCCCACTCTACAGGTGTGGTATAGCAGAAATGGAAAAGTATTTTTTAAAGCAAAACAATGTTTATTCTCTGAACTCAAGTTAACCTTTTTAAAACATACAGTGAACACCTTAGCAACCATCAATTCAAATACAACCCCCAAAGAATACAACACTAAGTAATCCTTAAGTTGTCCTTTTAACATCCATAAGACTTTTTAAAAAAAACTTTAAACAGAAGCACATCTGGTTAAAGTCACTACTGAGAGCAGTTATTAGTTTTAAATCGCCAAAGGATCAATTTACAGTTTTTAGATTACCGAGAGCGAGAGAGACTCATACACCTTCTGGCTGTGACTGCAGCTATCCAGCTCTGAAAACGAAACTAAAACACACCCTGCAGCAAACAGCCTAAAACAAAAGTAAAAAGCTGACAGAGAGCCCAGTTCCACCCACTCTCTGACATCACTGCAGTAATAAACACCCATTTCTTAAAGGTACTCTCACATGACAGTCTGTGTGTGTCTGTATGTGTGTGTGTCTGTGTGTGTGTCTGTGTGTGCGTATGTGTGCCTGTGTGTGTGTGTGTGAGTGTGTGAGTGTCTGTGTGTGTGTGTGTCTGTGTGTGCGTGAGTGTGAGTGTGTGGAGGGTGGGGATGAGTTGAAAGGGGAGAGGTTAGGAATTAGATAGTAGTTAACTAGTTGCATTTGCTGCATATTTAATTATAGGCATTGTTTTTAATAAAATTAATTGTGTTTAAATTTACAAACCTGGTGACTGTAATTATTGGGCAGCCAAAGATCAAAGACTTTGGGTATTTTTCTAAGAATTAATAGTTTATTTTAATTGTGTTGTGACTCTGGGTCAAGTGGAGCTGGAATTGACCCCACACCAGCCCAGGGGGTGGTAACACTGATCCCATAGCCTTGCTAGACTCCAGTCCAGATTTTGAGATGAATTAAGTTTATTTCTGTATGTTGAAATTCAGAAAATAATGTTTGCCATAGGAAAAGCAACATGACAAATAGGTCAGAGTGAGAGAGCTCTTGCACGCTGCACTCGAGCAGAGTAAGTCAAAGACCCCAGCCTCCCAGAATCACAAGCCTTCTTAAAGGGAAATCTCTTGTGTGGGGTGGGAACCTGCAGCCTCCCAGCCACATGTTTCTCGATGGCGGGAGGTGTTGTTCAGCCCGCTGGCGACGGGGTCTCTGCTCCCGCCGCTTTCAATGGGAATCACCATTGAAGCCACCTCGCAACGCCCAGAAACCCGTGGGAGGGGCTGCACTGCCGGCGGAAGCAGAGAATCCCACCGCTGGCAAACAGCTGGAGAATTGCAGCCGCGAGATATCCCTCACTGTAAGGATACCATCCCAGCCCAATACATCGATGTGCAGAGTGTGTGATCTGGACAGGGGGCACAGTTGAGTGGGTGGAGGCCTCCCTAATCCCTGGAGAGAAATAAACTTTGATGGAAATAAACTATCCTTTTTTTCTATTTTCGTGGAAAACCTCCTTTTTTAACTCCAGTTAATTCAATTAGAGTAGCGATACACTTGAAAATCAACATTGCAAAGTAAATTTTTTGTACCTGATCTCTCGTTTCTCATCAATGCTCATCGTCAGCTGCTGAATTACCTTCATCCTCTCATTGGGCGATAATTGGGCGAGCTCATCAATAAGTTGCATTTTATCTGCACAGATTCAAATAAAACTTGTTATTTCTATTGCCAAGGTGAGTGTTCATGGCCACAATTTTTTTTTTATTCAGCAGTGACACCAAATTTTGTAGAGCAACAAACTCTAAACTTGGATGAAAGCAAATCACTGCAGATGCTGGAATCTGAAAGTATAAACTGGGGATGTTTACAACGTTGATGCAAGACTTTTGTTGATTATAAACAAAAAATATTGACACACCTTCTTTTTCTTCTTCACTTAGTTCAGTTTCTGGCATGGAATACTGTGAGATAGATAACCCAGCCAAGGACGCTAATCGCAAAGTAACACCAATTGTCCTTCGTCTTTTAGCTTCAGCTGATAAAGAGAAAACACATTTGCATCGTCAAAGACATTCCAAACAAATTGCTTTATTTAACTCTGGCAGGAGTTCATTCTCCTGATGTATACACAGGGTTCACCAAGTGATCTGGACAACATTCCACTATTCAACATGATCTCGAGCTCGGTAAATAGATTGAATAAATTGCCATATCATTGTCACCAGGGTGAGTATTTTAATGATTATGTGCAGAGTGCAATAGCTGCCCAGCAGGAACTCTCTAATAATTCCAGTGGAAAAATAAGCATCTGGATTTAAATAATCACTATTTACATATTAGTATCTTTTCACCATTATCAGTTAATTTAAAGATAAACAAAAATTAGTTAATTCATATTTAATGGATCATACTACACAATTTCAGAAATATAAAGGAAACAGTATCTGGTCAGGTTGGACTCCATTATTTTTCAACTCTTATCTCTTTTGTTACAGGTCTAAGACATCACACTATATTTTTATGAAATTTCATCATAGATATATAGAAGCTAGGAGCAGGAGGAGGCCTTCGAGCCTGCTCCGCCATTCATCACCATCATGGCTGATCATCCAACTCAATAGCCTAATCCTGCTTTCTCCCCATAGCCTTTGATCCCATTCTCCCCAAGTGCTCTATCCAGCCGCCTCTTGAATATATTCCAAAGTTTTAGCATCAACTACTGCCCGTGGTAATGAATTCCACAGGCTCACCACTCTTTGGGTGAAGAAATGTCTCCTTATCTCTGTCCGAAATGGTTTACCCTGAATCCTCAGACTGTGACCCCTGGTTCTGGACACACCCATCACTGGTAACATCTTCCCTGCATCTACCCTGTATAGTCCTGTGAGAATTTTATAGCCTCTATGAGATTCCCCCTCATTCTTCTGAACTCCAGTGAGACCAATCCCAACCTCGTCAATCTCTCCTCATATGACAGTCCCGCCATCCCTGGAATCAGTCTGGTAAACCTTCGCTGCACTCCCTCGAGAGCAAGAACATCCTTCCTCAGAGAAGGAGACCAAAACTGCTCACAATACTCCAAGTGTGGCCTCACCAAGACCCTGTATAATTGCAGCAACACATCCCTGCTTCGATACTCGAAACCTCTCGCAATGAAGGCCAACATACCATTAGCCTTCTTTACCGCCTGCTGCACCTGCATGCTTACCTTCAGCGACTGGTGCACAAGGACACCCAGGTCCCGCTGCACACTCCCCTCTCCCAATTTACGTCCATTCATGTAGTAATCATGGCTAATTCCTAAACATTTAAACTGTCTAATGACTTTTTAAAATGGCTGAAGCCATGTTTGGCTGTGACCCTTGAACAACAGCAGCTAATCTGGTAGTCGCAAAGACATTTGCATCTCATGATCTCTGAGGTGGTTAGAACGATCCCGCGGAATGCAAAGACCAAATTCAAAGGGAATTATACAAAGGCCACCTCCATTTCATTGTCAAAACTGGCTAACCGGAGCCCAGTTGACTGCGAGGACAAAGGACTCTGAAACTCTGGTTGCAAAGTTTAATGGTTGGCACATTACCAATCTCAGGAACCCAGACAAAGGAATATATACCATTTGTAAAAGCCAAAATGGACTCCTGGTGGCGGCCATGGAAGGATTGGCCCCACATCAGGTGGTTCCTGCCTGAGGATTGGTTTTTTAAACTATGATTTCTTCTCCGGTGAGTGATGTCAAAGCGTTACCAGACAAGGAGTGTGTCGAACAAGGGGCATTCTTTGGACCTGAAGGACACGGTGGCGGAGGGAGCTTTGGCATGGTTGTCTGCTTCCGATCCCCCAAATTTAAAAAACAAAGGCGGGCAGTCACTGAAGATTTGGCGAGAGTGACAGAACCCATTGGGGCAGCCCTGGAGAGGGGGGACCAGTGGCCGGAGTCGCAGAATGTGTCAATCCAGAAGATGGAGGTGACGGTTGCTGACCACGAGAATCGGATTGTCCTTTTGGAGGTAATTGTTGATGATGTCAGAGGGGCAAAATAATCTGCAGGCCAAGATTGATAACCTGGAGAACCACTCGAGGCAGCAGAACCTGCAGATTATGGGGCTGCTCGAGGGCACTGAGGGAGTGAGAACCACACAGTACGTTGGTGGTGGGGGGGGGTCTTTGACGGCACTCCTGTTATAAACTGAGCCCATCAGTCATTGAGGAAGAAGTCAAGATCTGGGGAGCTGCCACAGTCAATCGAGGTAGCTCCATCGAGACCTGGATAGGGAAAAGATCCTGAGGTGGACAAAGGAAACGCGGGAATGCAACTGGGACGGCCATACTGTCCGAACCTACCAGGACGTGGGAGTGGAGCTGGAAAAAGGAAGGGCTGGGTTTAACAAGGCCAAGGCTGATCTTTTCAGGAGCAAGATGTGATTTACCATCACGTAGCTGGCTCAACTGTGGCTAACGCAAGGGGCAAGAGAACATTATTTTGATATGCCGGACAAGCGATTAACGTTCTAAAGGAACACGGACTGAGGGACATTGGAAGATTCTGGGTGGTTGACTTATTTCAGTGTGATCAGGGTTGTTGGTACTGGTTTGTTTTTTGCTGTTGTTTTTTTATTTACTCTGTTTTCTGAGTGTATAATTTTGTAATATCTGAAACCCTGCCTGTGCTGACACTGAAGGTTTCTTTATGGATGGAGGGGGTGCGGCGGCCATCTTTGGTGGGCCTGGGAGGGGGCCTGTAGCCCTCCGACCAGCTGAGCTCTCAGAATGTGAGGGGATGAATGGGCCGGTTAAAAGATCTCGGGTGTTGGACCATTTAAACGACAGACATGGTCTTTTTATAGGAGACTCACCTGAGGATTGGGGACCAAACGAGTTGAGGAAAGGGTGAGTGGGACAAGTGTTCCATTCGGGATTGGATATGGAGACAGGGGGAGCCGCCATGTTTATTAATACGAGGGTGGCTTTTTTGGCAACAATCCAGTGGGGGATCTGGAGGAAAGATACGCAATGGTGAGTGGAAGGATCGAGGGGGTTCCTGTAGGGTTAGTGAATGTGTACGCTCCTAACTGGGATGACGTGGAGTTCATTAAGAATGTGTTGACGAGGATACCGGATTTAGATACACATTGGTTGATTATGGGAGGTGGTGATTGGAACTACCTCATCGAATGGAAATGTTCAATGATTCATCAGCCCGGTGACGCTTCCGCCCACATTGGCACAAACTTTAATTTCACTGATTTTGAAAAAGTATAAGGCCAGAGGACTGTGGGTCTTATTGGCCGACATCATTATTAAATGATGATGCGAAGTTGCTGGCTAAGGCGATGGCTCCGTTTCTGAACCCGCCGGCCAAGTACTCGACAAGTCCGGTATTGTAGCCTCGCTAAGAGTTTGGAACCAGTTTAAGCAACATTTCAATCTGGAGGAATTGTCGCTGTGGCTGCCGATATATGGAAATCATAGATTTATTCCAGTGGGATTAGATTTGACGTACAGGGTTTGGGAAGGGGGGGGGGGGGGCGGTATAGAGAGGTTTCGGGATTTGTTTGTAAAAGGTACATTTGCGGAGCTGGAGCAACTGACAGAAATGTTTCAGTTTCCGAGGGGAATGGGTTCCAGTTCTTACAGGTCAGGAGTTTTGTGAGGAAGGAGCTGGCCACGTTTCCGCGGTTACCACCCCCTTGATTGCCGGAAAAGATTGTTTCTGAGGATGAGATAGGAGAGGGTAAGATCTCCGATATTTATGACCAGTTGATGGAGGGGGAGCAGGCCTCGATGGAGGAGATAAAGAAGAAATGGGAGGAAGAGCTGGGTGCTGCATTTGAGGAGGGAGGGTGTGGAGTGAGGCCGTACGTAAGATAAACCCGACCTCCTCAGGGGCGAGATTGAGCTTAATTCAATTCAAAGTAGTGCGCAAAGCACATATGACAAAGAGACATATGAATGGGTTCTTCCTGCAGGTGCAGGACAGATATGAGCGGTGTTCAAGGGAGTTGGTGAACTACACACACATGTTCTGGTCCTGCCCAAAATTGGCGAGATTTTGGGGATAATGTCGGAGATTTTAGGGGTAAAGGTGGCCCCGAGCCCGTGCATGGTGATATTCAGTGTATCGGATGAGCCAGGAGTGCAGGAAGGGAGAGGGGCTGATGGTTTGGACGTTGCCTCCCTGATAGCCCGCAGGGGCGATGCCATGGGTGGGTGACCTGTCGGGATTTCTGTATTTGGAGAAGATTAAGTTAGGGGTTCAGAGGAAGGGTTCTACACAAGGTGGAGACTGGACAGCCCCTTCAAGAGTTGGTAATCATTGGTAGGGGGGGACAGAGAGGGCGGGGTTGTATTGTAGCTGTAAAACGGGGCGTACAGGGCGGTATGGCAGGTTGGCTGGTTAACATCAGAATTGAATAATTCTTAATGACTGTTGTGTTTTGTTTATAAAAAGGAAAATATCCGAAATAAAAAAGTAAAAGCCAAAAATGGAGGTATGAGTCATGTGACATGACCCCCGCCATTTCCCCACGCCCCCAGCTGGTGGAAAAAGAATATTGCCTCGTGGAGCAGCAGAACCCAGTCTGCCATCTATTCCCGTACCTGCGCCCCGAACAGGCGTCGGAATGTGGCGACTAGGGGCTTTTCACATTTGAAGCCTACTTGTGACAATAAGCGATTTTCATTTCATTTACTAACGAGTTCTCACTATTGTCAACACAATGGGGAGTTTATATATCTCCCACCCTGGCAAACTGTTAACCTATTATCTACCTTATGCATTTACATGCAGCTGACTGAGAGACTCCTGACATGTCTCTAATAGCGCTCTGGAAGGAACTGGAGGGAAAGAAATTGAGAATGGTGGTTACTTTCACTGACACTAATAATGTGTGTCAGCCAAGTCCAGCAAGGAATAGTTTGTCCTCTAGTTGTAGCAGATGTCTGCTATCACTTGATGTGCCAAACTTTCTTATTTAGCAACAATGGGCACGATTTCACTCAATGAGAACCACGTTCCATAGCAAGCGCGTTTAGCCTCGTGTTTCCCAGCACTGAGAAATGTCACAAAGTTGAAATGGGAGGTTCAGGGGGGGGGGCATGTGGGGGGGAAAAGAGCAGCCGGGGTCATACACAGCCCCGATTCTGTATTGAGGAGCTCCGCTCGCCGGAACTCCTCAGTGTAGCGAGAGATTAGGACAGCATTTTTAAATGGCATCCCGATCTCTGGGGCCCCCTCCCTGACACCCCCTCCCCGACCCCCCCCCCCCCTCCCCAAGCCCCAACTCCCCGGGGGTCCCTGGGCCCCCAAGCAACCCCCAAACACCTGCATAGTGGACCCTGAGCCCAATCGCCTCTGCGTGGAAAATGCCAGCTTGGCACCTCAGCAGTGCCAACCTGGTACCCTGGCAGTGCCTCTGCCAATGCCAGGGCACTACCCTGCCGAAAGGGCATGCACGTGGGAGCCTCTGATCCCTTGGGAGACCCCCACGAGTGCCATTTGTGGGGACCACTGCCAAACAGCACTCACCCGAGGTCTCTGAGGCGAAAGGACTGAATTTCAAAGCCTCGGGAATCTGCACATTAGAGTGAGACTAACTAAACATCTCACCTTCCCCATGGTGAGATAATGGACACCCCGGATATGTGCCGTGGATTGGATTACGTTGCAAGCCTTTAACCTTTTCCCAAAATAATTGATGAGAGGGAGTGGAGAATCTGGGGATTGGTTAGATTTGAGGCTATTGGCACCACAATGAGAAAAGTGTGTGAAAGCTGTACAGATAGAAAGGGGAGACAGAGCTGGATAGAGTGACGCGCATGAGCAGCACAGCAAGAAGCAGAGATTGCAAAAATAAAGACTGAGCTTAATGACTTCCTCTGCTTCTCGGAATCGTTGGGGGTGCAAAGAAGAAGTCCGGGGGGGGGCAGAAAGTTGAGGTTCAACACATATCGACGGTCTGCTTGTTTGCTGTACAGTAAAATCATTTTTTTTTTTAAACCTAGTCAGGTGCAAAATGCAATTAAAGAATTGGTGATTGGAGGGAGAGCTGCAGGTCTGAGTGAGGAGCACATTTCCATTTGGGCCTCGATACATTAAGTGTGTTTCTCTCTCTCCGGATGCTGTCAGACCTGCTGAGCTTTCCCAGCATTTTGTTTTTATTTCTATTCAGAGTTCCCGCTGGAAATGTCTGGCGCACTGAAGCACTCCAAGTGGGTTGTGTTAAAACTCCTTAAATTAAACACTTCAATTCCACAATAAAACCTGCGCATCACTTGGGCATTAATGTCGCAGTTACTTTCTGCTGACATTGGGACGTGCTGAACAAGTCTCAAATGCACTTGGCTTCAGGCCTCTGCCATGGAAGGCCCAAATTTAGCAGCTAACAAGAATAGGTTGCTGGAATATGTTCGAAAGTAATCATTTCAAAAGCTATTATCACCGAGAAAGCAATTATTACCTTTCCACCGTGCATCATTAATCTTGTTCAGTGTCGCTAAGGTACCCTCATCAATACTTATTACTACTCTTGTGTCTTTTGGTTCAACTAAATCTTGTAAAGTAACCGAGGCGGCCTTTTCTGATGGAACTTGACTTGTTTCATCCAATTCCTTTTCTTGAGTCGGAGGTGTTTCAGTCTTCTGATGTTCGGGCTGCGATTCCTTAAAATAGTGGTAGAAAAACAGGAGCACAGCAGTGGCAAGCTCATAGAGCTGCTGCAAATACTGCCAGAGAGTTAATTTTTCCTCTGGCTCAATGATGACGTCCTCTGATAACCTGTGGTGATTTGTGTCCTGGTTTGCGTAATCGTCATCAATATTTATTATTTCCATTGGTGTTCTGTTTTCATCTTGACTCATGATACTCGCTTCCTCTTTTCCTTGCATTGCCTCTTCTATCCCATAGTTTTCCTCACAGATCCTGACTGCTTTCCCAGCTGATACCTTCACTCAATTATCCTCATCCAAGTTGATTTTGAAAACTGTTCTCTAATTGTAATTTTTGTTTAAATACTATCTTCAGTGCTAATTTGCAAAGCTGGAATAATGCTAAAATGATCTACTTTGATCAATAAAAAGTTTAAAAAACATCCAATGTTTTTAAGGCTTGATCTGTCTGATTGGCTCTCAAGAATCATTAAAAAAAAGTTTTTACATTATTTGTCTGTTTACTGATGTTGTTACTTTATTGTCGCTACTTCCTCAAAACTCCTTGCAATCTTGTGCAACGCCAGATCCGTTAATGAATCATTTTAAAAGTACACATTTACAGAACGTGCTGGAGTTCTAGAATCACAGAATGATGGAATATTACTGAGATTTGAAACAGAACCCAAGTTAATGAAGTAATAAAGTTTCATATTATGAAAACATTCTAGCATGGAATGGCTTCAGAACCTGTGTGTTCCGTACATTCTAACTACTTTCATATGAGTTTTCACCTGATAAAACGCAGCATCCTGATATCCCAGACAGAAACAGGGGCTCATTGTTGTACAAAGTATGAAAGCTGGCACAAAATAGGTTCAGTGTTAAGAAGACAAGCCCAGATTTAGCACAATGTCTTGGTATTAATTATCGCTGATCTGGAGGTGATAAACAGACACCACAGGGTAAGAAATTGGGCTCAGTGGTCTCTGGAGTTTGGACACTTTGGGCGTAATCTAATGGAAATGTTTCTAAGTGTGGCAGCGAGCAGGAACAGCTGCGAGTTCCCTGAAGGCTGACCCAGCGGTGCCGTCTCCAGTATCTAATGTTAATTAGGGACTTAATGGTGCCCCAAAGGGCTTCATGCCCGAAATGAGTCGATTTCGGCGGCGTGAGAGCAGCTGGTTAGTCAGTTTCAGCGGGAGCATTGCGGAAGGAGGGTGCTGGGAGGTAAGTCAACCTTTAAAAGCACTTCTCTTTGCAGGGGCAGGCCAGTCGATTTCGGCGGCGTGAGAGCAGCTGGTTAGTCAGTTTCAGCGGGAGCATTGCGGAAGGAGGGTGCTGGGAGGTAAGTCAACCTTTAAAAGCACTTCTCTTTGCAGGGGCAGGCCAGTCGATTTCGGCGGCGTGAGAGCAGCTGGTTAGTCAGTTTCAGCGGGAGCATTGCGGAAGGAGGGTGCTGGGAGGTAAGTCAACCTTTAAAAGCACTTCTCTTTGCAGGGGCAGGCCAGTCGATTTCGGCGGCGTGAGAGCAGCTGGTTAGTCAGTTTCAGCGGGAGCATTGCGGAAGGAGGGTGCTGGGAGGTAAGTCAACCTTTAAAAGCACTTCTCTTTGCAGGGGCAGGCCAGTCGATTTCGGCAGCGTGAGAGCAGCTGGTTAGTCAGTTTCAGCGGGAGCATTGCGGAAGGAGGGTGCTGGGAGGTAAGTCAACCTTTAAAAGCACTTCTCTTTGCAGGGGCAGGCCAGTCGATTTCGGCGGCGTGAGAGCAGCTGGTTAGTCAGTTTCAGCGGGAGCATTGCGGAAGGAGGGTGCTGGGAGGTAAGTCAACCTTTAAAAGCACTTCTCTTTGCAGGGGCAGGCCAGTCGATTTCGGCGGCGTGAGAGCAGCTGGTTAGTCAGTTTCAGCGGGAGCATTGCGGAAGGAGGGTGCTGGGAGGTAAGTCAACCTTTAAAAGCACTTCTCTTTGCAGGGGCAGGCCAGTCGATTTCGGCAGCGTGAGAGCAGCTGGTTAGTCAGTTTCAGCGGGAGCATTGCGGAAGGAGGGTGCTGGGAGGTAAGTCAACCTTTAAAAGCACTTCTCTTTGCAGGGGCAGGCCAGTCGATTTCGGCGGCGTGAGAGCAGCTGGTTAGTCAGTTTCAGCGGGAGCATTGCGGAAGGAGGGTGCTGGGAGGTAAGTCAACCTTTAAAAGCACTTCTCTTTGCAGGCCAGTCGATTTCGGCAGCGTGAGAGCAGCTGGTGAGTGGTGAGTCAGTTTCAGCGGGAGCTGAGACTTTTTCTCTTTTCTTTAAATTAGTTTTTTAGGCGGGATCAGGAAGTCGACCCGCGGACGTCTGGGAAGACCCTCACCAATAAATTCTGGTGGAGAGGAAACCCGAGACACTACACGTGTAGTGTCTCCCACCCGCCCTCCTCCTCTAACCTAATAATAAAACCCATTGGTCTGAGGTAAGTACCATATTTTTATTATATTATTATTATTTTTTATAAAAATTTAATTTAGTTGTTAGCCAGATCTTGGTAGAAAGTTAGAGGAATGGCAGGGAAGGGAGTACAATGTTCCTCCTGCAGGATGTTTGAGGTGAGGGATGCAGTTAGTGTCCCTGCTGATTTTACCTGCAGGAAGTGCTGCCATCTCCAGCTCCTCCAAGACTGAGTTAGGGAACTGGAGCTGGAGTTGGAAGAACTTCGGATCATTCGGGAGGCAGAAGGGGTCACAGATAGCAGCTTCAGGGAATTAGTTACACCAAAGATTGGAGATAGGTGGGTAACTGTAAGAGGGACTGGGAAAAAACAGTCAGTGCAGGGATCCCCTGCGGTCGTTCCCCTGAGAAACAAGTATACCGCTTTGGATACTTGTGGGGGGGACGACTTACCAGGGGTAAGCCATGGGGTACGGGCCTCTGGCACGGAGTCTGTCCCTGTTGCTCAGAAGGGAAGGGGGGAGAGGAGCAGAGCATTAGTAATTGGGGACTCTATAGTCAGGGGCACAGATAGGAGATTTTGTGGGAGCGTGAGAGACTCACGTTTGGTATGTTGCCTCCCAGGTGCAAGGGTACGTGATGTCTCGGATCGTGTTTTCCGGGTCCTTAGGGGGGAGGGGGAGCAGCCCCAAGTCGTGGTCCACATTGGCACCAACGACATAGGTAGGAAAGGGGACAAGGATGTCAGGCAGGCTTTCAGGGAGCTAGGATGGAAGCTCAGAACTAGAACAAACAGAGTTGTTATCTCTGGGTTGTTGCCCGTGCCACGTGAAAGTGAGATGAGGAATAGGGAGAGAGAGCATTTAAACACGTGGCTACAGGGATGGTGCAGGCGGGAGGGTTTCAGATTTTTGGATAACTGGGGCTCTTTCTGGGGAAGGTGGGACCTCTACAGACAGGATGGTCTACATCTGAACCTGAGGGGCACAAATATCCTGGGGGGGAGATTTGTTAGTGCTCTTTGGGGGGGTTTAAACTAATGCAGCAGGGGCATGGGAACCTGGATTGTAGTTTTAGGGTAAGGGAGAATGAGAGTATAGAGGTCAGGAGCACAGATTTGACGTCGCAGGAGGGGGCCAGCGTTCAGGTAGGTGGTTTGAAGTGTGTCTACTTCAATGCCAGGAGTATACGAAACAAGGTAGGGGAACTGGCAGCGTGGGTTGGTACCTGGGACTTCGATGTTGTGGCCATTTCGGAGACATGGATAGAGCAGGGACAGGAATGGATGTTGCAGGTTCCGGGGTTTAGGTGTTTTAGTAAGCTCAGAGAAGGAGGCAAAAGAGGGGGAGGTGTGGCGCTGCTAGTCAAGAGCAGTATTACGGTGGCGGAGAGGATGCTAGATGGGGACTCTTCTTCCGAGGTAGTATTGGCTGAAGTTAGAAACAGGAAAGGAGAGGTCACCCTGTTGGGAGTTTTTTATAGGCCTCCTAATAGTTCTAGGGATGTAGAGGAAAGGATGGCGAAGATGATTCTGGATATGAGCGAAAGTAACAGGGTAGTTATTATGGGAGACTTTAACTTTCCAAATATTGACTGGAAAAGATATAGTTCGAGTACAATAGATGGGTCGTTTTTTGTACAGTGTGTGCAGGAGGGTTTCCTGAAACAATATGTTGACAGGCCAACAAGAGGCGAGGCCACGTTGGATTTGGTTTTGGGTAATGAACCAGGCCAGGTGTTGGATTTGGAGGTAGGAGAGCACTTTGGGGACAGTGACCACAATTCGGTGACGTTTACGTTAATGATGGAAAGGGATAAGTATACACCGCAGGGCAAGAGTTATAGCTGGGGGAAGGGCAATTATGATGCCATTAGACGTGACTTGGGGGGGATAAGGTGGAGAAGTAGGCTGCAAGTGTTGGGCACACTGGATAAGTGGGGCTTGTTCAAGGATCAGCTACTGCGTGTTCTTGATAAGTATGTACCGGTCAGACAGGGAGGAAGGCGTCGAGCGAGGGAACCGTGGTTTACCAAGGAAGTGGAATCTCTTGTTAAGAGGAAGAAGGAGGCCTATGTGAAGATGAAGTGTGAAGTTTCGGTTGGGGCGATGGATAGTTACAAGGTAGCGAGGAAGGATCTAAAGAGAGAGCTAAGACGAGCAAGGAGGGGACATGAGAAGTATTTGGCAGGAAGGATCAAGGAAAACCCAAAAGCTTTCTATAGGTATGTCAGGAATAAGCAAATGACTAGGGAAAGAGTAGGACCAGTCAAGGACAGGGATGGGAAATTGTGTGTGGAGTCTGAAGAGATAGGCGAGATACTAAATGAATATTTTTCGTCAGTATTCACTCAGGAAAAAGATAATGTTGTGGAGGAGAATGCTGAGCCCCAGGCTAATAGAATAGATGGCATTGAGGTACGTAGGGAAGAGGTGTTGGCAATTCTGGACAGGCTGAAAATAGATAAGTCCCCGGGACCTGATGGGATTTATCCTAGGATTCTATGGGAGGCCAGGGAAGAGATTGCTGGACCTTTGGCTTTGATTTTTATGTCATCATTGGCTACAGGAATAGTGCCAGAGGACTGGAGGACAGCAAATGTGGTCCCTTTGTTCAAAAAGGGGAGCAGAGACAACCCCGGCAACTATAGACCGGTGAGCCTCACGTCTGTAGTGGGTAAAGTCTTGGAGGGGATTATAAGAGACAAGATTTATAATCATCTAGATAGGAATAATATGATCAGGGATAGTCAGCATGGCTTTATGAAGGGTAGGTCATGCCTCACAAACCTTATTGAGTTCTTTGAGAAGGTGACTGAACAGGTAGACGAGGGTAGAGCAGTTGATGTGGTGTATATGGATTTCAGCAAAGCGTTTGATAAGGTTCCCCACGGTAGGCTATTGCAAAAAATACGGAGGCTGGGGATTGAGGGTGATTTAGAGATGTGGATCAGAAATTGGCTAGCTGAAAGAAGACAGAGGGTGGTGGTTGATGGGAAATGTTCAGAATGGAGTACAGTCACAAGTGGAGTACCACAAGGATCTGTTCTGGGGCCGTTGCTGTTTGTCATTTTTATCAATGACCTAGAGGAAGGCACAGAAGGGTGGGTGAGTAAATTTGCAGATGATACTAAAGTCGGTGGTGTTGTCGATAGTGTGGAAGGATGTAGCAGGTTACAGAGGGATATAGATAAGCTGCAGAGCTGGGCTGAGAGGTGGCAAATGGAGTTTAATGTAGAGAAGTGTGAAGTGATTCACTTTGGAAGGAATAACAGGAATGCGGAATATTTGGCTAATGGTAAAGTTCTTGAAAGTGTGGCTGAGCAGAGGGATCTAGGTGTCCATGTACATAGATCCCTGAAAGTTGCCACCCAGGTTGATAGGGTTGTGAAGAAGGCCTATGGAGTGTTGGCCTTTATTGGTAGAGGGATTGAGTTCCGGAGTCGGGAGGTCATGTTGCAGCTGTACAGAACTCTGGTCCGGCCGCATTTGGAGTATTGCGTACAGTTCTGGTCACCGCATTATAGGAAGGATGTGGAGGCTTTGGAGCGGGTGCAGAGGAGATTTACCAGGATGTTGCCTGGTATGGAGGGAAAATCTTATGAGGAAAGGCTGACGGACTTGAGGTTGTTTTCGTTGGAGAGAAGAAGGTTAAGAGGAGACTTAATAGAGGCATACAAAATGATCAGGGGGTTGGATAGGGTGGACAGTGAGAGCCTTCTCCCGCGGATGGATATGGCTGGCACGAGGGGACATAACTTTAAACTGAGGGGTAATAGATATAGGACAGAGGTCAGAGGTAGGTTCTTTACGCAAAGAGTAGTGAGGCCGTGGAATGCCCTACCTGCTACAGTAGTGAACTCGCCAACATTGAGGGCATTTAAAAGTTTATTGGATAAACATATGGATGATAATGGCATAGTGTAGGTTAGATGGCTTTTGTTTCGGTGCAACATCGTGGGCCGAAGGGCCTGTACTGCGCTGTATTGTTCTATGTTCTATGTTCTATGACTGTCTCGCCAGCTGATTAGCCGGGACCGTGTCCGGGAGCTCTCCGCTAACGAGGGGGAGCAGCTCCTAAACCGATCCTGCAGAGCAAACCCCGCACACAGCCATGTCACCGCACAGACCAGCTCCGCGATTCGGAGACGTCGACCTGGCCAGACTGCTGGACGCGGTGCAGTCCACACTGAATATCCTGTTCTCTCGAGAGGGTCGGAGGGTCAGCCACAGGGCAGCCAGTGCCACCTGGGAGGAAGTGGTAGCGGTGGTCAGCTCAGGGAGTGTCACCAGGATGATCGGCACCCAGTGCCGTAAGAAGCGAAACAATCTCCACCGGGCCACACGGGTGAGGTGGCATCGGCTCCCTGGCACTGGTCCCGCCTGCCAGCCCACCCCTCCCCCTCCTTGTGATACATGAAATGTGCGGCTGACAATTGTTATGGGCCAGGGTTTAGAGAACCCCAAAGTGTATTATGGAGTTCACCTGACCCACAACTTTTAATAGATTGTGGTGTGGGGAGCACACGGCCCACTCTACAGGTGTGGAACAGCAGGAATGGAAAAGTATTTTTTTAAAGCAAAACAATGTTTATTCTATGAACTCAAGTTAACCTTTTTAAAACATAGTGAACATCTTAGCAACCATTAATTCAAATACAACCCCCAAAGAATACAATATGAAGTAACCTTTTAAGCTTTCCTTTTAACATCCATAAGACTTAAAAACATAACCTTTAACAGAAGCACATCAGGTTAAAGTCACTACTGAGAGCAGTTATTAGTTTTAAATCACCAAAGGATTGATTTACAGTTTTTAGATTACAGAGAGAGAGACTAATACCCCTTTCTGGCTGTGACTGCAGCTATCCAGCTCTGAAAAAGAAACCAAAACAGACCCTGCAGCAAACAGCCTAAAACGAAAGTAAAAGGCTGATAGTCAGCCCAGCTCCACCCACACTCTGACATCACTGATAATCACCCATTTCTTAAAGGTACATAGAACATAGAACATAGAAAAATACAGCACAGAACAGGCCCTTTGGCCCACGATGTTGTGCCGAACCTTTGTCCTAGAGTAATCATAGATTATCATTGAATTTACAGTGCAGAAGGAGGCCATTCGGCCCATTGAGTCTGCACCGGCTCTTGGAAAGGGCACCCTACCCAAAGTCAACACCTCCACCCAACACTAAGGGCAATTTTGGACACTAAGGGCAATTTATCATGGCCAATCCACCTAACCTGCACATCTTTGGACTGTGGGAGGAAACCGGAGCACCCGGAGGAAACCCACGCGGAGAACGTGCAGACTCCGCACAGACAGTGGCCCAAGCCGGAATCAAACCTGGGACCCTGGAGCTGTGAAGCAATTGCGTTATCCACAATGCTACCGTGCTGCTCTTAAGAACAAATAAATCTACACTATATAATTTTACCGTAATCCATGTATCTATCCAATAGCTGCTTGAAGGTCCCTAATGTTTCCGACTCAACTACTTCCACAGGCAGTGCATTCCATGCCCCCACTACTCTCTGGGTAAAGAACCTACCTCTGACATCCCCCCTATATCTTCCACCATTCACCTTAAATTTATGTCCCCTTGTAATGGTTTGTTCCACCCGGGGAAAAATTATCTGACTGTCGACTCTATCTATTCCCCTGATCATCTTATAAACCTCTATCAAGTCGCCCCTCATCCTTCTCCGCTCTAATGAGAAAAGGCCTAGCACCCTCAACCTTTCCTCGTAAAACCTACTCTCCATTCCAGGCAACATCCTGGTAAATCTCCTTTGCACCTTTTCCAAAGCTTCCACGTCCTTCCTAAAATGAGGCGACCAGAACTGTACACAGTACTCCAAATGTGGCCTTACCAAAGTTTTGTACAGCTGCATCATCACCTCACGGCTCTTAAATTCAATCCCTCTGTTAATGAACGCTCGCACACCATAGGCCTTCTTCACAGCTCTATCCACTTGAGTGGCAACTTTCAAAGATGTATGAACATAGACCCCAAGATCTCTCTGCTCCTCCACATTGCCAAGAACTCTACCGTTAACCCTGTATTCCGCATTCATATTTGTCCTTCCAAAATGGACAACCTCACACTTTTCAGGGTTAAACTCCATCTGCCACTTCTCAGCCCAGCTCTGCATCCTATCTATGTCTCTTTGCAGCCGACAACAGCCCTCCTCACTATCCACAACTCGACCAATCTTCGTATCATCTGCAAATTTACTGACCCACCCTTCAACTCCCTCATCTAAGTCATTAATGAAAATCACAAACAGCAGAGGACCCAGTACTGATCCCTGCGGTACGCCACTGGTAACTGGGATCAAGGCTGAATATTTGCCATCCACCACCACTCTCTGACTTCTATCGGTTAGCCAGTTTGTTATCCAACTGGCCAAATTTCCCACTATCCCATGCCTCCTTACTTTCTGCAGAAGCCTACCATGGGGAACCTTATCAAATGCCTTACTAAAATCCATGTACACTACATCCACTGCTTTACCTTCATCCACATGCTTGGTCACCTCCCCAAAGAATTCAATAAAACTTGTAAGGCAAGACCTACCCCCCACAAATCCGTGCTGACTATCCCTAATCAAGCAGTGTCTTTCCAGATGCTCAGAAATCCTATCCTTCAGTACCCTTTCCATTACTTTGCCTACCACCGAAGTAAGACTAACTGGCCTGTGTGGTAGTATGCATTAGGGGTCATGTGGGACTGTGAAGCCGTGATGTCATTGGCTGACAGATCCCGGGTCCTGGTTGGCTGTTGATCTCTAGCTCCGCCCTGAAGGCGGAGTATAAGAACCAGGAGTTCTCCCCCGCAGGCCAGTCTGTTGCTGAACTGCGGGGGACAAGTCACGCTTAATAAAGCCTCATCGACTTCATCTCTATTCGTCTCTCGTGAGTCTTTGTGCGCTACAGCCTGTAATTCCCAGGGTTATCCCTCGTCCCTTTTTTGAACAGGGGCACGGCATTCACCACTCTCCAATCCCCTGGTACCACCCCTGTTGACAGTGAGGACGAAAAGATCATTGCCAACGGCTCTGCAATTTCATCTCTTGCTTCCCATAGAAAGGTACGTGACACAATGCCCTTTCTCTGTCCCTGCAGGAGAAGTTGCCCCATAACAGATGGGGAAGGGCCCAGGCGGGCAGTGAGGTGCCGGTCACCAGAGTTCTCATCGTCTCCGAGGAACGGGCCCTGGAGATTGCGGGATGGCCGAGGTCACAGCAAGGTGAGTATCCATCGCCCACCACCCAGCTAACCTGTCACATGTGTGTTCATGTCAGACATAATGATCCCTCCCTCCCACTCACCACATGTCTATTCTCCCGCAGGATTCCCATCTGATGGTGCTGGGATGGCTGGCTGTCTGAGGGGAGAGCTCCGAGGATGCCACTGTCGAGGTGTCACAGCTGCCAACCCCACCCTCCACTGGCGCGGAGACACACACCTCGGTGGGGGAATGTAGTGGACAATCTGGTGACCACCACACAGCTGCTGATGCACACCTGGCGGAGGCAGGAATGTCCAGTCGGAGGGCAGCTGGATCCCAGGACCCAGCTGGGTCCCAGTCAGTTGCTGAGCCTCTGGACCAGGGTTACCCAGAGCTGATACACCCAATAGGGGGCAGCCGTGAGCGGGTTGTCAGTGGCTCCGTGGCTGATTGGAGGAGTCCCAAAAGCTGCGGGCTCAGGAGATGGCACGGCAATGTGTGGCACAGAGGAAAACACGTCTAGGATGGTGACCGCAGTGGAGAGGCAGGAGTACGACGTCAGCACCACGGGTGTTGTTCAGTCAGTGGCTGAGGGCCTTGACAGCATGTGGCAGTCACTGGGGACTGTGTCTCTGACGCAGGTGGACCTTCCCGAAGCACTGTAGACAATATCCCAGTCTCAGGGGCATGTCCCAGAGGCAGGCAGACACTGGCAAGGTGCTGCGGAGTGTGACCTGGTCACAGAGGGGCATCGCTGAGGGCAGACACCATGGTGCAGACAATGGGGAGCCGCCAGGGCTGGAAGAACAGGGCCTTTGGAGCTCAATCCAGCTGCCCCTCCATCCCAACGGGACCCTCCAGGCACCAACCAGGAGGAGGGAGCGCTGGAGGATGACCCGGGACCACCCACCGAGTAGTCGACGGTGGTCCCGAGCGCTTCCCACCCCCCCCCCCCCCAGACAACGGCACACCTTGCAGGTGATTGCATGGCACACCGTGAAGCCTCCGTCATGTCATATGGACAGCGGGCCAGGCTACACGCCCTTCCCCTGTTCGCCCTCTGCCCCCGGGCAGGGTGGTCCTAGATCTGACAGTGTCCCACCCACGGCATATCCCGTGCAGGTGATGGGTGAGAGCGCTGTCAGCAGACAGACAGGAGGGCCTCCCTGGGCATGCCGGACCCACGGTGGGGGTGGGACAGACAGGCAGCAGGTGAAGTCGCCCCTGGTACGGGTATACACAATCCGGGGCGGAGGGTGTCGAGCCCCTCGCCCTGCCCCAACCCCCCCCCCAACACAGGGGCATCCCTCCACCGGTGGCACACCCCCCCCCCCCCCCCACAAAACCGCACTCACCCCCCCCCCACCTCCTAGAGCCTCTCGCGCCCCCCCCGGCTAACCACCCATTTTCCAAACTGGCTACGCACCTCCTCCGATGCCGTTGGGCCAGCTTCGGGTTTTTAAATAGGTTTGCTAAACGGTACCGCGTGTCCGCTCGCTGAGCAGCCGGTTAGATCACGGTACCGCGTGTCCGCTCGCTGAGCAGCCGGTTAGATCACGGTACCGCGTGTCCGCTCGCTGAGCAGTCGGTTAGATCACGGTACCGCGTGTTCGCTCCCTGAGGAGCCGGTTAGATCACGGTACCGCGTGTCCGCTCACTGAGCAGTCGGTTAGATCACGGTACCGCGTGTCCGCTCGCTGAGCAGCCGGTTAGATCACGGTACCGCGTGTCCGCTCGCTGAGGAGCCGGTTAGATCACGGACCGCATGTCCGCTCGCTGAGCAGCCGGTTAGATCACGGTACCGCGTGTCCGCTCGCTGAGCAGCCGGTTAGATCACGGACCGCGTGTCCGCTCGCTGAGCAGCCGGTTAGATCACGGACCGCGTGTCCGCTCGCTGAGGAGCCGGTTAGATCACGGACCGCGTGTCTGCTCGCTGAGGAGCCGGTTAGATCACGGACCGCGTGTCTGCTCGCTGAGGAGCCGGTTAGATCACGGACCGCGTGTCTGCTCGCTGAGGAGCCGGTTAGATCACGGACCGCGTGTCTGCTCGCTGAGGAGCCGGTTAGATCACGGACCGCGTGTCCGCTCGCTGAGCAGCCGGTTAGATCACGGTACCGCGTGTCCGCTCGCTGAGCAGCCGGTTAGATCACGGTACCGCGTGTCCGCTCGCTGAGCAGCCGGTTAGATCACGGTACCGCGTGTCCGCTCGCTGAGCAGTCGGTTAGATCACGGTACCGCGTGTTCGCTCCCTGAGGAGCCGGTTAGATCACGGTACCGCGTGTCCGCTCACTGAGCAGTCGGTTAGATCACGGTACCGCGTGTCCGCTCGCTGAGCAGCCGGTTAGATCACGGTACCGCGTGTCCGCTCGCTGAGGAGTCGGTTAGATCACGGACCGCGTGTCCGCTCGCTGAGGAGCCGGTTAGATCACGGGATGCCTTTAGATAAGGGGGTCCGTCCCGTTAATGAGATGGAGATTGGCCTTAATTGGTGATTAGCAGTGGTTAGCACTGGGACTGCGGTGATGAGGTCCCAGGTTCGGTCCCGGCTCTGGGTCACTGTCCGTGTGGAGTTTGCACATTCTCCCGGTGTTTGCGTGGGTTTCGCCCCCACAACACAAAGATGTGCAGGGTAGGTGGATTGGCCGCGCTAAATTGGAGAACAAAATTGGGTACTTTAAATTTATAAAGAAAACATTTGTAATTGGTGCCTTTGGTTTCTCAGCTCGGTGCGGCAGAACCCAGGCCTTGCCCAATCGGCGCCTGGCGCACTTCCTGATTTCGGACTCTCACACGATCGAACCCGCCCTCTCTTATTCGTGCCAAGCCGTTAGATCGCGCCCGGGGATTTTAGCAGCCCTTTGGGGACAGGCTGGGAGTGGGTAAGGCTGATGAAATGCCATTGAAAGGTGCTGGGGAGCTGGGAGAGGGGTGGGGGTGGGTTGTGGTGGTGCGGGGGGGTTGTTGTGGTGCGGGGGGGGGGGGGGTGTTCTTGGTGCCTTCCAGTTCCCACTTTACCAACAGTGTGTACGGGGCAGAGAGCCTGGAGACCAACTGATACACTCAGTGGACAAATAAAGGCCTGGGGCGGGATTCTCCCAACGGGAGTCTCAGTGCCGACGCCGGTGTGTTTTACTCTGGCATCGATGCCCATTCCCAGACCCCATTTTGGGGCCTCTGTGGGGCCGGCAGGGGTGTGGTGCGATTTGCGGGGGCGGGGTCGCGGCGCGGCGCGCGTGAAAGACGCGGCGCCTTGGGTCCCGGGCATGCGCAGTTGCCGTCTTCCCCCAGGCCGCCCCGCACAACAATGGCGCAGGGATATAACATTGCCGGCGGAGGAAAGGAGGCCCGCCGACAGAGAGGCCGGCCCGCCGATCGGTGGGCCCCGATCGCGGGCCAGGCCACATCGGAGGCCCCACCCCCCCGGGGTCAGAACCCCCTCCCTCCCCACAGGCCGCCCCCGGACCCTTCCAGGCCGAGTTTCCGCCGGCTAACAGCAGGTGTGGATGGTGCCGGTGGGACTCGGCGTTTTTACGACGGCCGCTCGGCCCATCCCGGGCCAAGAATCGGCGGGCCGGTCGCGTAGAGCGGCCCCCGACCGGCAGCGCGGCAACCACGGTGACGCCAATGGCGCCGTTTCTCCGCTCTGCGCTGGGGCGACGTGACGCAATTCGCGACAGGCGTGGGGATTCCCGCCCCCTGGCTTAAAGGATTGTGGGCTAGATTCTCCGGGCGAAATCGAGCCCACCGCTGGTCCGGCGATTCTCCGGGACCCGAGAATTGGCGTGATCGTGGAGTACTCCACGTGGCTGGGGGCCCATTGACAGAGGCCCGCCTCCGCTCTCGACCAGCCGAGTTCCCAACAGTGTGGTTCTAACCTAGTATTGCTGGTCGGGATGCTCGTGTGGCAGCTGCGGACTCTGTCCTTGGCCGTCCTGGTCGGGGGGGGGGGGGGGTGGGGGGTGGGGGGGGGCGGGGGGGGGGGACGGCGGGGGGGATCTGACACCGGTGGGGGGCGGACCCTTATCGGCAGGCGGGGGTTAGATCCACGCGGTTAGATACTCGGGCGCGCAGCCGATCTGGGGGGCGGGGGTCTAATTTTTGTGTGTGGCTCCGAGGTCTGAATCCGCCATGGAGCTCGGGGTGGCCGCTGGAGGACGCCGTGCCCATGCACGGACTCCAATCTCCAAGTGCGGGGGCCGTATCCACAGCTAAAGCTGCGTGAAGCACCCCGGGTCCCAGCTAGACCCCTGCAGGGCACTGAATTAGCTGATCTTCATTCCAGGAATCTCTGGAGTAAAACCCCAGCGTTTTTACGCCGGCGTAGGGACATAGTCCCATTTTGGAAGAACCCAGCCCCCTGCAACTTCCATGTTTTCATAAAACGTGAAGGAGCAGAGTCACAGGACCGCTAATCAGTGTTAACAACAAGGAAAAAACATTTAGTAAACACGGAAAAATTGGATTATAATACAAAATAACTTTGCTCCCCACTTACTTTAACAAATATACATAAATGTTAAGATTGACATGGATTACAAAGTATATCTTCATCTTCAATGGTCTCATTGACACAGATTCCCTTATAAACACACAAGATGGCGGTGGTCAAATGCACTCTCAACTCTGAACCCCAAGTGAATGTCTGTGAATTTCTCCTCAAAATACCCCAGACGATTGTCGCATGAGGGTTTCCAAACTCCACTTCCAAAAACACAGTTTACAATCTCCTTTCATAACAATGCTTCCCATCAGCAATTTGGATTCTGAAATCCTGACCAGATTTTTCCAAATGACTCGTTTAAACAAAGCGTCTGCTCCACTTATATCAGTACATCCAGTCCAGGTTTTAGGATTTCTTTGTCCAAACTGTTCACAATTGCTTTAACTCTTGATTCCCACACTCTGGTAAAATGGCATCAAACGTTTGATTTACCTCTGAAGTCTGCTGTCCCACTGTTACACCTTATTACTACAATTGTCTCTTTAACACGGAACCCTTTGTTCACTCTTCCTTGAATTCTTCTGAACAATAACTTGATCTCTGTTCTCCTAACTCCAGTAGTCTTAAGATATATTTTCTGTCCCAATTTCCTGGTTATCTGGGCTGCATATTGTTCCTCAGGAAGCCTACCTCTTTGCATCTCTCTTGTCCTATCCAGTTTCTCCTGGCAGAATTGAGAGATGTTTGCTCCACAATGTCCTGTCCCCAACTGCAATATATCCAGCTAAAGCCAAGAACAAAAACACCTTTTTAAAAGGGCCTCCAGTTGCTAAGCAACATCCGTATACCTCTGTTGAACTATTTATTCTTCATGCCGTAGTCCTCTTTAAGCACAATAGAATCATAATGGCAATTGGAATCAACCCCCACACATACAAATACAGGAGCCCTTCCCCTAGTGGTAATGTCCAACCCTGCCTGCCCTCAGTGACCAATCCTGGTGGCTGTGCTGTTGCGGCTGAGTTGCCAACCCTTGGAATAAACTGGAAGTTCTGCAGAGTGGACAATATTCCTAAGGAACAGCAGCTTGGCGGCAAACACTTGATTGGCTGCCGGAAAAATGATCCTGATTGTCACAGAAGTCTTACTTATGGCCCCGGAGATGGGACCCCTCCCGTTTTCACAGAATTTACACCCAATAGGTGAATGGAGTCAGACCCCATTGGGAGTATTGTGAGCAGTTTTGGGCCCCGTAACTAAGGAAGTATGCACTGGCCTTGGAAAGGGTCCAGAGGAGGTTCACAGGAAGGATCCCTGGAATGAAGAGCTTGTCATATGAGGAACGGTTGAGGACTCCGGGTCTGTACTCGTTGGAGTTTAAAAGGATGAGGGGGGATCTTATTGAAACTTACAGGATATTGCGAGGCCTGAATAGAGTGGACGTGGAGAGGATGTTTCCACTTGTAGAAAAATTAGAACCAGAGGACAACAATCTCAGACTAAAGGGACGATCCTTTAAAACAGAGATGAGGAGGAATTTCTTCAGCCAGAGGGGGGGTGAATCTGTGGAACTCTTTGCCGCAGAAGGCTGTGGAGGCCAAATCACTGAGTGTCTTTTAAGACAGAGATAGATTCTTGATTAATAAGGGAATCAGGGGTTATGGGGAGAAGGCAGGAGAATGGGGATGAGAAAATATCAGCCATGATTGAATGGCGGAGCAGACTCGATGGGCCGAGTGGCCTAATTCTGCTCCTATGTCTTATGGTCTTATGGCGATCGTGCAAGGCAAAAGGAGATGGTATTGGAAAAAGGAATAAAAGATATGGAAGTGAAATAGCTATGTTACCTATAGCTGCAGGCCATGAAAAGGGGGCAAGATTATGATTTGAAATTGTTGAACTCAATGTTGATTCCAGAAGGCTATAAAGATGTTCTTCACAGTTAGAAACTTGGAATGGTTCCAGCACAGAAGACAGCCATTTGCTCCATCAAGTCTGTGCTGCCTTCAAGATCAATTTGATTTGATTTATTGTCACATGTACTGAAGTACAGTGAAAAGTATTTTTCTGCGGCCGAGGGAACGTACACAGTACGTACACAGTAGACAAAAAGAATAATCAACAGAGAACATTGACAAATGGTACATCGACAAACAGTGATTGGTTACAGTGCGGAACAAGGGGCCAAACAAAGCAAATGCATGAGCAAGAGCAGCATAGGGTGTCGTGAATAGTGTTCTTACAGGGAACAGATCAGTCCGAGGAGGAGTCGTTGAGGAGTCTTGTAGCTGTGGGGAAGAAACTGTTCCTATGTCTCGATGTGCGGGTCTTCAGACTTCTGTACCTTCTGCCTGATGGAAGGGTCTGGAAGAAGGCAATGCCCGGGTGGGAGGGGTCTCTGATAATGCTGTCTGCCTTCCTGAGGCAGCGGGAGGTGTAGACAGAATCAATGTGGGGGTGGCAAGCTTGTGTGATGCGTTGGGCTGAGTTCACCACACTCTGCAGTTTCTTGCGATCTTGGACCGAGCAGTTGCCATACCAGGTTGTGATGCAGCCGGATAGTTTGCTAACCCTAATTCAGATGGTTCCACTCCCTGACCCTTTCTGTGGGTCTGTAATTTTAAAATATCTATTAGTGTGTATCCAATTCCCTTTGAAAGCCACACTTGAACCTGTCTCCACCACATTCAGGCCCTGCATTCCAGATCCTAACCACTCGCTGCGTAAATTTAATTTTCAGGCTGCTTTTAGTTCTTTTGACTGTGCTTTTAAATTGGTTTTGCAATCCCTCCGCCAAAGGGATATTGCTACTCATTCCTCAGGGTAGTGCTGCAGAAGAATTTACCCTTTAAATAAGGGCACTTTTATCATAGATTTACATTCAACCTATACAAGTATTAACAATTTAAATTAACTGTATATACCTGGCTCTTTGTTTGATGTTTCTTCATTTTGGTGAATGTCAGGAATGGATGAAGTATCTCGCTGACCAGAACCATCTTTTGGAGATGAGAAAGTGCCATAAGAATCATCTGGCCAGAGTTCAAATCCAGTATTATCTGTCCATTAACAACAACATAACAATTGTAAATATATTTCATAGAATGTGATGTAACTATTAAAGTGATTGAACAGTTGGGGGGCAAAGTATTAAATTGAGTACAAGGACAAAAATATCAATATTTGTCCAGTTTGCATTCCTGGAAGCTAACATCGAGGATGTGCTGGTCAGTGTTAACAATGCTAAAATGCTCTTTTACCCCAGTAGCAAACTCGCAGATTTACAAGAAAATGGTCGACCATTCAGTTTCCAAAATAGGACACCTATCTTTGACAGTCTAACAGGGAATCCAAAAGCCCATAAGACACAGGAGCGGAATTAGGCCACTCGGCCCATCGAGTCTGCTCCGCCATTCAATCATGGCTGATATTTTTCTCATCCCCATTCTCCTGCCTTCTCCCCATAACCCCTGATCCCCTTATTATCAAGAACCTATCTAACTCTGTCTTAAAGGCAGAGTCTGTCTTAATCACCTCGGACTCTACTGTCCTGCTATCCCAATTAACCAGACACCACTTTCGAAGGTGGGCTTGTTTCACTGTCAGCGAAAAAGCTGGTAATTCATCTCTGAAGTTCTTACAAATCATCTGTTGAGGAACTTCAAATCAATTTGCAAGAATACGGCAAAGGGTCATAGGTTTCAACAATAGCAGACACATTTCATAGAATCATAGAATCCCTACAGTGCAGAAGGAGGCCATTCGGCCCATCGGGTCTGCACTGACCCTTTTGAAAGGCCATCCTCTCTCAGCCCAAACCTCCGGCCTATTCCTGTAACCCCACCCTAAGGGGCAATTCAGCACGGCCAATCCACCTAACTTGCACATCTTTGGACTGCGGGAGGAAACCGGAGCACCCGGAGGAAACCCACGCAGACACGGGGAGAACGTGCCGATTGCGCACAGTCACCCAAGGTCGGAATCAAACCCGGGACCCTGGCACTGTGAGGCAGCAGTGCTAACCACTGTACCATCATGCCACCCATTTAATATCAGCTTATACAATAGCAGACAAATTTAAATTAAGCACTTTAAGCCTTTAATGTCCTAAAGTATTTTGAAGTCAATGAAGAAGTTGTAACGTGTAATCGCTGTTTTCATGTAGAGGAAGACGGCACCTTATTTACAAACAGTAACGCTCCACAAACAGCAATAGGACAGACAACCTGATAATTAATTGATGGCAAAATTAATCACAACTTCCAATGTACCAGCTCTGTCACTGGATGTTTGAGAAACGGAGTATTTGAGGATCTGGATCCCAAACTCAAGACTAAGGTCACGATTAACCAGGCAGCAGCGATGCCCTCACTCCCAGATGCTTTGGAGACTTGGACAACCTGCAGACACCTCAAACCATTGGAGACATGCCATCAGCAGCAATGTCTTTGCCAGATCCTCCAAGTCCAGTGGCACGAAAGGAGGTGGAATAGCAATGTCCTCTCGCAAGATAACATGGCGAGCGTCAAAGGACTAACCACTCAAAACCAGCGCTGCTTCTCAGGGTTTGTCGTTCATTAACCTGACACCAGGTCCCTGAAGCAACAACTCCTTGGAACTTGGTCTTGGCAGATTACTCCAAGGCAGACAATGGAAATGCTTTGGAGATGGCCTCAAAACACACCTGAAGAGATCAAACCTCTCTACCCATTTAGGGGGATCCTGACTTGTGACCAAGACTTTACCGAATATGCAGAGGTGACGTTGAAGCATTGGAGGGAGTGCCCAACAACTCAACCATCCGAGCACTTCCTGCCCTGCACGTGGCCGAGTCTGCACATCGGGCATCGAACTGATCAGCCAAACGCTGACGACATCATCTATACATCACGTGATCAGACTCTTCATCTGACCTTGTCCCAACGAGGAACAAACATGAATACACAACACTCTCCTCCCCCTTTACAGTAAAACATTAAAAGGTTTCGGCAATGAAACACAAAATAACATTATCAACATTTACAATATAAACAGTCAACAAACACAAGTCAATAAGTTTGATGTTTTGGAAGACGCTGATTTCTGTGCAGTTGTCGGCATACCTCAGGTGTCAGCTTTTGCGTGTTGACTATAACCTCTGGTGCTTCGGGTTTAGTTTGGGCATTGTTGTCTCAATCCGAGTCGGACGTCGTGTTTGCAGGTTGATGCGGTGTTGAAGTGTCCTCGCCTGGGGCATAGTCTTCCACAGTTGTCTCTGGTATTGACAGGCTCTCAAGTACATCGGGGTCTTCACTTGCCACAGTTTGTTGCAAACTCTCGGTTGACTCTGTCTCTGGAAAACTAGTTCTCGTTGCTGAAAGTTGATCAGCGTGACCTCTCCACACAACATCATCCCATAGTCGACTCTGCATTACCAATCCTGTAGCATTGCCACTCCATCACTGACTCCCCAGGAAAATGGCATGGGTGCATCTAAAGGAAAGTTGGCAATGATATAAGGATGATGAAAACATGGAGTCAGGCTGATAGAGCTGGATGGGAAAAGGCTGAGAACAGCACCGACAAGCTGGGCCAAATGGCCTTCTTCGGTATTGTATATTTTCTGTAATTACTGGAAGTGAAGAATTTGTTAGTCCTTTGGGTAAGCAGGTCAGCAAAGACCAAAAATGTAGAAGCCAAAGTCAACGTTCAGGAACTACCAGTAAATATTCATTAAAAACCCAATTTGCCTGCAGAGCACAAATAACTGTTTGAAAATCAAGCCCAGATTGCCCCAGAAACAGCTCTGAGTAATATAAAAACATACCACATCCAGTTTCATTTTCAGGTGGATCCATATTAAAGAATGGAGGCCTTGGTCTGCTTGTTTCTCTGTCAATTGATCTCATTGGGATCATCTCTGACGGCTCCCATCGTCTCAGATCACTTGATGAGTGTAACGGATTCTGCGGATAAGGAGGGTGCAGTGGGGCTGTGCGAAACGTAGACGGTATCCCCTGGGCACTAATGCGGCAGAAAACAAAAATATTTGCAAAAGGATGTATTTTTAGCCAATTTAATAATGTCTACATTTTGCTTTGTAATATCAATCTGTAGAACCACCTGAAGCTCTTTGCTTGCATATTGGCAAGGCCCCAGACCGGCAGAGAACTGAGGAATTCACCAACATAGCAAAGGTCAGAACCTCAACATGACAATCATTAAACAGCTTTAAAATAAATAATTTTAACTAAATTACAGTAAAACAATATTTTAAACAGTTTCCAGTGCCTTCAATTCTGGCCGAAGATATTTCTGTCTGTGTGACATTAAGCTTCTAGAATCTATTTATCATTTGAATATACCCTCTTGCACAAATATCCCTGCTTTTTCAGAATAATGTGATACTAACATATGGATATAGATTGTAAGGATTTGGGTCCCTCTGCAGAGTGTTGTGTGTTCATTCCCCCAAGACTATTTCTCCAACTTGACAATAATTACACAATAAACACCTTAGACCTCTGCTGTACCTGATACTGTTCTGAGCTGTTTTCATAACCACAAGAGAGTTAAAACCAGTGCCTCAAAAACAACAGCATCAACAATAGTGTTACATCAGCTTCCATCAACCTTTGTTTTGCCATTATTAGCTACATATTTTTCTATATAACTGCTGAAAAACCACTGGATTAAAACCTCCCTTAAAAAACACATTTATCATTGTGAAACCTTTATGGTATTCTGTCTCACACAACCTGGAAATATAGCTTTGAGGCAGAACACTGTAAACGTTTACATGAAGAAAAGAAACTGTATTCATTTCATACAAGTACAGAGCAGACACAGAACCAAGGCTAAATCAATCTCATTCTTAAACGTTGTGGGTCACATGTCACATTATAATTATTCTCTGTGATCTATTATACCACAAATCATTCTTAAAAATTGAGATTTTTACCTTTCTTATGCTTTTTAGCACAAAGGACTTTTGTACATTATACACGAGAAGCTTATTTTCTTCTGTATGGTAACTGGGATGTGTGCAGGAAGTGTTTACAGCTACTGCTCCTGGAAGCCCAGGTTTCATAGCTGGAGCAGCGCCTGGGGACACTGAGGAGCATCCGCGAGGTGGAGAGTATCCTGGATAGCACCGTATAGAGAGCAGGCTAAGAATCCACAGGCAGGAAGGGAATGGGTGACCACCAGGCCGAGCAAGAGAGTGAGGTGGGCAGTGCAGGAATCTCCTGTGGCCATTCCCCTGCAAAATAGATATACAGATATACCGCTTTGGATACTGTTGAGGGGAATGATCTCTCAGGGAAAGCAGCAACAGCCAAACTCGTGGCACTATGGTTAGTTCTGTTGCAGAGGGGTGGAGTAAAAAGTGGGAGAATGCAAGTTATAAGGGATTTGATTGTAAGGGGAATAGGCAGGTGTTTCTGCGGCTGCAAACGAGACTCCAGGATGGTGTGTTGTCCCCCTGGTGCTAGCGTAAAGGAGTCTCGGAGCGGGGCAACATGGTGGCACAGTGGTTAGCATTGTTGCCTCACGGCGACAAGGTCCCAGGTTCGATCCTGGCTCTGGGTCACTGTCCGTGTGGAGTTTGCACATTCTCCCCGTGCTTGCGTGGGTTTCACCCCCACAACCCAAAGATGAGCAGGGTAGGTGGATTGAGCACGCTAAATTGCCCCTTAATTGGAAAAAATAAATTGGGTACTCAAATTTTTAAAAAATAAAATAAAATAAAATAAGGATGTCTCAGAGCAGGTACAGGACATTCTGGAGGGGGAGGGTGAACAGCCAATGGTTGTGGTACATGTTCGTACAAACAATGTAGAGAAAAAAAAGGATGATGCCTTGAAAGCAGAATATAGGGTGTTAGGAAGAACGTTGAGGTCGGATCTCAAAGGTAGCGATCTCAGGATTACTGGGACATTGGGACCGGTTCTGGGGGAGGTGGAACCTATACAAACTGGATGGGTTACACCTGGGTAGGACCAGGACTAATGTCCGAGATGGAGTATTGCTGTTACTCACAACCAGGAGTTATAGAATATAGAACATAGAAAATACAGCACAGAACAGGCCCTTTGGCCCACGATGTTGTGCCGAACTTTTGTCCTAGATTAAGAGCAAATCAATCTACACCCCAGCATTCTACCATACGGTGGAAGAAGCAGTCCGTGTCCAAATGCAGCAAGACCTGGACAATATCCAGGCTTGGGCTGACAAGTGGCAAGTTACATTTGCGCCACAAAAGGGCCAGGCAATGACCATCTCCTACAAGAGAGAATCTAACCATTGCTCCTTGACATTCAAAGGCACCACCATCACTGAATCAGCATCCTGGGAGTTACCATTGACCAGAAACTGAACTGGACTATCATAGAATTCGTCCAGTGCAGGAGGCCATTCGGCCCATCGGGTCTGCACCAACCCTCTGAACAAGCACCCTATCTAGATACACGCTGCCACCCTATCCCCGTAACCCAGTAACCCCATTTAACATTTTGGACACTAAGGGGCAATTTATCATGGTCAAGCCACTGAACATTGGACTGCGGGAGGAAACCGGAGCACCCAGAGGAAACCCACGCAGATGGGGAGAAAGTGCAAACTCCACACAGTCACCTGAGGCCAGAATTGAACTTGGTCCCTGGTGCTGTGAGGCAGCAGTGCTAACCACTGTGCCACCATGCTGCCCAGCCATATAGCCAGTATCCCATATATACTACAAATTCCTTCAAACTGTCTAACTCTTTCTGTTTGGCTTCCTTCATTCGCTTTTTTTCCAGATTATTAACAACTACTAAAATCTCTCGGCCATGACGACTTTTGTTTCTATTGAGGTTGCTAGCTTGCTCTCCGGACCTTATTCTCGTTAAACTAATGCCTCCACTTACACTCCTGTCCCTTTCTGAACTGTGACGATACGATCTTTCTCCCATTCGAGCAGAACATTGTCCACAAGTTGGTGATTTTTGTTCTGTGGTCAAGGCCACTTAACCAACCTTTGTATCGACCAGAGGTTTTCACTGGGCTCTCATTATTCTAACAGCCTCACTGGTCCCCTCTGGCATTACTGTCACCTTTGTGCCCGCTGTAGGTAGTTGCTCTTTTGAACAAATAGCGCCATCCTGTGCCCGAATATTACTCTGCTCAAAGTCTGTCAACTTTGTGTCTCCTGATAGCAGGTGATTCTGAGTCTCGAGTCCTGAATCTTACAAAGGTAACTCGGATGGTATGAGGCGTGAGTTGGTTATGATGAATTGAGAAATGTTACTGAAAGGGATGACGGTGGATAGGAAATGGCAAACATTCAAAGAGCACATGTAAAAGTTTCTATCGGTATCTGAAGAGAAAAAGATTGGTCCTTTATAGTTAGAAACAGGGGAAATTATAATGGTGAACAAAGAAATGGCTGAGTAACTAAATACACACTTTGGTTCTGTCTTCACAAATGATGACACAAATAACGTGCCAGAAATGTTGGGGAACACAGGGTTTAGTGAGTGTGAGGAACTGAATGAGATCAATATCAGGAGAGAAATGGTGTTGGGGAAATTGATGGGATTGAAGGTGGATAAATCCCCAGGGCCTGAGAATCTGCATCCCAGAGAGCTTAAGGAGGTGGCTCTGGAAATAGTGGACGCATTGGTGGTCATCTTCCGGGATTCTATAGACTTTGGAACTGTCCCTGCAGATTGGAGGGTGGCTAATGTAACACCACTATTTAAAAAGGGAGTTCAGGAGAATGCAGGGAATTGTAGACCAGTAAGCCTAACATCGGTAGTGGGGAAAATTCTAGAATCCAGTATAAAAGATTAAATAGCAGGCAACTTGGAAAACAGTAGACTTGAGGATTGGGAACAGTTTAAAATTCAGCAAACACGGACCAAGGGATCGATTAAGAAGGGGAAATAACAATATGAAAGTAAGATAGCGGGGAACATAGAAACTGACTGTAAAAGTTTCTCTAGGTATATAAAGAGAAAGAGATGGATAAAAGCTAATGAAGGCCCCTTGCAGTCAGAGACGGGGGAATTCATATCTGGGAACAAAGAAATGGCTGAGGAACTAAATTCCTACTTTACTTCTGTCTTCACAAAGGAAGATGTGAATAATGTACCGGAAGTTCTGAGAAACACAAGTTTCAGCGAGGAACTGAAGGAAATTAGTATTAATAACAAAATGGTTTGGGGAAATTAATGGGATTGAAGGCGGATAAATGCCCAGGGCCTGATAATCTTCATCCCAGAGTAATTAAGGAAGTGGCCCTAGAAATACTAGGTCCATTGGTGGCCATTTTCCAAAATTCTTTAGACTCTGGAATGGTTCCTACAGATTGGAAGGTAGCGAATGTAACCCCGCTATTCAAAAAGGGAGGGAGAGCGAAAACAGGGAATTATAGACCAGTGAGCCTAATATCGGTCATAGGGAAGTTGCTGGAGTCCATTAGCAAGGATTTCAGAGCACAGCATTTGGAAAGCAGGGGTGTAATCAGACAGAGTCAGCGTGGATTTACAAAGCGGAAATCATGCTCGACAAATCTACTGGAATTCTTTGAAGATGTAACTGGTAGAGTTGACCAGGGAGACCCGGTGGATGTGGTTTATTGAGACTTTCAAAAGGCTTTCGACAAGGTCTCACAGAGCAGATTAATATGTAAAGTTAAAGCACCTGGGATTACGGGTAATGTCTAGAGATGGATGGAAAGCTGGTTAGCAGACAGGAGGCAAAGAGTTGGAATAAATTTGTCTTGATTATAATGAATGGCAGAGCAGGCTTGAAGGGCCGAATGGCCTCCTCCTGCTTCAATTTTTTATGTTTGTTTCTATGTAAAACAATGGCAGTATCGGACAGAGTCAGCATAGATTTACAAAAGAGAATCTTGCTTGACAAATCTACTGGAAATCTTCAAAGCTGTAACTAGTGGAGTTGATGAGGGGGAGCCAGTGGATGTGGTTTATTTGGACTTTCAAAAGGCTTTCAACAAAGGCCCACATAAGAGATTAGCGTTTAAAATTATGATTGGGAGAAGATGGATAGAAAACTGGTTGGCAGACAGGAAACAAAGAATAGGAATAAACTGGTCTTTTTAAAAAGAATTCTTGACCTCCCACGCCAATGGACAATATTTCTATTTTTTTCCCCACTAAGAATATGAGACCATACATTTACTTCCCTCGTCCAAATCATTACTATTTAATGTGAACCGTTGGGGTCCTCGCACAGATCCCTGCGGTACCCCACTAGTCACTGCCTGCCAATCGGAAAAAAAACACTTATTCCAACTTTTTGCTTCATCTGCTAACCAGCTTCCTGTCCATCTCAGGACACTACCCGCAATCCCATATGCTTAATTTAACACATAATCATTTTATTATCCAAGTGGTGAGAGATTACAGAGCTCTGAGATGGAGAGGGACCTGGGTGCCCTAGTGCATGAATTGCAAAAGGCCGGTGTACAAGTGCAGCAAGTAATTAGCAAAGCTAATGGGACGTTATCAATTATTGTGAGTGGAATTGATTAGGTTAGGGAGGTTATGTTTCAGTTGTATAGGTCACTAGTGAGACCACATCTGGAGTGGTGTACACCGAATCGGTCACTTTATTTAAGGAATTATGTAAATACGTTAGAAGCAGTTGAGGGAAGGTTTACCAGACTAAAACCAGGAATGGGTGGGTTGTCTGATGAGGCAAGGTTGGACAGGTTGGGATTATACCTGCTGGAGTTTAGAAGAGTGAGAGGCGACTTGATTGAAACATATAAAATCCTGAAGGGTCTCGACAGGGTGGATGTGGAGAGGACGTTTCCTGTTGTGGGAGAATCTAGAACTGGGGTCACTGTTTAAAAATAACGGGTCGTCCTTTAACATTGAGATTATGTAAATATTTTCTCTCAGAGGGTAGTGAGTTTCTGGAACTTTCTTTCTCAAAAAGGCAGTGGAGGCAGAGCCTTTGAATATTTTGAACACAGTGGTAAATAGATTTGTGATTAACAAGGGGGTGAAAGGTTATCTGGGGTCGGCAGGAATGTGGGGTTGAAGGTTACACTCAGATCAGCCAATGATCGTACTGAATGGCGGGGTAGGTTCGAGGGGCTGAGTGGCCTCTGCCTGATCCTTGTTACATGTTGATAAAAATCTCCCAAATTATTTTAAGATCCAATGATGTGTGATTCTCATCATTTCAGTCAAGTACAAACCGGTATGTAATGTTGTCTAATGCAGGCTCTGGTGCTGGTGTTAGAATAGAAATGTTAATGGGAGCTGCGATAGGGCTCTTCCTGATGTTGCAGTGAAGCTACATTTTTAGGAGATTGAGGAAGGAGTTTTGTGTCTGTTCCTTTATTGATCTATTCTTTGATCTTGATCTGCTTAAATAACAAAAACAATCTATTCCCAGGAAAGTTACCCAGGCAGTGGTATTGTCACTGGGCGAGTAATCCAGAGACCCAGGGTTTTCTGGTTCTTTACATATCTATAATTTTGAGTGAATCTCTTATTCATCTTTGTTTAAGTCCTACCTTCTGTCCATTTCCAGCGTTTCCGAATGGTGATATGCGTAGTTTGCAAAACCTTCGTTCCACTCTTTCCGATTCATTGTGTTAAAAACAATTCCCTCCCTTTAAGGAACGAGCTCCCACTTTCCTCCTTCTGGGCGACTGCCAAAATTCCAAGCTCCTGATGGTACCCGAAGAACAATCATTTAAGAACACAAAACATTTGATAAGCATTTCAACTCAAACAACTTTTTGTTTTAAATTGAAGAGAGATTGCTCATGCTAAAAAGACCACGCTGCGGAATGTTCCAGGTGATGCTGCAGTAAACACATCTCTTGCAGGCTTCGCAACGTGGCAGGTAATACCTTTTGATGCAATTGGACATTGCAATTACAGAGACAATTATTGCATTATGGTGCACCGTATTGGTAGCCAATAACATAACTAAACGCTTAGGGTTTATATTTTAATTATTTACGTGTATGTTTTTATTCTTTCAAGACCCCCTCCCTCCCTCCATTCCCAATGCAGGGTCCCACAATCAGGCGCTGAGCGTCTTTGAACGGGTTTGCTTGTCACGCTGACCACGTGAGAAGCTCGCTGTCTGACACTGAACTAATTCCAGGAGCAGTGGGATGAGACCTGTAAGTGCTCACCATCAGGGAGCAGAGAGCACGGGAGCTGTGCTGGACAGCTTTCCCGAGGATCGGGAGCTGTGCGGGACAGCTTTCCCGAGGATCGGGAGCTGTGCGGGACAGCTTTCCCGAGGATCGGGAGCTGTGCGGGACAGCTTTCCCGAGGATCGGGAGCTGTGCGGGACAGCTTTCCCGAGGATCGGGAGCTGTGCGGGACAGCTTTCCCGAGGATCGGGAGCTGTGCGGGACAGCTTTCCCGAGGATCGGGCGCTGTGCGGGACAGCTTTCCCGAGGATCGGGAGCTGTGTGGGACAGCTTTCCCGAGGATCGGGAGCTGTGCGGGACAGCTTTCCCGAGGATCGGGCGCTGTGCGGGACAGCTTTCCCGAGGATCGGGAGCTGTGTGGGACAGCTTTCCCGAGGATCGGGAGCTGTGTGGGACAGCTTTCCCGAGGATCGGGAGCTGTTGGGACAGCTTTCCCGAGGATCGGGCGCTGTGCGGGACAGCTTTCCCGAGGATCGGGAGCTGTGCGGGACAGCTTTCCCGAGGATCGGGCGCTGTGCGGGACAGCTTTCCCGAGGATCGGGAGCTGTGCGGGACAGCTTTCCCGAGGATCGGGAGCTGTGCGGGACAGCTTTCCCGAGGATCGGGCGCTGTGCGGGACAGCTTTCCCGAGGATCGGGAGCTGTGTGGGACAGCTCTCCCGAGGATCGGGAGCTGTGCGGGACAGCTTTCCCGAGGATCGGGCGCTGCGCGGGACAGCTTTCCCGAGGATCGGGAGCTGTGCGGGACAGCTCTCCCGAGGATCGGGCGCTGCGCGGGACAGCTTTCCCGAGGATCGGGAGCTGTGTGGGACAGCTCTCCCGAGGATCGGGAGCTGTGCGGGACAGCTTTCCCAAGGATCGGGAGCTGTGCGGGACAGCTCTCCCGAGGATCGGGAGCTGTGCGGGACAGCTTTCCCAAGGATCGGGAGCTGTGCGGGACAGCTTTCCCGAGGATCGGGAGCTGTTCGTGCAGCCAGCTGGGTTTGAAGAAATAAAACACCGGCCATGACACAGGAAAGCAGTACGCTGATTGGTTGGTGAGTAACTGATATGAGGAACTGTGTCTAAATAGCTGAATTTAAAGAACTGAAAAAAGATAATAGCTAAGGAACAAAGTTTGGAGGATAAAGGAGAAGTAATAATAATAATCTTTATTGTCAGAAGTAGGCTTACATTAACACTGCAATGAAGTTACTGTGAAAATTCCCTAGTTGCCACATTCCAGCACCTGTTCGGGTACACAGAGGGACAATTCAGAATGTCCAATTCACCTATCAGCACGTCTTTCAGGACTTGTGGGAGGAAACCGGAGCACCCGGAGGAAACCCACACAGACACGGGGAGAACGTGCAGACTCCGCACAGACAGTGACTCAAACCGGGAATCGAACCTGGAATCTGGAGCTGTTAAGCAACAGTGCGAATCATTGTGCTACCGTGCGGCCCACAGTGAATCTGAGAGCAGAATCAGGAAATCAAAAGAACAGATTGGGTGAGCACATTTATATATTTTGTAATAACAAGGAGCCGAGGAGGGCCCTAGTTAATATTAGCTAATACTAGTTAATATTATTTGACAATAAAAGGATGTGGTGGTATGTATTAGGGATAGTACGGTACCCAGTGATGCCGAGAGGCTATTGGTGGACAGACACTGGGTCCCGATTGGATCAGCCTGCTGGCTCCACCAAGTAAGGCGGAGTATAAGAACCCGGGATCTCCCAGCAGCCGCATTATGTAACCGAGCTGCTGGGGAACAAGTCTGCGTAATAAAGCCATCGATATTGACTTCATTTCTTCTCGCCTCGTGAGTGATTGATTATGCTACAATTTATTACTCAGACTTTAAAGGGCTATGGAGCTCCGGATCGCCCCGGAGTGTCTGCGAATCAGCCCCCATGCAGCAAACTCAGCGGCCACGTTTAAACACTGGGTAGCATGCTTTGAGGGATACCTCCGAATGGCCCCCGGCAGACCTACAGAAGTGGGAGAATTGCGTGCGGGGGCCAGGACGGCGTGGCGCGATTCGGGCGGCGCCCCGGTGATTTTCCCACCCAGCGGCCGGGGGGGGGGCGGGGGGAGAAAACCGCCCCCTATGCCTTTATTTCAAACAGAAGGGTCTAGAAGGCTGTGCTGTTTTAGACTGTCTGACATCAGTGATGACTCGGTTTGATTGGTTTGGCTGGTGGCCAATGAATTGGCCCAAAAGACTGTGTTCTGCCCGGTAACAGGTGGTGATTGGATATCATTCCACTGGAATGTTTTCTGGGCCACGAGGTTCCAGTTTAGTTTCATTTTTGATTCTGCAGCTTGGATGGAGAGTCCTAACTAACCCTCTCCAAACGGATCTGACTAGTCCTCTTCACGTTCCTTACATTCCTCTGCTGTGGAGTTTGGAGCAGTACCGAGACATATTGGCTGTGTTACAAAAATTAAGAAGTTTGCATTCATCGCTCTCTGAGTTCTGGTGTTGAACGACTAATCAATGTGATGCAAGATCCTGAATTCATTTAAAGGTACCAAAAGTTACCCCCAGCCCAACCAGGAAATGATCTCCCACCTTGTTCCTCAATTCCATGACGTTTCATCACTTTAGTTCCCTATCAGCGACAGAGCAAAGGCACTTCCCATTGATGGCTGGACAATACACAGCCACAGTCAGCGTTGTGTTGGCTGGACTCCAGTGGTCTTTACAATAACACAGGATAGCCAGTCCTCATGATAAGCATGTCCTTTGATTACCAGGTCCAATGCATTGGGAAGATGGAAGCTTGTAGGGCCAATGCTGCCTCTGTGCAGCTGACGTAATCATTGATTCTGATAACCTGTATCCATTCTGGTATGGCTATGCAAGGATTAAGATTAAGAATACCTGCACCACAGCACCTAAACTTAATAGATTGTGGCCTGAATGTTCACCGTTGCAAAAGGAGACAATCCCATTCATTGTGTAGGAGATCCTCATGTCCAACAGCTGAGCCAAACGCCATGGTTTCAGCAAGACGGTGGCCCCTTCAATCCACCAAGACTTGCTGTGAACTCCTCCCACACACCTGGATACCCTCCAACTGATTATTTTCCAGCTTGATTTTCAAACTGTCATTGAGAGGTGAACACGAAAATGGTGCTGTTAACCGTCACCTGGGGGAACAGTTTCCAACCTCCTACTATCACCCACCAAATGCCCCTGTCCTCTGCCATTCTCACCGCCTCCTAATTTCCTATCCTCCGATAACTATACACACCACCCCCCCCTGCCCACCACCCCCCCTGCCCACCACCCCCCCTGCCCACCACCCCCCCTGCCCACCGCTCCCCCCCTGCCCACCACTCCCCCCCTGCCCACCGCTTCCTCCCTGCCCATTAATCTTGAACCCACCATGATCCATATTGATATCCCTGTCCTGTTTGTTGATATTCCCATATCCTTTGTTGGCCTGACCCGCTCTGATTTTCAGGGACCGGGAACCAGGGACCTCTCCCCCACCCCCACCACCACCCCCATCCCCCCCACCCATCCCCCACATCCCCCCCCACCCCCCCCCACCCCCCCACCCCCACCCCCCATTCCCCCCCCCCCCCCCCCCCCCCCCACCCCCCCAAACACACATAATGAAACCATACAATAGACCCCATGATATTTCAGCTACTGACTTCCAGGATGCAATGCCTCCCCTGGCCATCAGCCATCACCGTGCCATCCGCTCCACATTGCCCCACCTCTAAACCCAGAACCAAATTCTTTGGGTGACTGACCAGGTCCTGCTCACCACGCTGTGTACAAATGTCGCTGCCCAGAGAGAACTTCCCCCATTGGCCTGGGGTGAAGAGAATCGTGCAATGCAGAACCCTCCAATCTCCTGCACAGCCTCGGGATAGTCTCTTCAATCTGTCCCCCGACAGCGAGGCCTCAGTCCCAGGACAGTGCCCGACTCCTCCTTGGAGAACTTTTGCTCCGAGACTGTCTCCCACGACTCTGCTCTGTTCATTGACCACCTCTTATCTTCCCCCTTCCCTCCCGGGATCCAGCACTTCCCCAGTTCTGGTATTGCTGCCCCTATCCAGCCTTGGCACAGCTTTTGATTTGCATCTTGCAGCTCTGTTTTTCCCATGTACCTCAAAATCATTGCTGAAGTGAAGCTCACCAGGTGGATGCCAATTATATACAGTTATGTGGCACTTAATTTGGAGGGAGAATGTGATTTTGGTGAGCTGGCCTATTAATCAGCATTCATCAGGTGCAATGTGGTTTTCACGGGTGGCACAGTGGTTAGCACTGCTGCCCCACAGCGCCATGGACCCGGCCTTGATTCTGGCCTTGGGTGCCTATGCGAAGTTTGCACGTTCTCCCAGTGTCTGCGTGGGTTTCCTCCGGGTGCTCCAGTTTCCATCCACAGTCCAAAGACGTGCAGGTTAGGTGGATTGGCCATTGGCCGTGATCAATGCGTGGGGTTACGGGGATAGGGCAGGGAAGTGGGCCTAAGTAGAGTGGCTTTTCGGAGGGTCAGTGCAGACTCGATGGGCCAAATGGCCTCCTTCTGCACTGTAGAGATTCTATGGTTCCTGACACAGACCAGTGAGAAACCTGACGTGTCTTTAAATTGCCATCAAGATCACAAAAAATCTGCCAGCGAGAAACTGACTGTTCCCATCACAAGAAACGCAGTGTCTCTGCCCGCTGGGATTCAGACCACTGCCTGCTGGGATTCAGACCACTGCCCGCTGGGATTCAGACCACTGCCTGCTGGGATTCAGACCGCTGCCCGCTGGGATTCAGACCACTGCCCACTGGGATTCAGACCACTGCCTGCTGTGATTCAGACCACTGCCCGCTGGGATTCAGACCACTGCCCACTGGGATTCAGACCACTGCCTGCTGGGATTCAGACCACTGCCCGCTGGGATTCAGACCACTGCCCACTGGGATTCAGACCACTGCCCGCTGGGATTCAGACCACTGCCTGCTGGGATTCAGACCACTGCCCGCTGGGATTCAGACCACTGCCTGCTGGGATTCAGACCACTGCCTGCTGGGATTCAGACCACTGCCCACTGGGATTCAGACCACTGCCCGCTGGGATTCAGACCACTGCCCGCTGGGATTCAGACCACTGCCCGCTGGGATTCAGACCACTGCCCACTGGGATTCAGACCACTGCCCGCTGGGATTCAGACCACTGCCTGCTGGGATTCAGACCACTGCCCACTGGGATTCAGACCACTGCCCGCTGGGATTCAGACCATTGCCCGCTGGGATTCAGACCACTGCCTGCTGGGATTCAGACCACTGCCTGCTGGGATTCAGACCACTGCCTGCTGGGATTCAGACCACTGCCCGCTGGGATTCTGACCAGTGCCCGATGGGATTCAGACCAGTGCCCGCTGAGATTCAGACCACTGCCCGCTGGGATTCAGACCACTGCCTGCTGGGATTCAGACCACTGCCCGCTGGGATTCAGACCACTGCCCACTGGGATTCAGACCACTGCCCACTGGGATTCAGACCACAGACCACTGGGATTCAGACCACTGCCTGCTGGGATTCAGACCACTGCCTGCTGGGATTCAGACCACTGCCCACTGGGATTCAGACCACTGCCCGCTGGGATTCAGACCACTGCCTGCTGGGATTCAGACCACTGCCTGCTGGGATTCAGACCACTGCCCGCTGGGATTCAGACCACTGCCCACTGGGATTCAGACCACTGCCCACTGGGATTCAGACCACTGACCATTGGGATTCAGACCACTGCCCGCTGGGATTCTGACCAGTGCCCGATGGGATTCAGACCAGTGCCCGCTGGTATTCAGGCTACTGACCGGGATAGTTGCACCCATAATCTTGCAAATGGAGACATGAGTCTGCATGTTCTCCCAGTGTCTGCGTGGGTTTCCTCCGGGTGCTCCGGTTTCCTCCCACAAGTCCCGAAAGACCTGCTGTTAGGTGAATTGGACATTCTGAATTCTCCCTCTGTGTACCCGAACAGGCGCCGGAGTGTGGCGACTAGGGGCTTTTCACAGTAACTTCATTGCAGTGTTAATATCAGCCTACTTGCCACAATAATAAAGATTCTTATTAGTATCTCATTAAACAGCAGGGCAGCCTCGAAGAGCTGTGTTCTGTTCCTATTTCTTATTGTCTTACTAAGTCTGGTAGCCAGTGTCTTTTTAAAAATATTTTTATTCTCCATTTTCCCATTTTCTTCAGAATTTACACCCCACCAACAAACAGTAAACGGTAACGAATACGATGTCAATCCCCCTACCGACAACAACGATCCCATCCTCCCCACCCCCACCCCCAAATAAAGGCCCACCTGACAATATAAGCATCAAATAAAACAAACCCTCCCAAGGAGAAAAGAGGAAAAAAGAAAAAGGAATCAGGAATCGCCTATGGTCACCATTAACATATACAGTGCACGCACCCCCCCCCCCCCACAACATTCAACGCCATCCAATCCCCGTCAGAGTACCGTGAATGACACCCATGAATTGTAGACCCCCCCCCCCCCCTCCCAGACTCCTCCCCTCCACTTCCTCTTGTCAACTCCTCCCCCCAACCTCGGTTCCTTCCCCCAACCTTTCACCCCGGCTAGACCACTCGGACCCTGTTCTGCCAGGCTCCAATGGCCGCAGCCCCTCCCTCCACCTCACTCCCGGTCACTGGCCGGCTTAAATCGGCCAGCGTGGGAGACCCCCGCCCGGGTCTCCTTCCCCCCTGCCCGGTCCCAGGGAAATAAACAAATCCCCTTTAGCACACAACCCCAGCCTACGCACCCAAGCCCCAAAGAACCATCATTGCAAGTGAAAGTCCCAACTCTTCCCTTGTCCAAATGTACAGCGTCGACTCGTTTAGTACATACACCAACACACAGTGAAAAAATAAAGTTACATGAGGCTACATCGGTGCATGACCCGCTCTCAGTTCCATTTCTCAATTCTGCCACAGTCCTTCTGCCTTCGCAAACTCCTCCGCTGCTTCCGCCGTCAAATAAAAGTCCTTGAATTTGTCAGTCACCCTCAGCTTAGCTGGTTATACTATGCTGCACCGCACCTTACTGATGTACAGTGCCTTCTTCACCCGGCTGAAGGCAGCCCGCCTCCTCGCCAGCTCCACCGTAAAGTCCTGGTCCATGCTTATACCAGCTCCAGCCCACTGCACCACCCACTTCTGCTTTGCCCAGCACAGGACTTTCTCCTTCACACTGTACCTACGGAAACACAGAGTCACTACTCTTGGCGGCTCACTCTCCTTTGGTACAGGCCTCCACGACCGATGAGCCCGATCCAGTTCATATCAGGAGGGATCGTCCCCCTCCCCCAATAGCTCCGCCAACATCGTGGCAAAATACTCCGTCGGCCTCGGGCCTTCCACCCCTTCGGTCAGACCCACGATCCTCAGATTCTGCCACCTGGATCTGTTTTCCAGATAGAACATAGAACATAGAACATAGAACGATACAGCGCAGTACAGGCCCTTCGGCCCACGATGTTGCACCGACATGGGAAGTCAAAAAACAAAAGCCATCTAACCTACACTATGCCATTATCATCCATATGCTTATCCAATAAACTTTTAAATGCCCTCAATGTTGGCGAGTTCACTACTGTTGCAGGTAGGGCATTCCACGGCCTCACCACTCTTTGCGTAAAGAACCTACCTCTGACCTATATCTATTACCCCTCAGTTTAAGGCTATGTCCCCTCGTGCTAGCCATTTCCATCCGCTGGAGAAGGCTCTCACTGTCCACCCTATCCAACCCCCTGATCATTTTGTATGCCTCTATTAAGTCTCCTCTTAACCTTCTTCCCTCTAACGAAAACAACCTCAAGTCCATCAGCATTTCCTCATAAGATTTTCCCTCCATACCAGGCAACATCCTGTTAAATCTCCTCTGCACCCGCTCCAAAGCTTCCATGTCCTTCCTATAATGCGGTGACCAGGACTGTACGCAATACTCCAAATGCAGCCGTACCAGAGTTTTGTACAGCTGCAACATGACCTCCTGACTCCGGAACTCAATCCCTCTACCAATAAAGGCCAACACTCCATAGGCCTTCTTCACAACCCTATCAACCTGGGTGGCAACTTTCAGGGATCTATGTACATGGACACCTAGATCCCTCTGCTCATCCACACTTCCAAGAACTTTACCATTAGCCAAATATTCCGCATTCCTGTTATTCCTTCCAAAGTGAATCACCTCACACTTCTCTACATTAAACTCCATTTGCCACCTCTCAACCCAGCTCTGCAGCTTAACTATAGAACATAGAACATAGAACGGTACAGCGCAGTACAGGCCCTTCGGCCCACGATGTTGCACCGAAACAAAAGCCATCTAACCTACACTATGCCATTATCATCCATATGTTTATCCAATAAACTTTTAAATGCCTTCAATGTTGGCGAGTTCACTACTGTAGCAGGTAGGGCATTCCACGGCCTCACTACTCTATGTCCCTCTGTAACCTGCTACTTCCTTCCGCACTGTCGACAACACCACCGACTTTAGTGTCGTCTGCAAATTTACTCACCCACCCTTCTGCGCCCTCCTCTAGGCCATTGATAAAAATGACAAACAGCAACGGCCCCAGAACAGATCCTTGTGGTACGCCACTTGTAACTGAACTCCATTATGAACATTTCCCATCAACCTCTGTCTTCTTTCAGCTAGCCAATTTCTGATCCACATCTCTAAATCACCCTCAATCCCCAGCCTCCATATTTTCTGCAATAGCCTACCGTGGGGAACCTTATCAAACACTTTACTGAAATCCATATACACCACATCAACTGCTCTACCCTCGTCTACCTGTTCAGTCACCTTCTCAAAGAACTCGATAAGGTTTGTGAGGCATGGCCAACCCTTCACAAAGCCATGCTGACTATCCCTAATCATATTATTCCTATCTAGATGATTATAAATCTTGTCTCTTATAATCCCCTCCAAGACTTTACCCACAACAGACGTGAGGCTCACCGGTCTGTAGTTGCCGGGGTTGTCACTACTCCCCTTCTTGAACAAAGGGACCACATTTGCTATCCTCCAGTCCTCTGGCGCTATTCCTGTAGCCAATGATGACATAAAAATCAAAGCCAAAGGCCCAGCAATCTCTTCCCTGGCTTCCCAGAGAATCCTAGGATAAATCCCATCCGGCCCCGGGGACATATCTATTTTCAGCCTGTCCAGAATTGCCAACACCTCTTCCCTACGTACCTCAATGCCATCTATTCTAATAGCCGGGGTCTCAGCATTCTCCTCCACAACATTATCTTTTTCCTGAGTGAATACTGACGAAAAATATTCATTTAGTATCTCGCCTATCTCTTCAGGCTCCACACACAACTTCCCATCCCTATCCTTGACTGGCTCTACTCTTACCCTAGTCATTCTTTTATTCCTGACATACCTATAGAAAGCTTTTGGGTTTTCCTTGATCCTACCTGCCAAAGACTTCTCATGTCCCCTCCTTGCTCGTCTTAGCTCTCTCTTTAGATCCTTCCTCGCTACCTTGTAACTATCAAGCGCCCCAACTGAAACTTCACACCTCATCTTCACATAGGCCTCCTTCTTCTTCTTAACAAGAGGTTCCACTTCTTTGATAAACCACGGTTCCCTCGCTCGACGCCTTCCTCCCTGCCTGACTGGTACGTACTTATCAAGAACACGCAATAGCTGTTCAGATCTTCCATTTTGGCTCGCAGACCCTTGTTGGTCTCTATCACCCTCCGCAACTCCTTCCCCATCGAGGTGAGTTGATCACTGTGCTGCGATGATGCCTCTTCCACTTCCTTCAGGTCTCACCTTGCTCCCGCACCTCCGCCGCTGCGCTCGATACCGCCACCCTCACCGGGGCAATCGCCTCTTCCACCAGCACTTTCAATATCGCCCCCATCTCCTTCTTCATTGTTCCCATGTGCGTTGTGAACTGCTTTTCAAGTTCCACAACCACCACTTTGGTCATTTCTTCTGCTGTGAGCGATGCGGCCTCCCCTGGTGCTCCAGCCTCCGCTGACCAGTTCCTGCGCTGACTTTTCCACTCACCGGCGGACTTTCCCTAATCCCCTTTTTCGCGGCCGTTTTTCTCCCAAACTTGGACATTTCTCCTGTGCCTTCTTACAGCCTTTTCAGCCTCCGTTGCCCCTGGGACCGGGCGTTAAAACCCCAAAATTTCTATTCCCGAGCGGGACCCCTCCTGTGTAGCAGCTGCCTCCTGCCGTCATCGGAAATCCATCAGACACTGCCTTTTAAATCTCTTCCGTTGAAATAGTGGGGTGATGTCAATTTGCGCCTGGAACACCATTTGCATTCTAAAGTAACTTTCCAAACATTTTGGGCTGGATTCTCCTCCCGGTTTTCCTGCGTGGCGCGCCCCCGCTGGCAGTGGGATTCTCCCTTCCCACAGCCGGCCAATGGGCTTTCCTATTGGGGCCACCTCGGGATGTCGGGAAAGGCGGAGGCGAGGGGGCACAGCCGGCAGTGCGGAGTATCCCGCCCACCGAGAATCCCGCAGTTCAACTGTCCAGAAACCACAGACAGGATTCACCGACGTTCCAGAAATTGTTTTGAGAGCACACAGTGTTCATTATTTCATGTTGATTTCTTTTTAAAAATACAGACTCCACTGTCTAACTCTCCTTACAGGCATAACCTGACATTCACAAGTCAACCATCTTTCACTCCGAATGTCAGTCTGAACTTCTGGCAGTATCCAATTGGCTTTACCTCAGAACACTATGACTCAGTTCACTGTGCAGTGCGTGGCCTGGGCGGCCATTTCACAAACATAAAAGAAAAGCACAAACAGCACAAAGCTCCTTTTGCCCTTTGTGAAAGTTGCCCGGATCATCTCCTCTCACACAGGCAGTTTAACGGTGACAGCAGTGATGAGTGCACCATTCCAAGCTTTGCTCAGCTTGGCATTGATACTGGACGCGATCTACCAGCTGTTCACGCCAGCGGGATATTGCCTTTCCAATCCGGTGCACGGCGTACCCGGCAACGAGGGGTGCCGTCACCGGGAAATCCCATTGACAACGGCGAGGTTGGTAAATCCCGCTGGCGAGCTGCCTCCGCTGCCCCAAAACACACGGCGGATTGGTGGTAAATCCCGCCTGCTCTATCTTGAGGGCTGTTGACAAACAGGTTACCTCTGCACCAACAACAAGGACTGTGTGATTTATTGGAAATGTATTGATTTTCAGAAATGATTTACGAGGATGCTACCGGGACATGATGGTCTGAGGTATAAGGAGTGTCTAGATAAACTGGGACTTTTGTTCCTGGAGTGTAGGAGGCTTAGGGGTGATCTTATAATCATGCTTGACAAATCTACTGGGATTCTTTGAAGATGTAACTTGTAGAGTTGACCAGGGAGACTCGGTGGATGTGGTTTATTGAGACTTTCAGAAGGCTTTAGACAAAGTCTCACGTAGAAGGTTACTATTAATATGGGCCAGGGATTAGAGAACACCAAAAAGTGTGTCATGGAGTTCACCTGACCCACAACTTTTACTAGATTGTGGTATGGGGAGCACACGGCCCACTCTACAGGTGTGGGACAGCAGAAATGGAAAAGTATTTTTTAAAAGCAAAACAATGTTTATTCTATGAACTCAAGTTAACCTTTTTAAAACATAGTGAACATCTTAGCAACCATTAATTCAAATACAACCCCCAAACACTACAACACTAAATAAACCTTTAAGCTTTCCTTTTTAACATCCATACGACTTAAAAATAAAACCTTTATCAGAAGCACATCAGGTTAAAGTCACTACTGAAAACATGTATAATTCTGAATTCACCAAATGCTCAAGAGATAGTCTTTTGATGGCAGAGAGAACAGTAGTACACCTGCTTGGTCTGGCTTCAGCTCCAACACTGAAATCGAAACTAAAACACACCCTGCAGCAAACAGCCTAAAACGAAAGTAAAATGCTGACAGACAGCCCAGCTCCACCCACTCTCTGACATCACTGCAGTAGTAAACACTCATTTCTTAAAGGTACTCTCACATGACATCTCCCCCCAAGAAACAAAAACCATCAACTTCAAGATGGTTTCATTTTTCACCTTTTCACTATCCTTTAAGAAATGCACACAGTAAATATACATTTTGTTTCAAAAAACAACACCGCAAACAGGTATAATAATATAGTACATTTTTGTTCTTCTTCCTCCAACCGAAATCATTCTCGATTGACAGTCTCTTTGAACAAGAAGGTCTTTGAACAGCAGGCAGTAAAGAAGGCAAATGGTATGTTGGCCTTCATAGTGAGAGGATTTGAGGATAGGAATAGAGATGTTTTACTGCAACTGCATAGGGCTTTGTGAGGTCACACCTGGAGTATTGTGCGTAGTTTTGGTTTCCTTACCTGAGGAAGGATGTTCTTGCTATGGAGGGAGAGCAGCGAAGGTTTACCAGGCTGATTCCTGGGATGGTGGGACTGTCATATGAGAAAGAGACTAAGTCAGTTAGGATTATATTCATTGGAGTTTAGACGAGTGAGAGGGGATCTCATAGAAACTTACAAAATTCGAACAGGATTAGACAGGTTAGATTCAGAAAGAATGTTCCTGATGGTGACTAGTGGGGTACCGCAGGGATCTGTGCTAGGACCCCAACTGGGGTCATAGTTTGTGGATTGGGGGTAAAGTTTTTAGGACTGAGGTGAGGAGACATTTCTTCACCCAGAGAGCGGTGAATCTGTGGAATTCACTCCCACAGAAAGTAGTTGAGGCCAAAACACTGTGTAACTTCAAGAAGGAATTAGATATAGCTCTTGGAGTTAAAGGGATCGAGGGATATGGGGGGGGGAGGCGGGATCAGCGTATTGAACCTGATGACCAGCCATGATCATAATGAATGGCGGAGCAGACTCAAAGGGCCGAATGGCCTCCTCCTGCTTCTATTTTCTATGTATGTTTCTATGTACATCGTATCAATGCAACCTAACATTGTATGAATAATAATCTAAACACCTCGGTAATCTTCGGCCAAGCGTTTTTTAACTCATTTTTATCAGGGACGTACAGGTGAAGATAGGGATAATGGTGGAACAGGACATGGATGCGGGAGTCAGCTTAAAGCACTTTAATTTTCATCTGCTGCCCCTCACCCCCAAGTGGCCACTTTTGTCCTGATGGTCAAGTCAGCCTGTGCACAGGTGCAGGTGGAGCAGTGTTTGCTGAAATCCGCATGGACATGAACCCCAGAGACTGTCTGTTCCCAATATCTGGGCAGTCAGTACAGGGTCTGAGCAGGTGTGCATCGATATCCGTTAATGTTACACCAGGGGGAAATGGTAGGAAAAGTAAAGATTAATAGTTTATAATGATATGCACATAGACTGTTACATTTCTGAGACACGTAAATATTATTTCTCTGCACCAATTTCTTGCCTTGTCCGTTTTTCGTTGCTGCCTCTAAAATGGCCTTTTCAGCTGTGAGATAATTAATTGAAAGGCATGATTTATGTGAAGTGCTCTGAGATGTTTTATTACATTAAAAGGCACTATATAAATGCAAATTGGTGTTGGGCTGATCCTGTCAGTTTCCTGCTGGGCAGGTTAGGTTAAACTGACCTCACACATTAATTAATGTGGCATTCCGTGGTTCTCACAAACAATTATGGCACATTTACATGGCACACCCAGCCAGAGATCTTGCATGTTTTTGCCAACCTGCCAATTGTAACCAGTGATAAACAATTTTCTTTAAAGCAAATAAATGACGGGTTCTGTGGCTGCTCTCATTTTGTCTACAATTCCTTCTAAAGAGCAATTAGAGATGGGCAATAAACGCAGGCCTAGCTATCGACACCGAGTCCCATCAATCAATAACCAGACAGTAAGAAGTCTTACAACACCAGGTTAAAGTCCAACAGGTTTGTTTCTGGAACATACCTCTTCATTCACCTGAGGAAGGAGCAGTGCTCCGAAAGCTAGTGATTCAAAACAAACCTGTTGGACTTGACCCTGGTGTTGTAAGACTTCTTACTGTGCTCACCCCAGTCCAACACCGGCATCTCCACATCAATAACCAGATAGTAATCACATGACCAGTGCTATGCGGTCTACAATACTCATCCTACAGTGTTATGCGCTGCATAGATTGAGAATGAGTGCCTGGCTACTGCATTTGCTTGAGAGCATTTTAATCAGCAACTATTTGGGGGAGAGAAAGTATTGAGTCTTAGCACAAACCACTTCAAAGCATCTTTTTAAACTTGCTTCTATCTGCACCAAAGTGTCTGCAAAGGGTGTTACTTTCTGTGCAGTAATATCATTTGGAAATGAAGTACAAGCAAAAGCAGATTATATAAAAGCAAAATTCTGCGGATATCTGAAACAGGAAATTCTGGATAGACGCAGCACACTGGCAGTATCTGAGAAGAGAAACAGAGTTAACGTCTCCTGTCTCAGTGACCCAGCGTCAGAACAAGAAAGATCCAACTTTGCCGAGTGCTGCAGGAAGTAGTGATCAAAGACGGGTCTGAAACCATCAAGGACAAATCTGTTGCTATAAGAGTGCAATGGGCCGACAGGAGTAAGGTGATTGCCCAAGATCGCATCCTGCATAAGGGACCTACAGCTACTATCCCAAAGAAATGAAAAAAATAAATGAAGAAGTTCATGTACAGCATCAAAGGTTTACCTCCAGCCCGATTGGCCAACCCTGAGCATTGAGATGAAGGCCCACATCAGGACCCTAACCCTAACCCTAACCCTAACATCCCACTGAGCAAGTTAAAGACCTGCTCATTGCTGATGACAACTCACACATACAACGATGAAGCTTTGAGTTCACTCTCACAGCAATCTTGTCACTGCTGCCTACTATTCAGACCAGCTGATGTTAATGACTACCAGTGAGGTTGTAGAATGTCTGCAAACACACCCCAATCGTATTGGCATTCCTGAAATTGTGATGGTGCTCGGAATTATTGGGAAATTCAATATTATCCATCAGCTAGATCCTCCGCCACCCGCGCCCAGCAGCAGAGCTGCCGAAGCCGAGGAAAGCCCTGTGTTGAGCAGTGTGAGGATGCAGATGGGTCGTTGGAACCGATTTGCATCTGATTAATGGGCTGAACACTGGAATCTCCACACCTCCGAGATGCTATGGACCTCTCGGCCGAGATTTAAGCGGGCATAGATCATACACTTTATTGTGCAGAAGGAGGCCATTCAGCCCATCGAGTCTGCCCCGGCCCCCTGAAAGAACACACTACTTACGCCCATACTTCCACCCTATCCCGTAACCCAGCAACCCCACCTAACATTTTGGACACTAACGGGCAATTTATCATGGCCAAGCCACCTAACCTGCATATCTTTGGACTGTGGGAGGAAACCGGACATCCGGATGAAACCCACGCAGACGCAGGAAGAATGTGCAGACTCCACACAGACAGTCACCCGAGGCCAGAATTGAACCTGGGACCCTGTAGCTGTGTGCCACCGTTCCACCCATAGATTGATGCCAGTATTTTCCATCATGGCCCTGACATGGTAGACCAAGGGAGTAAGTGTAAGAGTTTATTCCCCTTTCTTTTATTTTTGCGGTTACATTTTTGTTCCATGGATGATTAATGGACATGTGGCTTTAAGGCAAAGCAGCCTATATCATTAATTCAAACAGAAGAATCCAGAAGGCTGTGCTGGTTTCAACTGGAGATGCAGACTGTTCGGTACCTGTGAGAGACATGGGTTGGGACTTGGTTTGATTGATTGGCTGGTGGCCAATGAACTGGCCCAAAAGAACATAAGAACGTAAGAACTAGGAGCAGGAGTAGGCCATCTGGCCCCTCGAGCCTGCTCCGCCATTCAATGAGATCATGGCTGATCTTTTGTGGACTCAGCTCCACTTTCCGGCCCGAACACCATAACCCTTCATCCCTTTATTCTTCAAAAAACTATCTATCTTTATCTTAAAAACATTTAATGAAGGAGCCTCTACTGTTTCACTGGGCAAGGAATTCCATAGATTCACAACCCTTTGGGTGAAGAAGTTCCTCCTAAACTCAGTCCTAAATCTACTTCCCCTTATTTTGAGGCTATGCCCCCCTAGTTCTGCTTTCACCCGCCAGTGGAAACAACCTGCCCGCATCTATCCTATCTATTCCCTTCATAATCTTATATGTTTCTATAAGATCCCCCCTCATCCTTCTAAATTCCAACGGGTACAGTCCCAGTCTACTCAACCTCTCCTCGTAATCCAACCCCTTCAGCTCTGGGATTAACCTAGTGAATCTCCTCTGGACACCCTCCAGTGCCAGTACGTCCTTTCTCAAGTAAGGAGACCAAAACTGAACACAATACTCCAGGTGTGGCCTCACTAACACCTTATACAATTGCAGCATAACCTTCCTAGTCTTAAACTCCATCCCTCTAGCAATGAAGGACAACATTCCATTTGCCTTCTTAATCACCTGTTGCACCTGAAAACCAGCTTTTTGCGACTAATGCACGAGCACACCCAGATCTCTCTGCACAGCAGCATGTTTTAATTTTTTATCATTTAAATAATAATCCCTTTTGCCGTTATTCTTACCAAAATGGATAACCTCACATTTGTCAACATTGTATTCCATCTGCCAGACCCTAGCCCATTCACTTAGCCTATCCAAATCCCTCTGCAGACTTCCAGTATCCTCTGCACTTTTTACTTTACCACTTATCTTAGTGTCGTCTGCAAACTTGGACACATTGCCCTTGGTCCCCAACTCCAAATCATCTGTGTAAATTGTGAACAATTGTGGGCCCAACACTGATCCTTGAGGGACACCACTAGCTACTGATTGCCAACCAGAGAAACACCCATTAATCGCCACTCTTTGCTTTCTATTAATTAACCAATCCTCTATCCATGCTCCTACTTTCCCCTTAATGCCATGCATCTTTATCTTATGCAACAACCTTTTGTGTGGCACCTTGTCAAAGGCTTTCTGGAAATCCAGATATACCACATCCATTGGCTCCCCGTTATCTACCGCACTGTTAATGTCCTCAAAAAATTCCACTAAATTAGTTAGGCACGACCTGCCCTTTATGAACCCATGCTGCGTCTGCCCAATGGGACAATTTCCATCCAGATGCCTCGCTATTTCTTCCTTGATGATAGATTCCAGCATCTTCCCTACTACCGAAGTTAAGCTCACTGGCCTATAATTACCCACTTTCTGCCTACCTCCTTTTTTAAACAGTGGTGTCACGTTTGCTAATTTCCAATCCGCCGGGACCACCCCAGAGTCTAGTGAATTTTGGTAAATTATCACTAGTGCATTTGCAATTTCCCTAGCCATCTCTTTTCGCACTCTGGGATGCATTCCATCAGGGCCAGGAGACTTGTCTACCTTTAGCCCCATTAGCTTGCCCATCACTACCTCCTTGGTGATAACAATCCTCTCAAGGTCCTCACCTGTCATAGTCTCATTTCCATCAGTCACTGGCATGTTATTTGTGTCTTCCACTGTGAAGACCGACCCAAAAAACCTGTTCAGTTCCTCAGCCATTTCCTCATCTCCCATTATTAAATCTCCCTTCTCATCCTCTAACGGACCAATATTTACCTTAGCCACTCTTTTTTGTTTTATGTATTTGTAGAAACTTTTACTATCTGTTTTTATATTCTGAGCAAGTTTACTCTCATAATCTATCTTACTCTTCTTTATAGCTTTTTTAGTAGCTAGGCTGTGCTCTGCCCAGTAACAGCTGGTGATTGGATCCTATTCCACTGGGATGCTTTTCAGAGCCCCAAGGTTTCAGTTGGGATTCTGGCAGTAGACGGAGATGAAACTCCTCCAGAATGGCTGATGTGAACCTGTTAACTCACTCCAGAAGCCGGCTGTGAGTACGATCTCTCTCTTCAGAAAGCCTGTGGGTGCTGTTTCGACAGAATTGTAGGGAAGCATCAGGGACACTGTTAACTAATATTGATGTTAAGATAAGAACCTCTGAACCAATGAAGCCACAGCTGTCCCGACTAAACCCACAGAGACTGGCTCAGTTAAGAGACTGAAATACAATGCATTTTGGACCTGTTGCAGAATTAGGTGAAAACTTTGTGGTCAAGCACGGAAAGTAGAGGAGATTGAAGACCATGTGTATGGGTAGACCGGTGCTGACTGCTCTGGACTTTTCCAAACCATTTAAAAGGGGACCTTGCCAGTGACCAGGGGGTGGGGCAGATGCCAGTGACCAGGGGGTGGGGCAGATGCCAGTGACCAGGGGGTGGGGCAGATGCCAGTGACCAGGGGGTGGGGCAGATGCCAGTGACCAGGGGGTGGGGCAGATGCCAGTGACCAGGGGGTGGGGCAGATGCCAGTGACCAGGGGGTGGGGCAGATGCCAGTGACCAGGGGGTGGGGGCAGATGCCAGTGACCAGGGGGTGGGGGCAGTGCCAGTGACCAGGGGGTGGGGGCAGTGCCAGTGACCAGGGGGTGGGGGCAGTGCCAGTGACCAGGGGGTGGGGGCAGTGCTACTACAAAACAATGGTGCAGGAACCTGTCCAGAATCTATAGAATTTTGAAAGATAACTACCAATGCATTCCTTAGATCTGTCAGCACCTCCGACAACACACAGGTCCAGAGGATCTAATCAACCTTCAATTCAATTATTTTTTTGTGTATTACCTCTTTATCAATACTAATTTCTTTCAGTTCCTCATTTTCACAAGCCCCTTAGTTCCTGTAATGACTTAGGCCAAGCCTTTGAGGTTGGCCAATTAGAATATGAGTTCCCTGATTAGTGGCCCAATCAGGGAACCCCTTGTGTGTATAACAGGGAGTCAGATCCTCTGCACACCCGGTGTATACAGCGAGCTGAGCGCACTCCCGGTGTAGACAGCGAGCTGAGCGCACTCCCGGTGTAGACAGCGAGCTGAGCGCACTCCCGGTGTAGACAGCGAGCTGAGCGCACTCCCGGTGTAGACCGCGAGCTGAGCGCACTCCCGGTGTAGACAGCGAGCTGAATGCACTCCCGGTGTAGACAGTGAGCTGAGTGCACTCCCGGTGTAGACAGCGAGCTGAGCGCACTCCCGGTGTAGACAGTGAGCTGAGCACACTCCCGGTGTAGACAGCGAGCTGAGTGCACTCCCGGTGTAGACAGCGAGCTGAGTGCACTCCCGGTGTAGACAGCGAGCTGAGTGCACTCCCGGTGTAGACAGCGAGCTGCGTGCACTCCTGGTGTAGACAGCGAGCTGAGTGCACTCCCGGTGTAGACAGCGAGCTGAGTGCACTCCCGGTGTAGACAGCGAGCTGAGTGCACTCCCGGTGTAGACAGCGAGCTGCGTGCACTCCCGGTGTAGACAGCGAGCTGAGTGCACTCCCGGTGTAGACAGCGAGCTGAGTGCACTCCCGGTGTAGACAGCGAGCTGAGTGCACTCCCGGTGTAGACAGCGAGCTGAGCGCACTCCCGGTGTAGACAGCGAGCTGAGTGCACTCCCGGTGTAGACAGCGAGCTGAGTGCACCTGGTTGATCTGCTGTTGGTTTTGTAAATGAAAGGAATTCTGGTGACGGTATTTTTGTCTCCGTGGGCTTGTTACAGTGGCGACGAGGAAAACGGAATGACCCGAAGGAACCAGCTCATCAGCAGCTGCTGCATATTGAGGGTGAGCCACTGACAGGCAAAATGTCTTTATTTGGGAAGTTGGATTCTTTTGACCCTGTACTGGATGACTGGGCCCAATATGTAGAGCAGATGAAGTACTTCTTTAGAGCAAACAATATAATTCCGGATGAAAAGCAACCGGTCATTCTGCTGACCGCTTATGGGCCAGCAGCTTTTGTCAGAATGCGCAGTCTCACTTTTCCGGAGACACCGGACACAAAAACTTTCCAGGAATTGACGGACTTAGTAAAAGAGAACTATGACCCTAAGCCACCTCTGATCCTGCGAAGGTACCGGTTTTACTCAGCATTCCGAGACACTGGGGAGTCAGTCACTAACAAGATTAAGGTGATTAGCCGAGGCTTGCGAATTTGGCCTGACGCTAAATGAGATGCTCCGAGACCAGTTGGTGTGTGGAATAAATAATTTAGCAATGCAGAAACATCTGCTAGCAGAGGCCGAGCTGGATTGCAAACAAGCATTGCAGCTGGCTTTGTCCTTAGAAAAAGCAGCAAGCGAAACACATGAGTTACAGGGCACTCTGATGGAGGTAGACGCCCACACCAGTGAAACTGAGTTAAGGGACTACCGCTGGAGGATAGGCAACTGCATAGCCACCCTCAGGAACGACTCGGATACTAAGGAACCTAGGCCCACTCGCAGAACCGCTCCCAAGCAAGGGGCTGGTTTAGCACAGGGCTAAATAGCTGGCTTTTTCCTGGACCCCCTACACCAATTTCTAAAAAAGGGGTAAGCCTGGGAGTGGTCCACCCGCCAAGACAGGGCTTTCAAGAAGATAAAACAACACCTCTCCTCAGAAAAAGTCTTGGCGCACTATGACCCCAGGAAAGAGCTGGTGCTCACTTGTGACGTGTCTCCATATGGCGTTGGGGCAGTTCTGGCACACAGAGGGCAAATCAGACAGGAACGGCCTACAGTGTTTGCTTCCAGGACGTGAACAGCAACAGAATGAAAGTTCGCCCAAATTGAAAAAGAAGGGCTGGCTGTGATCTCCGCGGTGAAGAAATTTCACCAGTACTTGTACGAGTGCAAATTCACAATAATCGCAGACCACAAGCCGTTCCTGGGCTTGCTGAAAGAAGACAATGCGGTTCCGCCAATAGCTTCAGTCCGGATCCAGTGCTGGGCCCTTCTACTGGCAGCGTACCAATATCAACTGGAGCATCGGCTGGGAACCTGGGTGGCAAAGGCCAGTGCACTAAGCAGGCTGCCATTACCGAATACCCCGCAATTAGTACCCAGAATAGAAGAAATGGTCATGACACTACATTTCCTGGACACCCTTCCAGTGGCCGCACAAAACATTCGTTTGTGAACTCAAAGGGTCCCGGTTTTATCAAAAATAAAAGACATTGTGCTGACGGGAGAGACGGAAAGACTGGTCCTGGTGGAATTCCCCCCTTACTGGAGCAGGAGAGCAGATCACTGTGGAAGACGGGACCCTGCTGTGGGGGGCTCGAGTAATAGTTCCAAGTCAAGGCCGTCGAGCCAGACTGGCTGAACTACATCATGGGCACCCTGGAATCACAAAATGAAGATGCTGGCCAGAAGCTATGTCTGGTGGCCGGGCCTGGGCACAGTCATAGCGGCATTGGTAGGTTGGTGCCAAGAATGCCAACAAGGGCAGAAGGTACCCCCAAGGTGCCCCGCTACACCCATGGGAATGGCCGGGTAGACCATGGTCGCGACTTCATGTCAATTTTGCAGCCCGTTTATGGGTTCAGTGTTCTTTGTGATAGTAGACGCCCATTCCAAATGGCTGGTGACTACAAAATAAACTCGGCAAACACAACAGCAACCATCGAAAAACTTTGCACCTCGTTTGCAACACATGGTATCCCGGAGGTGTTAGTTTCAGACAATGGATCGGTTTTCACCAGCCAGGAGTTCCCAAAATTCATGAAGTCAAACAGCATTCGGCACAGAAGGACGGCACTCACCCATCTCCAGCCGTGGACATGTTCCCGGAGCTGTGTCCCATCCACTGCGTGTTCGGATGATGCGTGTGTGGTGTTGCCTCCTGCAGTGTTCAGGCATCAGGGTGTGATTGGGATGCTCGGCAATGACTCCCACATGTTACACGGCCCGCCCACTGGAATCCACTTGTGTTGTGTGAGGGACTCACTTAACCACGATTGCCAATTCCCTATTAGCGATAGCCTTCAGCCGCACGGCCAGAGGCCTCTGCGGTCGGTGGGGGGGTATGGGCGATTGGTGGGGCAGACGGGCAGGGACAAGGGTTGATCCCGGGACTAGTACACACAATCCAGGGGTTGGTATGGTTGTGCACCCCCCCCCCCACCCTCCCATGGCGCCCCCCCCCCCCCAGCTGCGTGTCCCTCATCCCCCCCTCACTGAGCATTGGAGCGGCACTCGCCGCGTCCTCAGGCCAATTGCCTGTGAGCTAAGATGGCCACTCACCACCTCGGTTCCCCACAGAAGCCCTTCCGCCAGGTTCACGTTTTTCAAAAGGAGCACTAATCGGCGCCAGCGTGACCACTTGCTGGGGAGGGCGCTGACTAACTGGAGGGCGTTGGATATGGAGTGGCTCCCGTTAATTGTATGGAAATTGGGCTCAAGTGGCAATAATTGGTTTCTCGTCATGCAAAGGCGAGATCCTGATTTCACCAATGGCGCCGGTTGCATTGCAAACTGGTTGGCGCTTGACGCGTTCCAGTTTTTGGCCTCGCCCACTATTAACTGACCTCATTACGCTTGAGTGAGAAGGAAACGAGGCTGGAGAATCGTGCCCATCAACAAGATTCCCATGTTCACCTGTGACACCAATATACTTGAACAAAGTAAATTAAAGAAGTATAACAGCAACAAAAATCTTTGAGGCTCAGTCAGAATTCAGCTGGTAGGTGCCAGAAAATAAGCAGAAGGTAACCCAGAAGTCTGCTAGAAATATTAAGGGACAAACTAGAAACAATTCTGTATGTGGAGAATGAGCTCTTTGCATTGCGACACCACATTGCAGTCTCAAGCATCCATCTGAGATTTCACCAAATTTCTAAACCCATAGCTAAACGGTAGCATTGTGGTTAGCACAATTACTTCACAGCTCCAGGGTCCCAGGTTCGATTCCCGGCTTGGGTCACTGTCTGTGCGGAGTCTGCACGTTCTCCCCGTGTGTGCGTGGGTTTCCTCCGGGTGCTCCGGTTTCATCCCACAGTCCAAAGATGTGCAGGTTAGGTGGATTGGCCATGATAAATTGCCCTTAGTGTCCAAAATTGCCCTTAGTGTTGGGTGGGGTTACTGGGTTATGGGGATAGGGTGGAGGTGTTGACCTTGGGTAGGGTGCTCTTTCCAAGAGCCGGTGCAGACTCGATGGGCTGAATGGCCTCCTTCTGCACTGTAAATTCTATGATAATCTATGATATTTTCTTGAAGTTCTGCTTTGATTTTTTTAAAAATCTGAAATGTGCTATCTATTTTGAAAGTGCTACTTTTGGTTCCAAAGATATATAAAACATAGGCAAAAGTGCATTTTTAAATTAACCTGATTTCTTTAACAATAATCAAAAGAATACTATTCAGTTCTGCTTTATTCATATTTAAATATCAGCCTTTAATTACCAGATCATTCCCAACCACAATTCCAGCCCTTAATCATCCACCTCTTCAACTCCTACATTGGAAATGTTAATAATTTTCTGCTTTCTTTTTATTCGTTCATGGACATCGCCGGCGGTGCCAGCATTTATTGCCCATCCCTAAATGCCCTTGAGTCAAGAGTCACCCACATTGCTGTGGGTCTGGAGTCACCTAATAATAATCTTTATTATTGTCACAATGCAGACTCCGCACAGGCAGTGCCCCTCGCCAGGAATTGAACCTGGGACCCTGGCATTGTGAAGCAACAGTACTAACCACTGTGCTACTGTGCCGCCCCTGGCCAGACCAGGTAAGGCCGGCAGATTTCCTACCATAAAGGACATTAGTGAACCAGATGGGTTTTTACGACAATCGGCAATGGTTTCATGGTCATCATTAGACTTTTAATTCCAAATTTTTATTTGATTCAAATTTCACCATCTGCAGATTTGAACCTGGATCCCCAGAATATTATTCTGGCTCCTCTGGTTTACTAGTCCAGTGACAATATCACTGGACATTGCCTCCCCTCTGTTAAATGTATATTAATTATGTTTAATTGTATGGAGGTGATAGGAATTAACAAAGCATTCACTGACGCTGCCTCTGAATAAAGACAGATGATACTGAGGTTGTGAAGTTAGGAGGTGTATGCTTCTAATGTGTAATTCCGTAAATAAATATTAAAAAGTGTCAAGATTGGCTCCAATTCTATCCTTCCCCAACTGGTTGACTGAAGTAAAACAAAGACTGTTTTGAAAGAAGAATAACTTAAAGGTCTGGAAAAATGTTTGTTTACTCGTCAACCCCTCTCATTCATACAAGCCGGGCTTTTCAACTCATCATGTTTATGTTCCCAACCAAACCAGCTTTAATTTGCTTCAAAGCCAATCAAATTAATTTCTAATGTTTTGTTATCATCCCACATGACCTTTCAAGAGCTTTTTCCTAATTTTATCTTCAATGGTTCTCTGTCCATGTTTCCTTTGCTTACAATACTCTTGTCATTCGCTGTAAACTCTTTATCTAATTGGTCAAGTCTTTGATGCAAGGGTTTTACAGGAGGACATTCAATCACACACTGGTCTCCATCCTGCTGACAGTCAGTTTGCTAAAAGCAGTTCCATTTTTATTTTGCGACCGTTCTTGTACATTCATAAATTATCTGCAGTTACAGCTCAAACAAAATCGCACTAAAATATTAATGGCATCACATCTGCGCCAGCAGTTTAGCATTTACAATCGACACAGTGGCCGCAATTTATTGGCAGATTCCTGCCGGAATTGGAACAGGATGCGGACCAAGGGAGGCCTCTCCTGGGATTCCCAACGGTCGCTACACCTGGGTGCCACCGTGGCATTGCCAGAGTGCAGGATATGCAGCTAAAAACAGTGTGCCATTAGATAGAGATAGAGGGGTCGTTCCCGTCACTTCTCAGGCCGCCAGCAGGAAAAGCAGGGTGATTCCTGCTCGCACTGACAGCGTTGATCAGGTGCCATTCAAGGGCACTTAGAAATTATTTTTGGAAAGGATTGGGTTTTGCGCTGGCCTCGACAGGGGGCGGGCCTAAACTCGCTGACCGATCCCACTGCTCAGAGATCGAGGCTGCCATTTTAACGGGCACCCAATCTCAGAATACATTTGCAGGGCGCACCCCCCCCCCCCCCCCCCCCCGCCACAAAAAGAAACTCTGGCAAAACCCACCTCCCCTCCCACAAGTGAGTGACTCCCTGTTATGGACATGCCAAATTCATCCTATTCAGGGCCCCCCTTTAGATCCCTCCCCCTCCACCACCAACCTCAGTACCCCACCTTCAGTACTCCCCCCTCAGTCCCTCCTTTTTGGCCTCGCCCATTGTCAATGCCAGCCTAGTGCCTTGAAATCTGAGGGCGTGGGGGTCTGCCTGAGTGCTTCCCTTGGTGTTTCTAGGAAAGTCTTCAGAACAAAGAGACAGCCTCTTCTAAAAAACTGTAGTTAGAAATAACGTGCTCAAAAGCAGAAGCACTTCAGGGTTAATGGCCCGTGAAAAACTATAAAAACAAACAACGTTGACAGTCTTTTGAAGTAGCCTGTACCTGTAAATCAAGAGGCTTGTAAAAGATAATGGTCTGTGAAACTGAATGTAAACAATGCAGTTCAAAGCTTTTAGGCTTCTCAGCATGCCCAGAGACTTGAAAAAGTTAAGGGGGAATGAAACTGTCTGTGAAAAAAGCACTTCAAAGATTTCCAACACATCAAGAGGAAGACTTTAACTTTCATCTGACGGATCATTGATACTGACAAGCTGGGACAGACATCAAAGGATTCCAACACATCAGAGGGAAAACTTTTAATTACAGCATGACATACTGAAAGACAGTTTAATGATTTCCAAAGCCACAGAGAGAAGATCTGCCACACCACCCCCAACCCGGAAAGACCAGCGATCTGAGCCCCTCTGGCCCAGCCCAAGCCCCCCCCCTCCCGACTCCCACTTCCCCTGAAGGACCCCTCCTTGGCACCCTGGAGGTAAATGTAGAGAGGGTACTCACCACTTTGCCCAACCCTCCTGCCCCGGAGTCCATGGCACCAGGTCCCCACTTGCCAGAGCCAGTAGTGATTCCCGCCAGGGGGACTGCCAGCTGAGGTGGGTGTGAGAATACCAGGAGGCCAGAGATTCCAGCCTGAAACCCAATAATTATATTGAAATGTGCCTGCTTGGCGAGAACCTGATTTGGGCTGGTCGAGCGGGCCAGGAGATTTGCAATGCCTTTGCTATCTGACCAGATATCAACAATTCAATGGACCATCGCAATTCCTGCCAGAGAATCACTGTTTTCAATGGTGAAATCACAGTGTGGAATACTTTATTTTTAATTGTGAGTAAGTTAAAAGATGGTATGACTAACCACCAGGTTATTCATGCCTTCTCAACCTTGCCCCTCGCCTGAGGTGTGGTGACCCTCAGGTTAAATCGCCACCAGTCAACTCCCCCTCAAAGGGGAAAGCAGCCTCTGGTCAGCTGGGACGATGGCGACTTTACTGTGCATTATACGACGGTACATCGTACTAAAGTGTGATCTGAGGTCATTTAAATATATCATCTTGATCAAGCTCTATCTCCAAACATCATTTTCAAAATAATTAACAAGATTTCAATATCTCATTGAACAAGAAATTTTATTACATACCAGCTATTACGGCAAAACACTCAATATTCAACTGCCAAGACGGATTAAACTGCAGAACACAAGTATGTCACAGTTCCTTGATTCATTAATATTTTACTGATAAGAACACAACAAGCTTTCAATAAAGTTAAATATTGTAAAGTGGTATCACACACAAATGGTGCTCTCGGACAATATTGTTTGGGGACATTCTGAACACCCTTCCTTGGGTACTTTAAAGAACCTATTTGGACCCTTTTGATATCAAAAATACCTTTAGAAAGGATTAGACCTGTGTTCACATCTTTAGTCTGGATTGTGTTGATAGCTCGCGAGCTGCTTAGCAACAAGCAGCTCAAATTGCATTTCAGGCTGAGAATCTCTGACAACTGCAACAGTTAGCACCGTCATGTCTGAAGAAGGTGGACAATCATGTTATAAAAATTGCTCAAATGTTTTTGTCAAATGGCAAATGCTGTGGTGTATATTTAGTCCATCACTTGCTGAATGTAACTCAATATATTTTCTGCCTTTATAAAATATAACATACCATTTTTATTTTCTTCGCAGTCCAACTCTTCACCAATTACCTCTGGGGTCAAGGAGGTAGGAGAATAATTAGCTTCCAGGAATCTGCTCCGTACCTCTCAATGACAGGAACAGTACGATGAACCTGCACTTTACCACGATGACGGATTTAATCCTTGATAAGATACTCATACTGTACATTCAAAAATAGGCTTTAAATTTATCATTCCAAAATACAGCTTCAATTAAAATTATCCCCAATTGCCATGGGTGTAAATGGCGACAGGGGGTGTAAATGGCGACAGGGGGTGTAAATGGCGACAGGGGGTGCAAAATCTTGTGCGAGGCCAAAAACGAGATTTGCGACGGTGACATCTTGTGATGCAGTCGCCCCTGCCCGTGACATAATGGGGTTCCTGCCATCCAATGATGGCAAACACATTTAAATACATTTCAAAGTTTTTAAATGTGCTTCCCCGCTGTCCCATTCCCCCACATTTGAACCTCCCTCCTCGCCGGCATGACATCATGTCAGCAGGTTTGTAACAGGTCTGGACCAATATGAACCTGGCAGGAAACAGAAAATGAAGATGGGCAGGATTTTCTCCATGCTGATTATAGGCTGAATTCTCCGCCGTCGGGATTCTCCTTTTTGCCGACAGCCCGGGGGTTTCCCGCCGGCGTGGGATTGCCCCACAATGGGAAACCCCATTGACCAGCCGGCAAAACGGAGCATCCCGCCAGCGGGGTGAACCAGAAATCTGGCACGGCGGGACGGAGAAAACCACCCCATGTTCTCCCACCGGAGCGGAATTGCACCTGATTGGCGCTCAAGCTAGGAGCAGTAGTCAGGAAGCGAATCCCAATCCTTAGCCATGCAATTGTTTGCATGCCGAGAATTGCGAGGGCTTCCCTCGGGAATCCTGCTACCGGGCTGTCGTTTTGAGTAGGTGGCCGATAGCAAGGTCCCCACTCCCCACAATGCAATTCAGCATCGCCCCCCGGATTTTCTGGGTTACCCCCCCCACTCTCCCGCCAGCTTGGGGGTGATCCTGACTGCCCCCCCCCCCCCCCACCCCCCGGTCCCCCAATTAAAGAGATCCTTTGCCAGAGACCCCCTAATTAAAAAGAGCCTTCCAGAAACCTCCCTGGAGAGAGAGACCCCTAACTGGAAGCCCTCCACCCCCCACCCCCCAGAGAGAGACCCCTGTCTGGAAGCCCCCCCCCTACCCCGGAAGACAGTTCCCAGCTTGGAAGTCCCCCAGATGCCCCCTATCCCTTTATTGTCCAATGGTTTGGTGCGGTTACAGGGAGAGGGCAGGGAGTGGGCCTAGATTGAGTGCTCTTTCTGAGGGTCAGCACAGACTCAATGGGCGGAGTGCCCTCCTTCTGCACTGTAGGAATTCTAAGGTTCTCTGGATCTGCAGAACAAATTGAAAAGTATAACAGAGTGAAAAAGACAGTTAAAGTGAGCTGTAAATCCAGGGTTAATAAAATGGCAAGATTCAAATTTGTACTAATAACCTCATGGGATAGACAATCGATATTGGATAGAACTAAACAGCACAGAAACAGGCCATTCAGCCCATCCAATCCACACTGTTGTTTATACTCCTCAGATATTTCCACATCTAAATCCTTCCTTCTCCCTCATGTGTTGTTTTGCTTCCCTTAAACGCATCAAATACCATTCACTTCGCCCACACCGTGTGGTTGTGGTCTCCGCATCCTCACCATTGTGTGAGTGGGGAAAGGGGCGTGCATGTAGACTGAATGTAAATTATTAAAGAATGTTTATTATAAATGCAGCATTATGATGTCAAGCGAAAGAGCTGGTGGAAATGTACAGGATTTAATAAATTAATAATTTAAATTGTATGTTAATATTTAACAAAATACTAGTTAGACACTGTACCACCACACTAAACATAAACCAAAGGCGTGTGGCTTCTTTGAAGGCTCATTGAGCTTGTAGGCGGAGAGTGCGATATAATGGCTGCATCGTGTTGAAGCAAGAGCACGACGAGGCTGTTAAATCGCGGGAGAGACCAAGCTGGAGAACCGCGTCAGGCGCCAATCGGTTTGCGATCTAACCAGCCCGCTCCTGTTGGCGGAATCAGGATGCCGCTGTGGCGCGGCCAGAAACCAATAATCACCACTTAAATCTCCATACAATTAACGGGAACGACCCCCTACCTACCGGTCTCACGTGATCTAGCCGCCTCCCCCCCAGCGTGGGTGCCGATTCGTACACCTCTTTAAAAACGTGAAGCTGGCGGAACAGGTGCTGCCGGGGCCTGAGGAGGTGGCCATCTTCAGTCCCGGAATGAGCCCGAGGTGGCCCGTCATCGGTGTTGGGACAGGGGGCAGAGCCGGGGGGGCGGGGGGGGGATGCATACACATGCTCCCATTCTGGGGGCAGCCCCAGCCACCACCACCTCCAGTGCCCATTCCTCATAGGGGCCAGTGCCAGGCGGCCGGTGCCAACCCGCCCCTGCGGCCCGGTGGAGGTGGTTGACCATCTTACGGCACTGGGCTCCAATCCTCCTGCTGATGTTCCCCGAGCTGATAGTCGCTGCCACCTCCTCCCAGGTGCCACTGGCTGCCCTGTGGCTGACCCTCCGAGACCCTCGGGGGAACAAGGCATCTCGTCTGACCTCTACCGTGTCCAACAGTCTTTCCTCAAATCATGGGGATGGTCTCCTCGGTGGCATGGCTATGTGCCGTGCCGGACTGGCTGTGCAGGATCGGTTTAAGGGCTGTTTTCCCTTGTTAAGAGGGGACTGGCGAGTGCGGTTTCAGTGACTCAGCCAGTGGGACAGTCATTTGTGGTGTGAAGCCCATGGGGCCTTGCTAAGTGGTCCGATTAACTTTTTATAGCGGTGACGGCCTCGACGGGCCGAGAGTCAGGCAGCTCGGGCAGTTCCCGCTCGCTACCACACTTAGAAACTTTACCATTAATTCGTGTCCTGAGTGTCTGCGCCAAATAGACTAGAAAGGTCACGGGTATATTCACTAGCTTGTGCGGAGCGTACAGCCAAAACCACCAGTCCAGCTGCTATAAACAGGTTAACGGATGAGAGGAATAATTGAACCACAATGTGGAGTGAAAGGCAGTGATGGGAAGTGATGGTGGGGTGGGAGGAGGGTAGGGTGGTGGGAACGGTGCAAGGGAATGGGGAAGGGAAAAATATAACGGAAAGAGGAGTGAGGTGCAGGGAAAGAAGAGATTGTTGGAAAGAGGGAATTTGACAAGGCCCTGGAATTTTGATTTTGAGACAGCAGGCCGTTAGTGCACCAGTCAGGCCCACGGGGAGTTTTAGTTCTACAATTGGCCTCAGTGTCTTCAGTTTAAGAAGGACAACCAATGGTTAAGATTATTGCTCTTGACTGTTACCTAATCATCTCGGCTGGAAGTGTACACCTGTGGTCATCCTGCCAGGGGAAAATGAGAGATCCCCTTCCACCAGTCAAGCAGTTGGATGCGAGATTCTCAGGCAACCCTCTTACTGATAGCACTTCTAGTTTGTTCAACCCCAACTACGTCCTCACCACCAACACCAACACCACCCCCCCCCTGCACCCCCGCACCCCCACTGCCCCCCCCGCACCCCCACTGCCCCCCCGCACCCCCACTGCCCCAAACAATGCAGCATTTCAATTCACAATTCACTCCTGCAGATGGAAGTCCAGGCAGGTGACCTGAGAATGTTTGAGGTCGCCCTCCCCCATTTGACAGCCTGCACACGTTCCCAGGTGACCACAATGATGGCACTGTGGTCCAATTATTCCTCTCACCCTTGAATGTTGTTTCACCTGTTTATAGCGCTGCCAAAGGCAGTTATGTTATGGGTGACTCAGTCTGCAGTTTCATCAATCAGAACTACACACAGAACGAAGGCTTTCCTTAATCAGGGACCTCAATTCATGGCTGGTGTTGATTTGAATTTTTCATCTCCACCTTCCTAATAGAATCCAAATAATAAAATTAAATTAGAATTAAAGATACTACACTTGTTAAGTTGCACAAGGACAAAATTAATTAGTTGAGAATGTCGATGAAAGGAAGCATCTTGATTAATGGAAATGTTCAATGAACGATAAAACAGTTGATCATAGAGCACTCTCGTAAGTAAACCAGTCCCTTTATGTTTTCACATTGATCCTTCGCTTTTCTTCCAATCTTCCTCATTTATACTGGTTATAACTGGCACTTTATTCCCTCATTCAACATGCCCTTGTTCATCACCTCTCGTTCAGTTCAAGCTAGTCATTATTTTACAATCCCATTCCAAACAGGCAGCCCCCTTCTCCTCTCAAGCTGTTACTCATCTCTCCTCTCCTTCCCAGCTCAAACTGCTGCCTATTTCCATAAAAGCCCACTCAGTTTAAATTGGCGATTGTTCCTCATACCCACTCCCCCATCTCCAAGATCGTATTGACACATTGTCTTCCTCCACCCAAAAGCACCACTCTCGAATTCTGTACCTGCCCTCTTCTCTTCCTCGCCCCTTTTCGGCTTCCCTTCATTATTACCCATTGTTATTCATTCAGTTCCTTCTTTGCCACCTTTTCATTGCTCGTTTCTTTCCTTTCCTTTCTTCTTTGCTATTCGGAATTCTTAAAGTGCATCCAGGAGAGCTCTTTGAGCTAGAACGTAGAAAACCCTATAAGACAGGGGGCGATATTGGACCTGATGTTAGGGAATGAAGCCAGGCAAGTGTAGAAGTATCAAAGAGGGAAGGGAGCATTTTGGTGATAGTGACCATAACTCGGTAAGATTTAAGGTAGTTATGGAAAAGGACAAAGATGGACTGGAAATAAAGATTCTGAATTGGGGGAGGAAGTCCAATTTTAATCTGACAAGACAGAATCTGGCCAAAGTGGACTGGGAGCAGCTACTTGTAGAAAAATCCACATCAGAGCAGTGGGAGTCATTCAGAAAGGAACTGGAGATAGTGCAGGGACTACATGCTTCCATAAAGATAAAGAGTGGGACCAACAATTCCAGAGAGCACAGATGTAAAGGGAAAACAGGGAGGCTTATGGCAGATACAGCTTAGGGGCTATTTAGCACAGGGCTAAATCGCTGGCTTTGAAAGCAGACCAAGGCAGGCCAGCAGCATGGTTCAATTCCCGTAACAGCCTCCCCGAACAGGCGCCAGAATGTGGCGACTAGGGGCTTTTCACAGTAACTTCATTGAAGCCTACTTGTGACAATAAGCGATTCTCATTTCATTTCATTTTTCATTTCATACAGGGGCTCAAAACAGTGGAAGCCCCAGAGGAGTTTGAAAGTGCAAGGGGGTACTTAAAAACGAAATGAGGCTATCCTGGACTAGATCCCAACATTTACAAGGATATCAGTCAGGAACCCCAATACCTCTTTCAAACTTGTAAAACTATGAGGAAAGGGTACTTCACTCTAGGCATGATTATCATAGATTATCATAGATTATCATAGAATATACAGTGCAGAAGGAGGCCATTCGGTCTGCACCGGCTCTCGGAAAAGAGCACCCTACCCAAGGTTGACACCTCCACCCTATCCCCATAACCCAGTAACCCCACCCAATACTAAGGGCAATTTTGGACACTAAGGGCAATTTATCATGGCCAATCCACCTAACCTGCACATCTTTGGACTGTGGGAGGAAACCGGAGCACCCGGAGGAAACCCACGCACACACGGGGAGGACGTGCAGACTCTGCATAGACAGTGACCCAAGCCGGAATCGAATCTGGGACCCTGGAGCTGAGAAGCAATTGTGCTATCCACAGGGCTACCGTGCTGCCCTCAGATTTGAACTGAGGGTAAGGATGATAATGCACAAAACGCACAAATAGGAATATGGTATATTAAAACAGACTTTATTATTAACACATTATCACAAACAAATAGTTTACAATTGCCAGTTAAAGCATTGCTCAACAATAAAATTAAAAGAAACCCTTTAACTTCTCGCTGATGCCTTCTCTATCTCCAATCAAGCAAAACCTATCACAGGTCAAAAAACACTTATAAATAAAGTCAGCGTTTTTTAGGATAATCTCTAAAGTGGTGCACGTGAAACTGAACCCGGGCCCTCAGGGGTGTCGGACCAGCCGGGGTTGGAAGCGGGTGCGGAGGCAGATGTTGTAGCCTTCGCTTCGTTGATTGCCCGAAGGCGGATCCGGTTGGGGCGGAGATCAACCTCTCCACCCTGTGCCCTGGCGTGGCGGGGGTCCTGCTGGAATTCTTGACTCTTGAGAAGGTCAAATTTAAACTGAGGGGAAGGATGGAGGGGTTCTACAATTCATGGGCGTTATTCATTTTGCACTGTTGAGAATTGGATCACATCGAACATTAGGGGGGAGGGTTGGGGGGAGGGGGGGCTGGGAGGGTTGGGGGGAGGGGGACTGTGTGTGTTAATGGTGACTATGGGTGATTCCTGATTCCTTTTTGTCATTTGTTTGTGTGAACATGCAGGCTGCTGTTTGGGGGTTTGGTGGGAGGATGGGATCGTTGTTATTGAAATGGGGATTGACATTACATTCGTTACTGATTATTATTTATTGTTGGGTGTAAATTTGGGAGAAAATGTGAAAAAGGAGGAGAATAAAAATATTTTTAAAAAAGAAATAAATAAAGTCAGCTAACACAGAATTACTTGCCAGCGTCTGGATAAAGAGTTCTTTTAAAAGACTGTTTGAAGAGAGAGAGATCCTTTGAGTAAACAACCTGCAGATTCCTGTCTGTCAGATTAATGCTGTTGCTAACTTTCCGTAGGTTCAATTGCTCTGTTTTATTACCTTTGCTCTCGAGTCGCCAGGTATCTTTATGATACCGCCACGAGGTTCAAGTCCGAGTAATGATCAATGGCCCAATACACCGATTAGTAAGATTCAAATCAAAGCACATTTATTATACACAGTAATCGCTGCTCACGCACAGATTCTACATCTAAGCTACTTCTACAACTAACAGGCCTATACTTAGCTTCGGACTGGCCCACCAGGTCAGGGGAACAAATGGCCTTTCGTTCGGGTTCTGAGTCTGCGGGATTCGAAGTTGGTACGGATTGGTAGCTAGGAGCGCCTATCTCGTAGCGAGCGTTGAATTAAGACTTACTTCTTTCGGCGGTCACTGCACCGGTCACTGTCAAGGTTGGTTCATGTTGCTGGGTGACCCGGGCAGGACGAAGAGAGCAAGTTGAACTTGGGGGCTTAACTTTATAGCCCCCAGGGGCTTCCCGCCTTTTGGGGCGGACCCTGTACCTGGTTCTAGGTGATTGGACTTTGTTCCAATCGCTTGGTTCGATTTCTCCAATACTGGAGCGGTTCCCTGATCGATGGGCGGTCTTGAGGTGCTCGTTAACCTCTTTTGTGTTGGCTCCTGCTGGCGCCGGGGAGTCTGGCTTCGTTTTATGTGTTCCAAATGTTGTTATTGTTCCCGGGAATTGCTCATTAGTATGTAGATGGCCGCTACATTATTATGCTGATGGTCGCTGGTATCGATGCTGTCTGGGCTTTTGCAGGGTTAAATACACAGCAAACCTGCACCTGCTGGTTTCTGCCTGTGTTGGCTGAATTTCCCTTCAGCCTTTGCCGTTTGCCATTTTAAATCAGGAGTTGGCCAATTTAGGTGGCTACAATGTGGAATTGATAGCATTCTGTCTGGGCAATTTGGCAAATTGGATCCAAAATTGGCTTAGTGGCAGGATGCAGAGGGTGATGGTTGAAGGTTGTTTTGTGATTGAGGCCTGTGTCCAGTGATGTTCCACAGGGATCAGTGCCGGGTACCTTGCTGGTTGCAGTGTACATTAATGATCTGGACGTGAATGTAGGAGGTGTGATCATGGCATTAAAATCGGTGATGTGTTAACTAGCGAGGAGGAAAGCCTTAGATTACAGGACAATATCAACAGGCTGGTCAGAGGGGTGGGACAGTGGCAAATGGAATTTAACCTTGAAAAGTGTGAGGTGATGAATTTTGGGAGGACTAAGCAGGCCAGGGAATGCACAATGAACAGTAGGACGCCAGGAAGAACAGAGGGATCAGAAGGACCTTGGGTTCGTGTCCATAGGTCCCCGAAGGCAGCAGAACAGGTAGATAAGGGGGAAATGGGAGACTTGCCTTTATTAGCTGAGACATAGAATATAAGCACATGGAGGTTATGGTGAAGTTGTATAAATGTCGGTTAAGCAACAGCTGGAGTACTGTGTGTAATTCTGATCACCACACTATGGGAAGGATGTGATTGCATTGGAGGGGGTGCAGGGGAGATTCACCAGGAGGTTGCCTGGGATGGAGCGTTTCAGCTATGAAGAGAGGCTGGTTAAGTTGGGGTTGTTTTCTTTAAAGCAGAGAAGGCTGAGGGGGGAACAGATTGAAGTGGACAAAATTAAGGGACGTAGATGGGGAAGATAGGAATGAACCTTCCCCTTAGTAGGGAGGTCAATGACCAGGGGGCTGAGATTTAAGGTGAGGGGCAGGAGGTTTAGAGGGGATATGAGGGGAAACCTTTTTACCCAGAGGGGGGTGGGAGTCTGGAACTCGCTGCCTGGGAGGGGGGTGGAGGCAGGAACCCTTACAACATTTAAGAAGCATTTAGATAAACACTTGAAATGCCAAAGCATACCAGGCTATGACCAAGTGCTAGGAAATGGGATTAAAATAGTTAGGTGCTTGATGGCCAACGCAGACATGATGTGCTGAAGGGCCTCTTTCTATGCTGTCAAACTCCAGGACTCTATTGTCATCTATTGCCTCTTTCCCTCCCCTCTGTGTGACTATCTATTTTCCCTTCATTGCTATTGATTGGAACCTCTTTTTATTCACAACCATTGCTCCCTTTATTGGTAAAACATTACTCATTCTCCTTACCTCATTCATTTCACTTGACCCCAACCTGTATTTGGTTGCTACTAAAGTAGATGAGGCTTCTCTTCTCAACGGCATTCTTCTTATGAATGATAGTGACTGTGCTTAGATGGGAACTTCTGATGTCCTGATTATTCCCTCCTACAATACACAGCCAGAATCTATTTGTCCACATGGGCAAAAGGGTCTTAAACTGGCCCACTGGACGTGGAGAGGAGCGGGCTAGGTGCGATACAGAAATATAACTCAAAGGAGAGGAGCTTCCCTTCTTCAAAAGCATCGGGAAATAGGGAAAGGAAAAGTAGCAATATTCCGAAAAGATTACAGCAGTTGAAAGAAAGGACATCAGCAAAGTTGAGCAGGCAATGGGAACACTTTGGATTACATTAGGAAGCAGCAAAGGATTGATGCAAGGTAGGTATTTTCCACATACCCCCTGACAGCAGAATTGCAACAACAAAATGCACAAAGGGAGAAGGAAAGAATGAGCGAATGACAGGCATTGTCTGCCTCCTTGAATCACATCTGAGGTATGAACTGTACAATGAATTACACATTGGATCCTATAATCCTTCTATCAGCATAGAATAGCGAATCATCATAAGTAATGTTATGGGAAATTTATAATCCTATCATAAAACCTTCTCTGATTACTTCCTTATAGTCATAATCCACTCAAATCCCCCTCTCCCTCCCAACTCTACTTCCTGTTGCGATTCCTCTGGGAAAACCCTCACCCCCTCAAATCACTTACAGCAGCACTTTCCTGTTCCTGATTAGTTTAGCCTTTGTCCCGTGATCCACCACATCATTTGTGCAGTTACCAATCTGCTCAATCGCATCCCTAATCCACCTTTAATGCCGTTGACTCCAACAAAACTATTACCTTCCCTCACCTTGGTTGTTCCTCTGGGATAGCTCTTAACTCAAAAGTAATGGAGACTTGAACATTCATAATGGGTAGTTGATTAATCTATTCTTCACTAGAACTGGCTCCACCACAGAAAGCACAATCTCCTCTCCCTACACTGCTCTGAAACCGAGATCATCCTGGATGCAGAGATAATTATCGGTTTCTCTTCAATGCTATAAACTGCCCCCTTCAGTCCCTTACCCCCACTTCTTCCATCTGGGGGTGGGGGGGGGGGGGGGGGGATTGGATCATAGAATTTACAGTGCAGAAGGAGGCCATTTGGCCCATCGAGTCTGCACCAGCCCTTGGAAAGAGCACCCTACCCAAGCCCACACCTCCACCCGATAGTGGAGTCGGACACTTCAGGAACTTTATTTTTTTAAAAATATATTTATTCAAATTTTTCAACAGATTTTCAACAAACCCCCCCCCCCAACAAAAAGAAAAAAACAAGAACACAACAATCAAAAATTATACATTGGATTTCCCCCATATACGATAACCCCCCATATGACATTGAAAAGCACCAATAGGGAAGCCCCTCCCCCCACCCAAACACCCCCCCAAAAGAACCCCCCCCCCTCCCACCATCCCCCCCCCCCCCCCCCGCCCCTGGGCTGCTGCTGACCTCCTCCTAACGCTCCGCGAGATAGTCTAGGAACGGTTGCCACCGCCTGAGGAACCCCTGCGCAGACCCTCGCAAGGCAAACTTTATCCTCTCCAGCTTGATGAACCTGCCATGTCATTGATCCAAGCTTCCACACTGGGGGGCTTCGAGTCCTTCCATAATAGCAAGATCCTCCGCCGGGCTACTAGGGTCGCAAAGGCCAGGATACCGGCCTCTTTCGCCTCCTGCACTCCCGGCTCGTCCGTTACCCCAAATAATGCCAACCCCGAGCCTGGCTTGACCCGGGCGTTCACCACCTTGGACATAGTCCTCGCGAAACCCCCTCCAAAACCCATCCAGTGCCGGGCACGACCAGAACATATGGGCATGATTTGCTGGGCTCCCCGAGCACCTCCCACATCTGTCCTCCACCCCAAAGAACCTACTCAACCTCGCCCCTGTCATATGCGCTCTGTGAGTAACTTTGAACTGTATTCGGCTGAGCTTGGCGCAAGAGGTGGAAGAATTAACCCTAACTCAGGGCATCAGCCCACAGATCCTCATCTATCTCCTCCCCAAGCTCCTCCTCCCACTTGCCCTTTAACTCCTCTACCGAGGCCTCCTCCTCTTCCTTCAGCTCCTGGTAAATCGCCGAAACTTTGCCTTCTCCAACCCATACACCCGAAATCACCCTGTCCTGAATCCCCTGTGCCGGGAGCAGCGGGAATTCCCTCACCTGCCGCCTCACAAACGCCCTCACTTGCATGTACCTGAAAGCGTTTCCCGGGGGTAACCCAAACTTCTCCTCCAGCGCCCCTAGGCGCGCAAATGTCCCATCGATGAACAGGTCCCCCACTTCAGGAACTTTCAAGCGGTTATTGGATAGGCACATGGAGCACTCTGTCATGATATTCAAACACACATCACAACACACACATCATGATAGACAGACCAACAGACCAATTAGCACACATAACACGACAGCCAATCACAGACAAGAGCAGACACAGTATAAGACAAGAAACACGACACCTGGTGGCCAGTCCATCTGGAGACAGGTCAAGGCCAGGACCTCATTAGCAAGACACTCACACAGTCACCACGTGCTGAGTACCAAGACAGATGTGTAAATAACTAGTTGGAATAAAACTGCGTTGTACCAATCGCAACCGTGTTGGTTCGTCTGTACCTCAGAGCACCCAACACCACACACACCACAATGATAGGAGTGGGATAGCTTGATCTTGGTTTCGGACAATGCTCGGCACAACATCGAGGGCCAAAGGGCCTGTTCTGTGCTGTACTGTTCTATGTTCTATCCCCGTAACCCAGTAACCCGACTTAATCTTTTTTGGACACTAAGGGTAATTTAGCATGGTCAATCCACCTAACCTGCACATCTTTGGACTGTGGGAGGAAACCGGAGCACCCGGAGGAAACCCACGCAGACACGGGGAGAACATGCAGACTCCGCATAGACAGTGACCCAAGCCGGAATCGAACCTGGGACCCTGGAGCTGTGAAGCAATTGTGCTATCCACAATGCTACCGTGCTGCCCTCAGATTTGAACTGACCACTGTGCTGCAGTGCTGCCCCTGGAGGGGGGCAGGGAAGAGGTTGGATCAGGGTGAGAAGGAGTTCTTAGGTTATAGGGGAAGGAGTGTCCCTATTTCTTTAAATATTTACTTTGATGTTAGAAGTGCTTTTTTTCATTCTAACTCTTTCAGAGTATCTATGAGAGAAAACTGGCAGAACCACGATATGTTCCCAATTGAAATCATTTTGTCAGATGGTTCACAGCCCAGCGCACTTGTCCAGGGGAGGTTATTCCTTCTGGAAGATTGCCGGATAAACCCTTATGTGGAAACATCCAATAGGGATTTCCCAACTGCGTCACTGGGGAACGCCCCAGATGTGATGCTGGACAGCCAGGATGTTACAGTCCTGAGAGTCAGCTGATCTCAGTGAAACTCAGAGGTCTACAATGAGGGGCATGGATAGAGTGGATGGGCAGGCACTCTTTCCCAGGGTGGAGGGTCAGTCACCAAGAGCATAGGTTAAGTTCCGTGGGGCAAGGTTTAGAGGAGATGTGCAGGGCAGGTTTTTTACACAGAGGGTGGTGAGTGCCTGGAACGCGTTGCCAGGGGAGGTTGTGGAAGCAGATACATTAACGGTGTTCAAAAGGCATCTTGACAAACACATGGATAGGACGGGTATAGAGGGATACGGCACAAGGAAGTGCTGAGGGTTTGGCCAAGGTTAGTGTGGTGAACCACTGTAATAGGAGATGGAAGGTAGGACCTGCACTACAGGTTCGCCGGTAGCTCCTGCCGGCTGGCTCCGCCCACGGAGACCTGTATAAATATGCGTGATCTCCAGTGCCCTGCCATTTCGCCAGCTGCAGCAGGAGGCCACGCATCTGACTGTAATAAAGCCACAGTTGTCCCCAACTTTAGTCTTTGTGCAACTGATCAGGCATCAATTTATTACAGTCAGATTTTCCACAGAATGGATATCAGAATTAAGCCCGATCGCCTGCAGCTGGATCCGCACTCGCCCGACGCCAGGAAAGACTTTACTCACTGGCTAGCCTGTTTTGAGGCCTACATCAAGGCTGCGGACCCCGCCCAACGGAGGCTCAGAAGATAAACGTCCTGTACTCCAGACTGAGCTCCAGCGTGTTCCCGTTGATCCAAGACGCCATGAATTACACAAAAGCAATGGGACTCCTTAAGGAACACTGCACGCAGAAGGCGAACACGCTCTTCGCCAGGCATGTACTCGCCACCCGCTTGCAGCGACCTGGTGAGTCCATCGAAGACTTCTGGCGGGCCCTAATTCCACTTGTCCGGGACTGTGACTGTCAGGCCGTTACGGCCGCCGAACATGCGAATCTCCTCATGCCCGATGCCTTTGTGAAGGGGATTGCGTCGGACCGCATCTGAGAACGATTACTGGAAGGGGCCACGCTCGAACTGGCGGAGGTGAAAACCTTGGCGCTCTCCATGACGGTCGCATCCCGTAACGTACAATCGTACCCCTCCCGCCGCGCTGCCCACCCTTCTACCCCTTCCTACCCCTCCTGGACCCCGCCGACGATCTCCCCAGCCGGGCCCTGCCTTCCCAATACGCCTGCGCCGCACGCCGATCCGCGCACCCCGGGGGTCCCCGCTGCTACTTCTGCGGTCAGCAGAAGCACCCCCGCCAACACTGCAGGGCCCGCACTGCCGTTTGTAAAGCCTGCAGTAAAAAGGGCCACTTCGCGGCTGTGTGCCAGGCCCGCGCAGTCGCTGCGATCGCGCCCGCTATCGCCCCCTCCCCCACGCCAGACGCCCAATGGGAGCCGCCATCTTCTCCTCCCGGGTCTATGTGCGACCAATGGGCGCCGCCACCTTGTCCCCCACAGGGTCTCCGGACATCCCGACATCGGAACCGCACATGCTCACCACCCGAAGCATCCATTGGCTATCCGCAGCTCGCTTCGATGACGCTGGACCAATCTCGCCCGCACAACCTGGCCACCGCGTCGACGACGGTTAAAATCAATGGCCACGCGACCTCGTGCCTGCTGGACTCCGGGAGCACCGAAAAGCTTCGTTCACCCAGATACGGTAAGGCGCTGCTCCCTCGCGGTCCACCCTGCCAATCAAAGGATCTCCCAAGCCTCCGGATCCCACTCCGTCCCAATCCGAGGCTTTTGTACAGTCACCCTCACGGTCCAGGGCGTAGAATTTAATAACTTCCGCCTCTATGTCCTTCCTAATCTCTGCGCTGCACTCCTGTTGGGCCTGGACTTCCAGTGCAACCTCCAGAGCCTCACCCTCAAATTTGGCGGGCCCTTAACCCCCCTTACCATTTGCGGCCTCGAAACCCTCAAGGTCGGTCCCCCCTCCCTTTTTGCCAATCTAACTGTGGATTGCAAGCCCGTTGCCACCAGGAGCAGACGGTACAGCACCCAGGACAAGACCTTCATCAGGTCCGAAGTCCAGCGGCTGCTTAAGGAGGGTATCATCGAGGCCAGCAACAGCCCCTGGAGAGTCCAAGTGGTATTGGTTAAAACTGGGGAGAAACACAGGATGGTTGTGGACTACAGCCAGACCATCAATCGGTACACGCAGCTCGACGTGTACCCCCTCCCACGCATATCTGATATGGTCAATCAGATTGTGCAGTACCGGGTCTTCTCAACAATTGACCTGAAATCCGCCGACCACCAGCTCCCCATCCGGAAGTCGGACCGGCCATACACGGCCTTCGAGGCGGACGGTCGCCTCTACCACTTCCTTAGGGTCCCTTTCGGTGTCACAAACGGGGTCTCAGTCTTCCAAAGACAGATGGACCGAATGGTCGACCAGTACGGTTTGCGGGCCACCTTTCCGTACTTAGATAATGTCACCATCTGCGGCCATGACCAGCAGGACCACGATGCCAACCTCGATAAATTCCTCCGCACTGCCACTCTTCTCAACCTGACCTACAACAAAGAGAAGTGTGTGTTCAGCACGACCCGGTTAGCCATTCTCGGCTATGTAGTCCAAAACGGACCTCTCGGGCCCGACCCCGACCGCATGCGCCCCCTCATGGAACTTCCCCCCCCTCACTGCCCCAAGGCCCTCGAACGCTACCTGGGGTTCTTTTCCTACTACGCTCAGTGGGTCCCGAACTATGCGGACAAGGCCCGCCCACTCATTCAGTCCACCCAATTGCCCCTTGCGGCCGAGGCACAACATGCTTTTGCCCGCATCAGACCAGACATCGCCAAGGCCGGGATGCGCGCAGTGGACGAGTCACTGCCTTTCCAAGTAGAAAGCGACGCTTCAGACGTCGCCCTTGCCGCCACTCTAAACCAGGCAGGCAGACCCGTGGCATTCTTGAACTCCAGGAGCGTGCAGAAGTCCTCTTCGTCCTCTTGTGCGGAAAAGGGGAGGGGGGGGGTGGTCTGGTGGGGTCAATATTGGTGGCGCGGTGGGGGGGGCGCATTGGTGGGGGGGGGGTGCTGTGTTGGGGTGGAACCTGACGGTGCCAGGTCCCTGAGTGAGACAGATGACTGGCCAGCATCAGCACCGCCACCACTGCCATCGGTGCCACCTCCACCACCGCCAGCACCGACTTTGCCGCCACCGTTACGCCGCTCCCAATGAAGCACCAAAGCACCGGACCGGCTGAACCTTTGACGGACTCCGGACCGTCAACATAGACTTTTCTCTCCCTACCACTGTACATAATTGCACTAATTGTATATAGTTTCACGTCACCCCCGCCGGACTCATTTTTAACAGGGGGTGAATGTGGTGAACTACTGTAATAGGGGATGTAAGGTAGGACCTGCACTACAGGTTCGCCGGTAGCTCCTGCCGGCTGGCTCCGCCCACGGAGAACTGTCTAAATATGCACGACCTCCAGTGCCCTGCCATTTCGCCAGCTGCAGCAGGAGGCCACGCATCTGACTGTAATAAAGCCACGGTTGTACCCAACTTGAGTCTTTGTGCAATTGATCGTGCATCAGTAAATATCATGACCGGTACAGGCTTGGAGGGCCGAAGGGCCTGTTCCTGTGCTGTATTGTTCTTTGTCTCACCAGGGTTTCCAATCTGCACCTTCAAAGATCAAACCTGCAAAATCATCCAAAAGTCGTCCCAACTCAGATGACATCAACAACAGCCAACTTTGCAGGATTTCAATCACATTTCCTGAGGTTCCGTTCTTCTGGTTTCCCAGGTATACCCCCAGCCGCCAAAGCACAACTTCAGCCTTTCAGCTGCCCTGAACAGAACACTCCTGCTTCACAGCAGTACCCTTGCCCCAGTGGCCTGCAGCTTCAACTGCCTTCATGGACCCCCAGCACTTCCTCCGAGCCCACTTCACTAAGCCTGCTCCCTGCGGCCCTTTTCTTCTTTGGAGCCTGTTTCTGTGCTCCTCCCCTTTTAACTGAACTGGGACCTCTCCTCATCCCCTCTCCCTTTGGGATCTCACTGTCCCCTCTCCGTGTCCCCAGCCTGAGATGTTGCCTGCAATGGCACCCTGCCTCTGGTCACATGGCCCAGGTTTGCACACCTATTTTTATTTCTTTATGTGCAGGGCCTGGGCCCAAAGAATGTGCTCTGCAGAACTGAGCATGTGCAGCCTGCTCCCAGTCTGGGTATTGCAAAAACATCGGGAGTCGGAGTTCCTGGCCTCCTGCTCGCCAGTGATGCAAATGTACCTTTCATAACAATAGTTAGCTCCTGAGACACCTTAAATGGCAGAATATTCTTATTGACAAACAGCAACAAAGATTCGCAATGTATTAGAAAGCCTCAAGCTAGAAATCAGCCTTAAGCAGCGTGCTGCAAGATACCTTCCCAGGCCCATATTTGTTCCTTTCTTTATGAACCTAAATCAGACTCTGTAGATAATTGGCTAGACTACAGAGCCATACTGAAGCAGCAATAAGGTTAGCCTCCAGGAAGATCAAAATAATCCCATCAAATGTGCCAATATATTGGGAATTAAATTCAAAATAGAGAAATGCAACATCATGTGAATCAGCAACATTTGATATCCAGCAGGGCCCAATTACAGAGTGCATGATTTCCTCCCATGAAGTTAATCAAGAATAAATTAATATGGAGTGTTCAAAGTGACTTCCAAGGCATCCAAAAAGCTTGTGTTCATGAAACACAACCTTCATTACTCTCCAACTACAGTACAGGAACAGTATCGCGGCTTATTTATTTTTTTGTTTGAAATGTTCTAAAGATTTTAATTTAAAGCGGTTAGCCGTGGCAGGTGAGCACGAAGCTGTGGTATGCTCATCCTGCTCCATGTGGGAAGCTGAGCACATTCCCAGTGCCTGGGACCAGCATGTGTGCAGGAAGTGTGTCCAGCTGCAGCTCCTGGAAGCTCGGGTTTCAGAGCTGGAATGGCAGCTGGAGACACTGTGGAGCATCCACAAGTCTGAAAATATCATAGATAGCATGTTTACAGAGGTAGTCACACTAAAGCTAAAGGGACTTGAGGAAGGAAGGGAATGGGTGACCACCAGCCAGTCCAAGAGAAACAGGCAGGTAGTTCAGGAGTTCCCTGGAGTCCCGCTCTCAGATAATCGGTATTCCATTTTGGAGGCTGATGAGATTCCTCCAGGGCATGCGGACAGAGGCAAGCATCTGACACCACAAGCAGCCTGTCTGTACAGGAGGGGGGAAAGAGAGGAAGAGAAATAGTCACAGGGGATTTGATAGTCAGGGGAACAGATAGGCGCTACTGTGGCTGTCAACGTGACTCCAGGATGGTGCATTGCCTCCCTGGTGCCAGGGTCCGGGATGTCTCTGAATGGCTGCACGGCATCCTGAAGGGGGAGGGTGATAAAGCAGAGGTCATGCTACATATTGGTACCAATGACACAGGTAGAAAGAGGGATGAGGTCTTGCATTAAGAATTCAGGAGCTAGGCAGTAAACTCAAAAAGCAGGACCTCTCGGGTTGTAATCTCTGGATTACTCCCAGTGCTACGTGCCAGCGAGTACAGAAATAGGAGAATACCTATAAATGTGTGGCTTAGGAGTTTGTGCAGGAGGGAGGGTTTCAGATTCCTGGATCACCGCAACCATGTCTGGGGCAGGTGGGACCTGTACAAGTGGGTTGGTCTACATCTAAACGAGAGCGGGACTAACATCCTTGCTGGCGGGTTTGCTAGTGCTATTGGGAGGAGTTGAAACAAATTCAGCACGAGAGGGTACACAGACTGTTAGCAGAATAGGGACACAGTATAAGCAATAAAGTCAGAGGGAGTACAACTGCATTAAGTTTCAAGGGAGTAAGACAAGGCTGGATGGCCTCTACTTTAATGCTAGGAGTATTAGAAGTAAAACGGATGAGTTTAGGGCAAGGATTAATATGTGGAATTGTGATGAAGTTGCCATCACAGAGATCTGATTGAGGGAGGGCAGTATTGGCAGCTCAACATCCCAGGTTATAGAATCTTCAGGCAAGACAGAGGAGGGAATAAAAGAGGAAGAGGCATTACGTTATTAGTTAAGGAATCATCACTGCAATAAGGAGAGATGATATCTTGGGGGTGGTGTCAAATGAAACTTTGTGGCTAGAGCTTAGGAACAACAAATGGGGCAGCCACATTGTGAGGTGTTTATTATAGACTCCCAGATAGTCAGCAGGAAATTGAGGAGCAAATATGTGCACAATTCACGGACGTGTGTGAAAATAATAATAGGGTAATTATATTAGGTGATATCAACTTTCCCAACATTAATTGGGATAGTCATAGTGTTAAGGGCTTAGATGGAGTGGATTTCTTAAAATGTAAAATCTTAAAAGGTCCAGATGGAATCTATCCCAGGTTACTGAGGGAAGTGAGAGAGGAAATAGCTGGGGCCTTCACAGATATCTTTGCAGCTTCCTTGAACACGGGTGAGGTACCGGAGGACTGGAGAATTGCTAATGTTGTCCCCTTGTTTAAGAAGGGTAGCAGGGATTACCAAGGTAATTATAGAGCGGTGAGCTTGACGTCAGTGGTAGGGAAGCTGCTGGACAAGATACTGAGGGATGGGCTCTATTCCCATTTGGAAGAAAATGGGCTTATCAGTGATAGACAACATGGTTTTGTGCAGGGAAGGTCATGTCTTACAAACCTAATAGAATTCTTTGAGGAAGTGACAAAATTGATTGATGAGGGAAGGGCTGTAGATATCATATACATGGACTTCAGTAAGGCATTTGATAAGGTTCCCCATGGTAGGCTGATGGAGAAAGTGAAGTCTCATGGGGTTCAGGGTGTACTAGCTAGATGGATAAAGAACTGGCTGGGCAACAGGAGACAGAGAGTAGTAGTGGAAGACAGTTTCTCAAAATGGAGAACTGTGACCAGTGGTGTTCCACAGGGATCAGTGCTCGGACCACTGTTGTTTGTGATATACATAAATGATCTGGAGGAAGGTATAGGTGGTCTGATTAGCAAGTTTGCAGATGACACTAAGATTGGTGGCGTAGCAGATAGTTAAGGAGACTGTCAGAGAATACAGCAGAATATAGATAGATTGGAGAGTTGGGCGGAGAAATGGCAGATGGAGTTCAATCCGAGCAAATGCGAGGTGATGCATTTTGGAAGATCCAATTCAAGAGCGAACTATACCGTAAATGAAAAAGCCCTGGGGAAAATTGATGGGTGTTCAGGTCCATTGTACCCTGAGGGTGGCAACGCAGGTCGATAGAGTGGTCAAGAAAGCATACGGCATGCTTTCCTTCATTGGAAGGGGTATTGAGTACAAGAGTCGGCAGGTCATGTTACAGTTGTATAAGACCTTGGTTCGGCCACATTTAGAATACTGCGTGCAGTTCTGGTCGCCACATTACCAGAAGGATGTGGATGCTTTAGAGAGGGTGCAGAGGAGGTTCACCAGGATGTTGCCTGGTATGGAGGGTGCTAGCTATGAAGAGAGGTCGAGTAGATTAGGATTATTTTCATTTGAAAGACGGAGATTGAGGGGGGACCTCATTGAAGTTTACAGAATCATGAGAGGTATAGACAGGGTAGATAGCAAGAAGCTTTTTCCCAGAGTGGGGGACTCAATTACTAGGGGTCACGAGTTCAAGGTGAGAGGGGAAAAGTTTAAGGGAGATATGCGTGGAAAGTTCTTTACGCAGAGGGTGGTGGGTGCCTGGAACGCATTGCCGGCGGAGGTGGTAGAGGCGGGCATGATCGCGTCATTTAAGATGTATCTGGACGGATACATGAATGGGCAGGGAGCAGAGGGATACAGATCCTTCGGAAATAAGTGACAGTTTTAGATATAGGATCTGGATCGGCGCAGGCTTGGAGGGTCGAAGGGCCTGTTCCTGTGCTGTCATTTTTCTTTGTTCTCTTTGTTCTTTGTATAGAGGAAAACATTTTAGATCAATATATAGAAGGTCCAACAAGGAATGGTGCAGTGCTGGACCTAATTCTGGTGAATGGAGCCCGGACAGGCGGTGGGGTGATCGTGGGGAGCATTTTAGTGATAGCGACCACAACATTGTACAATTTAAATTTGTCATTGTGAAAGAAATAGGCAAGTTGCAAAATACTTTAAGGGGCATCTTGACAAATACATGAATAGGATGGGAATAGAGGGATACGGACCCAGGAAGTGTAGAAGATTGTAGTTTAGTCGGGCAGCATGGTCGGCATGGGCTTGGAGGGCCGAAGGGCCTGTTCCTGTGCTGTACGTTTCTTTGTTCTTTGTACATTTTGGATTGGAGAAGAGTGTATTTTAGTAAAATAAGGCAGGATCTGGGCAAGGTAGACTGGGAACAGCTACTTGTGGAGAACTCAACAAAGGAGCAGTGGGGTCATTCAGAAAGGAAATGGAAGGGTACAGGCCCAACATATTCCCTCGAGGGTGATAGGAAGGAGTAACAAGACCAGAGAACCATGGATGACCAGAGATATTCAGGATGCGATGAGAAGGAAAATAGAGGCATTTAGCAAGGAGAAGGGGAGCAAATCAGTGGAGGCATTTGTGAAGTACAGACAGTGCAGGGTGGAGCTTAACCAATTAGCAGAGCGAAGAGGGGATATGAGAATCCTCTGGCTTGTAAAAGAAGGGCAAGTCCCGAGATATTCTATAAGTATATCCATGGGACGAGGATAACCAGATGTAGCGATCTGGGATGGCCACTTACAAACAGGAACAGGGAAGGTCGCAAAGCATTGAGTGGGAAAAATGGACAATGCGAGGTTCAGGCAGGCTCAGAGCCTGAATGTATATTTGCGAGTGAGGAATCCAGACGGTATCGAAACCCCGAACAATTAGCATTTGATGGCCCATCTCCGCCTGACAAAGGACTGGTACTTGAGCGACCGGTACCGTCCCAGACATTTCGGCACCACTCCCTGTGCTAGGGAAGCATAAACAACAGGGGCAATGACCGCTTGGGACACGCCCAGCCATCCAGGCACCCGCACATTTATTGGTTTGAATCGAATGCAATGATCAGGAATCACCCAATTAGTGGGGTCCAAACTGAAGGACCGCCCAAAAGAGCGCGAAAACCCCCAAGAATAAAAAGAGAGACCACCATGTGTTCGGCCTCTTTTGGACCTGTCGCCCCGGCAACGACCATCTCCAATCATAGCACCACCAGAAGCAAGTCCAAGTTCAACGCCCGCTACTAGGCGGATGAGCCCAGCTGAGCAGCAGTTACTTCTCCAGACTCGATAGATCCAGAATCGGACAGCGGCCACTGTTCCTCTGACCTAAGCCGGGTGCCTGAAGTTAAGTACAGGTTGTCTTAGTCGATAGGTGTAGTTAACTAGTAGTGTTTATGTTGCATGACTAATTGCGTGTAAATAAAGTACCCTTGACCTTGAACTAATTAACCGGTGTTTGGCTCTTTGATCGATAGCCGGTTGAACCTTGTGGTGGTATCATTTGATACTTGGCGACTCTGAGCATTAGAATATTGATATCCAAAGGAAGGAGGGAAACCTCACTGACTGCCATATTTACAGTAGGTAAAAAAGGCAACACAGGGAAAGATAGGGGCCCATTAGGGACCAAGGGGGAAATCTGGGGTGGACCAGAGAACATCGGTAGGGTGTTGAATGAATATTTCACATCTGTCTTCACTCAAGAGAATGAGGATGTAGGTATGTAACTCAGGGACAGAGATACAAGGTTCTTGAGCCAATAGACTAGGGAGTTACAACGTATTGGAGGTGTTGGCTTAAAAGTGGAGAAATCTCGAGGTCCGGATGAATTGTATCCCAGGCTGCTCTGGGAGGTGAGGGAGGAGCTTGCCAGGGCTTTGACCCAAATTTTTAATCCCTCTCTGGCCGCGGGGGAGAACAGCTAATGTGGTCCCACTATTTAAAAAGGGCTGTAGGGTTAAGCCAGGGAACTACAGGCCAGTGAGTCTCACGTCAGTGGCTGGGGAAACGTCCGTCGTGGTCACCCTAATTTGAAGGTGGTTTGTGGAGGGGCTGTTGTCAAGTGACACTTAAACCCGAAACACTTCTTCAGTGTTTCCCTCCCTACCCCCTCCTCTAACCAAAAAAAACCAACCGCTGTAAAGATCAAGAGGAAGGCTCGAGGGCAGGTAGAAGTTGAAAGAAGTTGAACCGTGACGTCACAGCCTGCAGGTAAGGGATTGGCTGGTGACTGGTAAGTAGTTTTTCTTCTATTTTCCCTCAGGTGTTATCGTGCGGGGTGCAGAGGCTGCTGAGTGAGTGCTTGCTGAGAAGGGGGTGAATAACAGGTAAGCTCTTTCTTTCTTTTTCCTTTTTTTATCTAGAGGGGATGGCAGGGAAGGCAGTGCAATGTTCCTCCTGCAGAATGTTTGAGGTGAGGGACGCCGTCAGTGTCCCTGCTGATTTCATCTGTGGGAAGTGCACCCATCTCCAGCTCCTCAGAAACCGCGTTAGGGAACTGGAGCTGGAGCTGGATGAACTTCGGATCATTCGGGAGGCAGAGGTGGTCATAGATAGAAGCTTCAGGGATGTATTTATTCCGAAGAATAAAGACAGATGGGTGACGGTGAGAGGGGCTGGGAGGAAGCAGTCAGTACAGGGATCCCCTGTGGTCGTTCCCCTTAGTAACAAGCATACCGCTTTGGATACTGTTGGGGGGGGGGGGACTTACCAGGGGTAAGCCATGGGGTACAGGTCTCTGGCACAGAGTCTGTCCCTGTTGCTCAGAAGGGAAGGGGGGGAGAGAAGTAGAGCATTAGTCATTGGACACTCCATAGTTAGGGGGATAGATAGGAGATTCTGTGGGAACGAGAGAGACTCACGGTTGGTGTGTTGCCTCCCAGGTGCCAGGGTGCGTGATGTCTCGGATCGTGTTTTCAGGATCCTTAAGGGGGAGGGGGAGCAGCCCCAAGTCGTGGTCCACATAGGGACCAACGACATAGGTAGGAAAAGGGATAGGGATGTAAGGCAGGAATTCAGGGAGCTAGGGTGGAAACTTAGATCTTGCACAAACAGTTATTATCTCTGGGTTGTTCCCGTGCCACGTGCTAGCGAGACGAGGAATAGAGAGAGAGGAGTTGAACACGTGGCTACAGGGATGGTGCAGGAGGGAGGGTTTCAGATTTCTGGATAATTGGGGCTTATTCTGGGGGCGGTGGGACCTCTACAAATGGGATGGTCTACACCTGGACCAGAGGGGTACCAATATCCTGGGGGGGGAAATTTGCTAATGCTCTTCGGGAGGGTTTAAACTAGTTCAGCAGGGGCTTGGGAACCTGAGTTGTAGCTCCAGTATACAGGAGGTTGAGAGTAGTGAGGTCATGAGTAAGGTTTTAAAGTTGCAGGAGTGTACCGGCAGGCAGGAAGGTGGTTTAAAGTGTGTCTTCTTCAATGCCAGGAGCATCCGGAATAAGGTGGGTGAACTTGTGGCATGGGTTGGTACCTGGGACTTCGATGTTATGGCCATTTCGGAGAATGGCCGTTGGCCGCCGTGAATCCCGCCCCCGCCGGTTGCCGAAGTCTCCGGTACCGGAGATTGGGCGGGGGCGGGAATCGGGCCGTGCCGGTTGGCGGGACCCCACGCTCAATTCTCCGGCCCGGATGGGCCGAAGTCCAGCCGAGAAATTGCCAGTCCCGCCGACGTAAATTAAAGTAGGTATTTACCGGCGGGACAAGGCGGCGTGGGCGGGCTCCGGGGTCCTGGGGGGGGCGCGGGGCGATCTGACGCCGGGGGGTGCCCCCACGGTGGCCTGGCCCGCGATCGGGGCCCACCGATCCGCGGGTGGGCCTGTACCGTGGGGGCACTCTTTCCCTTCCGCCTCCGCAACGGCCTCCACCATGGCTGAGGCAGAAGAGACTCTCCCCACTGCGCATGCGCGGGAAACTGTCAGCGGCCGCTGACGCTCCCGCGCATGCGCCGCCCGGGGATGTCATTTCCACGCCAGCTGGCGGGGCAACAAATGCCGTTTCCGCCAGATGGGGGGGCGGAAATCCCTCCGGCGCCGGCCTAGCCCCTCAATGTCGGGGCTCGGCCCCCAAAGATGCGAAGCATTCCGCACCTTTGGGGTGGCGCGATGCCCGTCTGATTGGCGCCGTTTTGGGAGCCAGTCGGCGGACATCGCGCCGTTGGGGGAGAATTTCGCCCCTGGATAGAGCAGGGACAGGAATGGTTGTTGCAGGTGCCGGGGTTTAGATATTTCAGTAAGCTCAGGGAAGGTGGTAAAAGAGGGGGAGGAGTGGCATTGTTAGTCAAGGACAGTATTACGGTGGTAGAAAGGACGTTTGATGAGGACTCGTCTACTGAGGTAGTATGGGCTGAGGTTAGAAACAGGAAAGGAGCGGTCACCCTGTTAGGATTTTCTATAGGCCTCCGAAAAGTTCCAGAGATGTAGAGGAAAGGTTTGTAAAGATGATTCTGGATAGGAGCGAAAGCAACAGGGTAGTTGTTATGGGGGACTTTAACTTTCCAAATATTGACTGGAAACGCGAGGGTTTCCTGACACAGTATGTAGATAGGCCAACGAGAGGCGAGGCCATATTGGATTTGGTACTGGGTAATGAACCAGGACAGGTGTTAGATTTGGAGGTAGGTGAGTACTTTGGTGATAGTGACCACAATTCGATTACGTTTACTTTAGTGATGGAAAGGAATAGGTATATACCGCAGGGCAAGAGTTATATCTGGGGGAAAGGCAATTATGATGCGATGAGGCAAGACTTAGGATGCATCGGATGGAGAGGAAAACTGCAGGGGATGGGCACAATGGTAATGTGGAGCTTGTTCAAAGAACAGGTACTGCATGTCCTTGATAAGGGCAGCACGGTAGCATTGTGGATAGCACAATTGCTTCACAGCTCCAGGGTCCCAGGTTCGATTCCGGCTTGGGTCACTGTCTGTGCGGAGTCTGCACATCCTCCCCGTGTGTGCGTGGGTTTCCTCCGGGTGCTCCGGTTTCCTCCCACAGCCCAAAGATGTGCAGGTTAGGTGGATTGGCCATGATAAATTGCCCTTGGTGTCCAAAATTGCCCTTAGTGTTGGGTGGGGTTACTGGGTTATGGGGATAGGGTGGACGTGTTGACCTTGGGTAGGGTGCTCTTTCCAAGAGCTGGTGCAGACTCGATGGGCCGAATGGCCTCCTTCTGCACTGTAAATTCTATGTAAGTATGTACCTGTCAGGCAGGGAGGAAGTGGTCGATCAAGGGAACCATGGTTTACTAAAGCAGTCGAAAAACTTGTCAAGAGGAAGAAGGAGGCTTATGTAAAGATGAGACATGAAGGTTCAGTTAGGGCACTTGAGAGTTACAAGTTAGCTAGGAAGGACCTAAAGAGAGAGCTCAGAAGAGCCAGGAGGGGACATGAGAAGTATTTGGCTGGTAGGATCAAGGATAACCCTAAAGCTTTCTATAGATTATCATAGAATTTACAGTGCAGAAGGAGGCCATTCGGCCCATCGAGTCTGCACCGGCTCTTGGAAAGAGCACCCGACCCAAGGTCAACACCTCCACCCTATCCCCATAACCCAGTAACCCCACCCGACACTAAGGGCAATTTTGGACACTAAGGGCAATTTATCATGGCCAATCCACCTAACCTGCACATCTTTGGACTGTGGGAGGAAACCAGAGCACCCGGAGGAAACTCACGCACACACGGGGAGGATGTGCAGACTCCGCACAGACAGTGGCCCAAGCTGGAATCGAACCTGGGACCCTGGAGCTGTGAAGCAATTGTGCTATCCACAATGCTACCGTGCTGCCCTATATGTCAGGAATAAAAGAATGACTAGGGTAAGAGTAGGGCCAGTCAAGGACAGTAGTGGGAAGTTGTGCGTGGAGTCCGAGGAGATAGGAAAGGTGCTGAATGAATGTTTTTCGTCAGTATTCACACAGGAAAAAGACAATGTTGTCGAGGAGAATACTGAGATTCAGGCTACTAGACTAGAAGGGCTTGAGGTTCATAAGGAGGAGGTGTTAGCAATTCTGGAAAGTGTGAAAATAGATAAGTCCCCTGGGCCGGATGGGATTTATCCTAGGATTCTCTGGGAAGCTAGGGAGGAGATTGTTGAGCCTTTGGCTTTGATCTTTAAGTCATCTTTGTCTACAGGAATAGTGCCAGAAGACTGGAGGATAGGAAATGTTGTCCCCTTGTTCAAGAAGGGGAGTAGAGACAACCCCTATAGACCAGTGAGCCTTACTTCTGTTTTGGGCAAGGTCTTGGAAAGGTTTATAAGAGATAGGATGTATAATCATCTGGAAAGGAATAATTTGATTAGAGATAGTCAACACGGTTTTGTGAAGGGTAGGTCGTGCCTCACAAACCTTATTGAGTTCTTTGAGAAGGTGACCAAACAGGTGGATGAGGGTAAAGCAGTTGATGTGGTGTATATGGATTTCAGTAAAGTGTTTGATAAGGTTCCCCACGGTAGGCTATTGCAGAAAATACGGAGGCTGGGGACTGAGGGTGATTTAGCAGTTTGGATCAGAAATTGGCTGGCTGGAAGAAGATAAAGGGTGGTGATTGATGGGAGATGTTCAGACTGGAGTCCAGTTACTAGTGGTGTACCACAAGGATATGTTTTGGGGCCACTGCTGTTTGTCATTTTTATAAATGACCTGGAGGAGGGCGTAGAAGGATGGGTGAGTAAATTTGCAGATGACACTAAAGTCGGTGGAGTTGTGGACAGTGCGGAAGGATGTTACAAGTTATAGAGGGACTCAGATAAGCTGCAGCGCTGGGCTGAGAGGTGGCAAATGGTGTTTAATGCAGAAAAGTGTGAGGTGATTCATTTTGGAAGGAATAACAGGAAGACAGAGTACTGGGCTAATGGTAAGATTCTTGGCAGTGTGGATGAGCAGAGAGATCTCGGTGTCCATGTACATAGATCCCTGAAAGTTGCCACCCAGGTTGAGAGGGTTGTTAAGAAGGCGTACGGTGTGTTAGCTTTTATTGGTAGAGGGATTGAGTTTCGGAGCCATGAGGTCATGTTGCAGCTGTAAAAAACTCTGGTGCGGCCGCATTTGGAGTATTGCGTGCAATTCTGGTCGCCGCATTATAGGCAGGATGTGGAAGCATTGGAAAGGGTGCAGAGGAGATTTACCAGAATGTTGCCTGGTGTGGAGGGAAGATCTTATGAGGAAAGGCTGAGGGACTTGAGGCTGGTTTCAATAGAGAGAAGGTTAAGAGGTGACTTAATTAAGGCATACAAGATGATCAGAGGATTGGATAGGGTGGACAGTGAGAGCCTTTTTCCTCGGATGGTGATGTCCAGCACGAGGGGACATACCTTTAAATTGAGGGGAGATAGATAGAGGACAGATGTCAGAGGTAGGTTCTTTACTCAGAGAGTAGTAAGGGCCTGGAATGCCCTGCCTGCACAGTAGTGGACTCGCCAACACTAAGGGCATTCAAATGGTCATTGGGGAGGGGGGGAGGGAGGGGAGGGGAGGGGGAGTCTCTGAACTCTTCCTCAAAAGGCAGTGAAAGCACAATCTGAATATTGTTACGGCAGAGGTAAACCTCATTGATGAACAAGAGGGGGGGGGGGGTCTGGTGGTAGGTGGGAGGTTACACTCAGATCAATAATGACCTTACTGAATAGCGGAACAGGTTGGCAGGGCCGAATGGCCTGCTGCTAACTGTTGTGTCTGCTCCTTAACACCCCGTCTGTAAACAGCCAACATTCTTCCTTTCCTCTCCAGCAACAATCTTCCACAAACCTTCGTCTGCAGGTTCCCACAAGGATGTGTTGGAGGGGGAGCTGTGAAAGGGTTGAGTGTAACATGGACTGCACTGTGAACACTGCCTGCCCACTTTCAGGTCCAGTGCACAGGCAGCCCCCACGCTCCACTTCAGGCACATTGGGCAGATCGAAGGTCACAAACTTGGGGAAGCGACTGGAGCGAAATCTAGCCGATGTCTCACCACAAATGGACAGCAATCGCTTCCAGGTGCACATCTTTCAATCGGAATATCAGATGATGAACGAGAAGAATGTTTTTTTTTCTGGCAAATAAAGCGCTCAGATCGTGGGAAGGTTCTGCACAAACTCCGCGAAACTGTTCATCACCAATTTACTGGATTCAAATGGAGGAGGAGAAATAAAACGCAGTTTACCTTCTGGGTAAATGTCCACCGCCCAGGTTAAAGCTGCCGTTTAACTTCCATCCCGACCACCTGGCAGGTTACACAGTAACTCCTGCCCACACTCTGAGCTGCTGGGAATGATACTCTCCTCCTCCCGGAGCACACCGCCCATCCCCCTTCACCTGCCACACTTCCTTACACAATGTTCACTGCTGAACTGCAGAAACACAGTTCACAACTATCACCTTTATTACAGCTGGTTAGACAATTAAACCGATTTTGGACCAGCATTCTAACCTCACGAGGGAACAAGACACTGGCCCTGGTGATTACACAGAAACATACAGAGAAACTAGAAGCAGGAGGAGGCCATTCGGCCCTTCGAGCCTGCTCCACCATTCATTCTGATCATGGCTGATCATCAAGTTCAATACGCTGATCCCCCCCCCCCCCCCCACATATCCCCCGATCCCTTTAGCCCCCAGAGCTAATTCCTTCTTGAAATTTCACCACGTTTTGGCTTCAACTACTTTCTGTGGGAGTGAATTCCACAGATTCACCGCCCACTGGGTGAAGAAATTTCTCCTCATCTCAGTCCTAAAAGGTTTACCCCTTATCCTCAAACTATGACCCCTATTTCTGGACCCCCCCCCCCCCCCCCCACCATCAGGAACATTCTTTATGAATCTACCCTGTCTAATCCTGTTATAATTTTGTATGTTTCTATGAGATCCTCTCTCACTCTTCGAAACTCCAATGAATATAATCCTAACCGACTCAGTCTCTCCTCATATGACAGTCCCGCCATCCCAGGAATCAGTCTGGTAAACCTTCGCTGCGCTCCCTCGAGAGCAAGAACATCCTTCCTCAGGTAAGGACACCAAAACTGCCCACAACACTCCAGGTGTGGCCTCACCAATGCCCTGTACAATTGCAGTAAAACATTTCTATTCCTATACTCAAATCCTCTCGTTATGAAGGCCAACATACCATTTGCCTTCTTTCCTGCCGGCTGTACCTGCACGCTTACTTTCAGTGACTGATGCACGAGGACACCAAGGTTTCGCTGAGTATCCGCCTCTCTCAATTTACACCCATTCAAATAATAATCTGCCTTTCTATTTTTGCAACCAAAGCGGATAAACTCACATTTATCCACAACTGCATCTGCCATGCATGTGACCACTCCCTCAGACTGTCCAAATCCTGCTGAAGCATCTCTGCATCCTCCTCACAGCTCACCCTCCCACCCAACTTTGTATCATCTGCAATTTTGGAGACAATGTGTTGTGTATTGTGTGTACTGTGTGTTTAGTATTGTATTGTGTTTATTGTGTTTAGTGTCTGATGTTTAGTGAGGTTAATGTATTTAGTATTTGTTGTGTATTGTGTTTATTGTGTGTGTGGTGAGTTTCGTGTATTTAGTGAGTTTAGTGTATTTCGTATCTTTAGTGTATTTAGTGAGTTTAGAGAGTTAAGTGTATTTAGTGAGTTTAGTGTATTTAGTGTATTTCATGAGTTTATTGTGAGTTTCGTGTATTTAGTGAGTTTAGTGTATTATGTGAGGGTTTAGTATATTTAGTAAGTTTCAGGAGTGTATTGTGAGTTTAGTGAGGGTTTAGTGTGTGGGGTGGGGTTTGTGTTTAGGGTGTGGGGTGTGTGTTGAGGGTGTGAGGTGTGGGTTTAGGGTGTGAGGTGTGGGTTTAGGGTGTGGGTTTAGGGTGTGGGGAGTGTGTTGAGGGTGTAGGGTGTAAGTTTAAGGTGTGGGTTTAGGATGTGGGGTGTGGGTTTAGGGTGTGGGGTGTGGGTTTAGGATGTGGATTTAGGGTGTGAGGTGTGGGTTTAGGGTGTGGGGTGTGTGTTTAGGGGAAGGGGTGTGAGTTTAGGGTGTGGGTTTAGGGTGTGGGTTTAGGGTGTGGGGTGTGGGTTTAGGGTGTGGGTTTAGGGTGTGGGGTGTGTGTTGAGGGTGTGGGTTTATGGTGTGGGGTGTGGGTTTAGGGTGAGGGTGTGGGGTGTGGGTTTAGGGTGTGAGTTTAGGGTGTGGGTTTAGGGTGTAGGGTGTGGATTTAGGGGAAGGGGTGTGGGTTTAGGGTGTGGGTTTAGGTTATGGGGTGTGGGTTTAGGGTGTGGGGTGTGTGTTTAGAGTGTAGGATGTGTTTTTAGGGTGTAAGGTGTGGGTTTAGGGTGTGGGGTGTATGTTGAGGGTGTGGGTTTGGGGTGTGGGGTGTGTGTTGAGGGTGTGGGTTTGGGGTGTGGTTGTGTGTTTAGGGTGTGGGGTGTGTGTTGAGGGTGTGGGTTTAGGGTGTGGGGTGTGGGTTTAGGGTGTGGGGTGTGGGTTTAGGGTGTGGGGTGTGGGTTTAGGGTGTGGGGTGTGGGTTTTCAGGGGTGTGTTGTGTCGGGTTTAGTGGTGTGGGGTGTGGGGTTTAGGGGTGCTGTGTGGGGATTAAGGGGTATATTGTGTGGTATTTAGGGCGTGTTGTGTGGGGTTTAGGGGGTGCTGTGTGGGGTTTAGGGGGTGTTGTGTAGGGTTTTGGGTGTGTATTGTGTGGGGTTTAGTGGGTGCTGTGCGGGGTTTAGGGGGTGTATTGTGTGTGGTTTAGGTGGTGTATTGTGTGGGATTTTGGGGGTTGTTGTGTGGGGTTTAGGGGTGTATTTTGTGGGGTTTAGGGGGTGTTGTGTGGGGTTTAGGGGGTGTATTATGTGGGATTTAGGGGGTGTATTGTGTGGCATTAAGGGGGTGTTGTGTGGGGTTTAGGGGGTGTATTGTGTGGAGTTTAGGATGTGCTGTGTGGTGTTAAGGGGTTGTATTATGTGGGGTTTAGGGGGTGTATTGTGTGGGGTTTAGGGTGTGTTTTGTGTGGCGTTAAGGGGGTGTAGTGTGTGGGGTTTAGGGGGTGTAGTATGTGAGGTTTAGAGGGTGTATTGTGTGGGGTTTATGGGGTGTAGTGTGTGGGGTATAGGGGGTGCATTGTGTGGGGTTTAGGGGGTGTATCGTGTGGGGCTTCGGGGATGCATTGTGTGTGGTTTAGGGGGGTGTTGTGCGGGGTTTAGGGTGTGTATTGTGTGGGGTTTAGGGGGTGTGTTGTGTGGGGTTTAGGGGGTGTATTGTGTGGGTTTTGGGGGGTTTAGGGTGTGTATTGTGTGGGGTTTAGGGGGTGTGTTGTGTCGGGTTTAGGGGGTGTTGTGTGGGGTTTTGAGGGTTTAGGGGTGTATTGAGTGGGGTTTAGGGGGTGTATTATGTGGGGTTTAGGGGTGTGTTGTGTGGGGTTTAGGGGTGTATTGAGTGGGGTTTAGGGGGTGTATTGTGTGGAGTTTAGGGTGTGTTTTGTGTGGCGTTAAGGGGGTGTATTGTGTGGGGTTTAGGGGGTGTATTGTGTGGGGCTTAGGGGGTGCATTGTGTGGGGTTTAGGGGGTGTTGTGTGGGGTTTATGGGGTGTAGTGTGTGGGGTTTAGGGGTGTATCGTGTGGGGTTTGGGGATGCATTGTGTGTGGTTTAGGGGGGTGTTGTGTGGGGTTTAGGGTGTGTATTGTGTGGGGTTTAGGGGGTATGTTGTGTGGGGTTTAGGGGGTGTATTGTGTGGGTTTTGGGGGGTTTAGGGGGTGTATTGTGTGGGGTTTAGGGGGTGTATTGTGTGGGGTTTAGGGGGTGTGTTGTGTCGGGTTTAGGGGGTGTTGTGTGGGGTTTTGGGGGTTTAGGGGTGTATTGAGTGGGGTTTAGGGGGTGTATTGTGTGGGGTTTAGGGGGTGTGTTGTGTCGGGTTTAGGGGGTGTTGTGTGGGGTTTTGGGGGTTTAGGGGTGTATTGAGTGGGGTTTAGGGGGTGTATTGTGTGGGGTTTAGGGGGTGCATTGTGTGGGGTTTAGGGGTGTATCGTGTGGGGCTTTGGGGATGCATTGTGTGTGGTTTAGGGGGGTGTTGTGTGGGGTTTAGGGTGTGTATTGTGTGGGGTTTAGGGGGGTGTTGTGTGGGGTTTAGGGTGTGTATTGTGTGGGGTTTAGGGGGTATGTTGTGTGGGGTTTAGGGGGTGTATTGTGTGGGTTTTGGGGGGTTTAGGGGGTGTATTGTGTGGGGTTTAGGGGGTGTATTGTGTGGGGTTTAGGGGGTGTGTTGTGTCGGGTTTAGGGGGTGTTGTGTGGGGTTTTGGGGGTTTAGGGGTGTATTGAGTGGGGTTTAGGGGGTGTATTGTGTGGGGTTTAGGGGTGTGTAGTGTGGGGTTTAGGGGTGTATTGAGTGGGGTTTAGGGGGTGTATTGTGTGGAGTTTAGGGTGTGTTTTGTGTGGCGTTAAGAGGGTGTATTGTGTGGGGTTTAGGGGGTGTATTGTGTGGGGCTTAGGGGGTGTATTGTGTGGGGTTTAGGGGGTGCATTGTGTGGGGTTTAGGGGTGTGTTGTGTGGGGTTTAGGGGTTGTATTGTGTGGAGTTTAGGGTGTGTTGTGTGGGGTTTGGGGGGTTTAGGGGGGTGTTGTGTGAGGTTTTGGGTGTGTATTGTGTGGGGTTAAGGGGGTTCTGTGTGGAGTTTAGGGGGTGTATTGTGTGGGGTTTAGGGGGTGTATTGTGTGGAGTTTTGGGTGTTTAGGGGGGTGTTGTGTGGGGTTTAGGGGGTGCTGTGTGGGGTTTAGGGGGTGCGGTGTGGGGTTTAGGGGGTGCTGTGTGGGGTTTAGGGGGTGCGGTGTGGGGTTTAGGGGGTGTATTGTGTGGGGCTTAGGGTGTGTTGTGTGGGGTTTTGCGGGTTTAGGGGGGGTGTTGTGTGGGGTTTAGAGGGTTCTGTGTGGAGTTTAGGGGGTGTATTGTGTGGGGTTTAGGGGGTGTATTGTGTGGAGTTTTGGGTGTTTAGGGGGGTGTTGTGTGGGGTTTAGGGGGTGCTGTGTGGGGTTTGGGGTGTATTGTGTGGGGTTTAGGGGGTGTATTATGTGGGGTTTTGGGGGTTTAGGGTGTCTGTTGTGTGGGGTTTTGCGGGTTTAGGGGGTGTGTTGTGTGGGGTTTAGGGGGTGTATTGTGTGGGGTTTAGGGGTGTGTTGTATGGGGTTTAGGGGTGTGTTGTGTGGGGTTTTGGGTGTGTGTTGTGTGGGGTTTAGAGGGTTCTGTGTGGGGTTTGGGGTGTATTGTGTGGGGTTTAGGGGGTGTATTATGTGGGGTTTTGGGGGTTTAGGGTGTCTGTTGTGTGGGGTTTTGGGGGTTTGTGTGGGGTTTAGGGGCTGCAGTGTAGGGTTTAGGGGGTGCAGTGTAGGGTTTAGGGGGCGCCGTGTGGTGTTTAGGGGTGTATTGTGTGGGGTTTAGGGGTGTGTTGTGTGGTGTTTAGGTGGTGCTGTGTGGGGTTTAGGGGGTGCGGTGTGGGTTTAGGGGGTGTATTGTGTGGGGTTTTGGGGTTTTAGATGGAATTGTGTGGGGTTTGGGGGGGTGTTTTGTGGGGTTTGGGGAGGATGTTGTGTGGGGTTTTGGGGGTGTTGTGTGGGGTTTAGGGGTGTTGTCTGTGGTTTAGGTGGGTGTATTGTGTGGGGTTTTGGGGGTGTATTGTGTGGGGTTTTGGGGCTGTTGTGTGGGGTTTAGCGGGTGTTGTGTGGGGTTTAGGGAGTGTTGTGTGGGGTTTAGGGTGCATTGTGTGGGGTTTAGGGGGTGTTGTGTGGGGTTTATGGTGAATTGTGTGGGGTTTTCAGGGTGTTGTGTGGGGTTTGGGGGGTTTAGGGGGTGTTGTGTGGGGTTTAGGGGGTGTTATGTGGAGTTTGGGGGCTTAAGGGGGTGTTGTGAGGGGTTTAGGGGTTGTTGTGTGGGGTTTAGGGGGGTGTTGTGTGGGGTTAAGGGGGCATATTGTGTGGGGTTTAGGGGATGCTGTGTGAGGTTTAGGGGGTGTATTGTGTGGGATGTAGGGGGTGTTGTGTTGTGTGGGGTTTAGGGGGTGTTGTGTGGGGTTTAGAGGGGGTTGTGTGGGGTTTAGGGGGTGTTGTGTGTGGGGTTTACGGGGTGTTGTGTGGGGTTTAGGGGTTGTGTGGGGTTTAGGGGTTGTTGGATGGGGTTTAGGGGGTGTTGTGTGTGGTTTGGGGGTTGTTGTGTGGGGTTTAGGGGGTGTTGTGTGGGGTTTAGGGGGTGTTATGTGGGGTTTGGGGGGTTTAGGGGGTGTTGTTTGGAGTTTACGGGGTGTTGTGTGGGGTTTAGGGGTTGTGTGGGGTTTAGGGGGTGTTGGATGGGGTTTAGGGGGTGTTGTGTGGGGGTTTGGGGGTTGTTGTGTGGGGTTTAGGGGTTGTTGTGTGGGGTTTAGAGGTGGTTGTGTGGGGTTTAGGGGGTGTTGTGTGTGGGGTTTATGGGATGTTGTGTGGGGTTTAGGGGTTGTGTGGGGTTTAGGGGGTGTTGGATGGGGTTTAGGGGGTGTTGTGTGTGGTTTGGGGGTTGTTGTGTGGGGTTTAGTGGGTGTTGTGTGGGGTTTAGGGGGCGTTGTGTGGGGTTTAGAGGGTTTAGAGGGGTGTTGTGCGGGGTTTAGGGGGTTTAGGGGGTGTTGTGTGGGGTTTAAGGCGTGCTGTGTGTGGTTTAGGGGTGTTGTGCGGGGTTTAGGGGGTGTTGTGCGGTGTTTAGGGGGTGTTGTGCGGGGTTTAGAGGGTTTAGGGGGTGTTGTGCGGGGTTTAGAGGGTTTAGGGGATGCTGTGTGAGGTTTAGGGGGTGTATTGTGTGGGGTTTAGGGGGTGTTGTGTTGTGTGGGATTTAGGGTGTGTTGTGTGGGGTTTAGAGGGGGTTGTGTGGGGTTTAGGGGGTGTTGTGTGTGGGGTTTACGGGGTGTTGTGTGGGGTTTAGGGGGTGTTGTGTGGGGTTTAGAGGTGGTTGTGTGGGGTTTACGGGGTGTTGTGTGGGGTTTAGAGGGGGTTGTGTGGGGTTTAGAGGTGGTTGTGTGGGGTTTACGGGGTGTTGTGTGGGGTTTAGGGGTTGTGTGGGGTTTAGGGGTTGTGTGGGGTTTAGGGGTTGTTGGATGGGGTTTAGGGGGTGTTGTGTGTGGTTTTGGGGTTGTTGTGTGGGGTTTAGGGGGTGTTGTGTGGGGTTTAGGGGGTGTTATGTGGGGTTTGGGGGGTTTAGGGGGTGTTGTTTGGAGTTTACGGGGTGTTGTGTGGGGTTTAGGGGTTGTGTGGGGTTTAGGGGGTGTTGTGTGGGGTTTAGGGGGTGTTATGTGGGGTTTGGGGGGTTTAGGGGGTGTTGTTTGGAGTTTACGGGGTGTTGTGTGGGGTTTAGGGGTTGTGTGGGGTTTAGGGGTTGTTGGATGGGGTTTAGGGGGTGTTGTGTGTGGTTTGGGGGTTGTTGTGTGGGGTTTAGTGGGTGTTGTGTGGGGTTTAGGGGGTGTTGTGTGGGGTTTAGAGGGTTTAGAGGGGTGTTGTGCGGGGTTTAGGGGGTTTAGGGGGTGTAGTGTGGGGTTTAAGGCGTGCTGTGTGTGGTTTAGGGGTGTTGTGCGGGGTTTAGGGGGTGTTGTGCGGTGTTTAGGGGGGTGTTGTGCGGGGTTTAGAGGGTTTAGGGGGGTGGTGTGCGGGGTTTAGAGGGTTTAGGGGGGTGTTGTGTGTGGTGTTTGGGGGTGTTGTGTGGGGTTTGGGGGGTGTCGTATGGGGTTTGGGCGTTTAGGGGGTGTTGTTTGGGGGTGTTGTTTGGGGAGTTTAAGGGGTATTGTGTGGGGTTTGGGGGATTTAGGGGGCGTTGTGTGGGGTTTGGGGGGTTTAAGGGGTGTTGTGTGGGGTTTGGGGGGTGTTGTGTGGGGTTTAGGGGGGTGCTATGTGGGGTTTGGGGGGTTTAGGGGGTGTTGTGTGGGGTTTAGGGGGTGTTGTGTGGGGTTTGGGGGGGTTTAGGGGGTGTTGTGTGGGATTTGGGGGGGTGTTGTGTGGGGTTTAGGGGGTGTTGTGTGGGGTTTGGGGGGGGGTGTTGTGTGGGGTTTAGGGGGTGTTATGTGGAGTTTGGAGGCTTTAGGGGGTGTTGTGTGGGGGTTTGGGGGTTGTTGTGTGGGGTTTAGGGGGTGTTGTGTGGGGTTTAGGGGGTGTTGTGTGGGGTTTAGAGGGGGTGTATTGTGTGGGGTTTTGGGGGGGGTGTATTGTATGGGGTTTTGGGGGTGTTGTGTGGGGTTTTGAGGGTTTATTGTGAGTTTCGTGTATTTAGTGAGTTTAGTGTATTATGTGAGGGTTTAGTATATTTAGTAAGTTTCAGGAGTGTATTGTGAGTTTAGTGAGGGTTTAGTGTGTGGGGTGGGGTTTGTGTTTAGGGTGTGGGGTGTGTGTTGAGGGTGTGAGGTGTGGGTTTAGGGTGTGAGGTGTGGGTTTAGGGTGTGGGTTTAGGGTGTGGGGAGTGTGTTGAGGGTGTAGGGTGTAAGTTTAAGGTGTGGGTTTAGGATGTGGGGTGTGGGTTTAGGGTGTGGGGTGTGGGTTTAGGATGTGGATTTAGGGTGTGAGGTGTGGGTTTAGGGTGTGGGGTGTGTGTTTAGGGGAAGGGGTGTGAGTTTAGGGTGTGGGTATAGGGTGTGGGTTTAGGGTGTGGGGTGTGGGTTTAGGGTGTGGGTTTAGGGTGTGGGGTGTGTGTTGAGGGTGTGGGTTTATGGTGTGGGGTGTGGGTTTAGGTTATGGGGTGTGGGTTTAGGGTGTGGGGTGTGTGTTTAGAGTGTAGGATGTGTTTTTAGGGTGTAAGGTGTGGGTTTAGGGTGTGGGGTGTGTGTTGAGGGTGTGGGTTTGGGGTGTGGGGTGTGTGTTGAGGGTGTGGGTTTGGGGTGTGGTTGTGTGTTTAGGGTGTGGGGTGTGTGTTGAGGGTGTGGGTTTAGGGTGTGGGGTGTGGGTTTAGGGTGTGGGGTGTGGGTTTAGGGTGTGGGGTGTGGGTTTAGGGTGTGGGGTGTGGGTTTTCGGGTGTGTGTTGTGTCGGGTTTAGTGGTGTGGGGTGTGGGGTTTAGGGGTGCTGTGTGGGGATTAAGGGGTGCTGTGTGGGGTTTAAGGGGTATATTGTGTGGTATTTAGGGGGTGTTGTGTGGGGTTTAGGGGGTGCTGTGTGGGGTTTAGGGGGTGTTGTGTAGGGTTTTGGGTGTGTATTGTGTGGGGTTTAGTGGGTGCTGTGCGGGGTTTAGGGGGTGTATTGTGTGTGGTTTAGGTGGTGTATTGTGTGGGATTTTGGGGGTGTATTATGTGGGATTTAGGGGGTGTATTGTGTGGCATTAAGGGGGTGTTGTGTGGGGTTTAGGGGGTGTATTGTGTGGAGTTTAGGATGTGCTGTGTGGTGTTAAGGGGTTGTATTATGTGGGGTTTAGGGGGTGTATTGTGTGGGGTTTAGGGTGTGTTTTGTGTGGCGTTAAGGGGGTGTAGTGTGTGGGGTTTAGGGGGTGTAGTATGTGAGGTTTAGAGGGTGTATTGTGTGGGGTTTATGGGGTGTAGTGTGTGGGGTATAGGGGGTGCATTGTGTGGGGTTTAGGGGGTGTATCGTGTGGGGCTTCGGGGATGCATTGTGTGTGGTTTAGGGGGGTGTTGTGCGGGGTTTAGGGTGTGTATTGTGTGGGGTTTAGGGGGTGTGTTGTGTGGGGTTTAGGGGGTGTATTGTGTGGGTTTTGGGGGGTTTAGGGTGTGTATTGTGTGGGGTTTAGGGGGTGTGTTGTGTCGGGTTTAGGGGGTGTTGTGTGGGGTTTTGAGGGTTTAGGGGTGTATTGAGTGGGGTTTAGGGGGTGTATTGTGTGGGGTTTAGGGGTGTGTTGTGTGGGGTTTAGGGGTGTATTGAGTGGGGTTTAGGTGGTGTATTGTGTGGGATTTTGGGGGTGTATTATGTGGGATTTAGGGGGTGTATTGTGTGGCATTAAGGGGGTGTTGTGTGGGGTTTAGGGGGTGTATTGTGTGGAGTTTAGGATGTGCTGTGTGGTGTTAAGGGGTTGTATTATGTGGGGTTTAGGGGGTGTATTGTGTGGGGTTTAGGGTGTGTTTTGTGTGGCGTTAAGGGGGTGTAGTGTGTGGGGTTTAGGGGGTGTAGTATGTGAGGTTTAGAGGGTGTATTGTGTGGGGTTTATGGGGTGTAGTGTGTGGGGTATAGGGGGTGCATTGTGTGGGGTTTAGGGGATGTATCGTGTGGGGCTTCGGGGATGCATTGTGTGTGGTTTAGGGGGGTGTTGTGCGGGGTTTAGGGTGTGTATTGTGTGGGGTTTAGGGGGTGTGTTGTGTGGGGTTTAGGGGGTGTATTGTGTGGGTTTTGGGGGGTTTAGGGGGTGTATTGTGTGGGGTTTAGGGGGTGTGTTGTGTCGGGTTTAGGGGGTGTTGTGTGGGGTTTTGAGGGTTTAGGGGTGTATTGAGTGGGGTTTAGGGGGTGTATTGTGTGGGGTTTAGGGGTGTGTTGTGTGGGGTTTAGGGGTGTATTGAGTGGGGTTTAGGGGGTGTATTGTGTGGAGTTTAGGGTGTGTTTTGTGTGGCGTTAAGGGGGTGTATTGTGTGGGGTTTTGGGGGTGTATTGTGTGGGGCTTAGGGGGTGCATTGTGTGGGGTTTAGGGGGTGTATTGTGTGGGGTTTAGGGGTGTGTTGTGTGGGGTTTAGGGGTTGTATTGTGTGGAGTTTAGGGTGTATTGTGTGGGGTTTATGGGGTGTAGTGTGTGGGGTATAGGGGGTGCATTGTGTGGGGTTTAGGGGTGTATCGTGTGGGGCTTTGGGGATGCATTGTGTGTGGTTTAGGGGGGTGTTGTGTGGGGTTTAGGGTGTGTATTGTGTGGGGTTTAGGGGGTGTGTTGTGTGGGGTTTAGGGGGTGTATTGTGTGGGTTTTGGGGGGTTTAGGGGGTTTATTGTGTGGGGTTTAGGGGGTGTATTGTGTGGGGTTTAGGGGGTGTGTTGTGTCGGGTTTAGGGGGTGTTGTGTGGGGTTTTGGGGGTTTAGGGGTGCATTGAGTGGGGTTTAGGGGGTGTATTGTGTGGGGTTTAGGGGTGTGTTGTGTGGGGTTTAGGGGTGTATTGAGTGGGGTTTAGGGGGTGTATTGTGTGGAGTTTAGGGTGTGTTTTGTGTGGCGTTAAGAGGGTGTATTGTGTGGGGTTTAGGGGGTGTATTGTGCGGGGCTTAGGGGGTGCATTGTGTGGGGTTTAGGGGGTGCATTGTGTGGGGTTTAGGGGTGTGTTGTGTGGGGTTTAGGGGTTGTATTGTGTGGAGTTTAGGGTGTGTTGTGTGGGGTTTGGGGGGTTTAGGGGGGTGTTGTGTGAGGTTTTGGGTGTGTATTGTGTGGGGTTAAGGGGGTTCTGTGTGGAGTTTAGGGGGTGTATTGTGTGGGGTTTAGGGGGTGTATTGTGTGGAGTTTTGGGTGTTTAGGGGGGTGTTGTGTGGGGTTTAGGGGGTGCTGTGTGGGGTTTAGGGGGTGCGGTGTGGGGTTTAGGGGGTGTATTGTGTGGGGCTTAGGGTGTGTTGTATGGGGTTTTGCGGGTTTGGGGGGGGGGTTGTGTGGGGTTTTGGGTGTGTGTTGTGTGGGGTTTAGAGGGTTCTGTGTGGGGTTTGGGGTGTATTGTGTGGGGTTTAGGGGGTGTATTATGTGGGGTTTTGGGGGTTTAGGGTGTCTGTTGTGTGGGGTTTTGGGGGTTTGTGTGGGGTTTAGGGGGTGTACTGTGTGGGTTTTAGGGGTGTGTTGTATGGGGTTTAGGGGGTTTAGGGGCTGTTTAGCACAGGGCTAAATCGCTGGCATTGAAAGCAGACCGAGGCAGGCCAGCAGCACGGTTCGATTCCCGTACCAGCCTCCCCGAACAGGCGCCGGAATGTGGCGACTAGGGGCTTTTCACAGTAACTTCATTTGAAGCCTACTTGTGGCAATAAGCAATTTTCATTTCATTTTGTTTAGGGAGTGTGTTGTGTGGGGTTTAGGCGGTGCAGTGTGGTGTTTAGGGGCTGCAGTGTAGGGTTTAGGGGGTGCAGTGTAGGGTTTAGGGGGCGCCGTGTGGTGTTTAGGGGTGTATTGTGTGGGGTTTAGGGGTGTGTTGTGTGGTGTTTAGGTGGTGCTGTGTGGGGTTTAGGGGGTGCGGTGTGGGTTTAGGGGGTGTATTGTGTGGGGTTTTGGGGTTTTAGATGGAATTGTGTGGGGTTTGGGGGGTGTTTTGTGGGGTTTGGGGAGGATGTTGTGTGGGGTTTTGAGGGGTGTTGTGTGGGGTTTAGGGGTGTTGTCTGTGGTTTAGGTGGGTGTATTGTGTGGGGTTTTGGGGGTGTATTGTGTGGGGTTTTGGGGCTGTTGTGTGGGGTTTAGGGGGTGTGTTGTGTGGGGTTTAGGGGGTGTATTGTGTGGGGTTTAGGGGTGTGTTGTATGGGGTTTAGGGGTGTGTTGTGTGGGGTTTTGGGTGTGTGTTGTGTGGGGTTTAGAGGGTTCTGTGTGGGGTTTGGGGTGTATTGTGTGGGGTTTAGGGGGTGTATTATGTGGGGTTTTGGGGGTTTAGGGTGTCTGTTGTGTGGGGTTTTGGGGGTTTGTGTGGGGTTTAGGGGGTGTACTGTGTGGGTTTTAGGGGTGTGTTGTATGGGGTTTAGGGGGTTTAGGGGCTGTTTAGCACAGGGCTAAATCGCTGGCATTGAAAGCAGACCGAGGCAGGCCAGCAGCACGGTTCGATTCCCGTACCAGCCTCCCCGAACAGGCGCCGGAATGTGGCGACTAGGGGCTTTTCACAGTAACTTCATTTGAAGCCTACTTGTGGCAATAAGCAATTTTCATTTCATTTTGTTTAGGGAGTGTGTTGTGTGGGGTTTAGGCGGTGCAGTGTGGTGTTTAGGGGCTGCAGTGTAGGGTTTAGGGGGTGCAGTGTAGGGTTTAGGGGGCGCCGTGTGGTGTTTAGGGGTGTATTGTGTGGGGTTTAGGGGTGTGTTGTGTGGTGTTTAGGTGGTGCTGTGTGGGGTTTAGGGGGTGCGGTGTGGGTTTAGGGGGTGTATTGTGTGGGGTTTTGGGGTTTTAGATGGAATTGTGTGGGGTTTGGGGGGTGTTTTGTGGGGTTTGGGGAGGATGTTGTGTGGGGTTTTGAGGGGTGTTGTGTGGGGTTTAGGGGTGTTGTCTGTGGTTTAGGTGGGTGTATTGTGTGGGGTTTTGGGGGTGTATTGTGTGGGGTTTTGGGGCTGTTGTGTGGGGTTTAGCGGGTGTTGTGTGGGGTTTAGGGAGTGTTGTGTGGGGTTTAGGGTGCATTGTGTGGGGTTTAGGGGGTGTTGTGTGGGGTTTATGGTGAATTGTGTGGGGTTTTCAGGGTGTTGTGTGGGGTTTGGGGGGTTTAGGGGGTGTTGTGTGGGGTTTAGGGGGTGTTATGTGGAGTTTGGGGGCTTAAGGGGGTGTTGTGTGGGGTTTAGGGGTTGTTGTGTGGGGTTAAGGGGGTGTATTGTGTGGGATGTAGGGGGTGTTGTGTTGTGTGGGGTTTAGGGGGTGTTGTGTGGGGTTTAGAGGGGGTTGTGTGGGGTTTAGGGGGTGTTGTGTGTGGGGTTTACGGGGTGTTGTGTGGGGTTTAGGGGTTGTGTGGGGTTTAGGGGTTGTTGGATGGGGTTTAGGGGGTGTTGTGTGTGGTTTGGGGGTTGTTGTGTGGGGTTTAGGGGGTGTTGTGTGGGGTTTAGGGGGTGTTATGTGGGGTTTGGGGGGTTTAGGGGGTGTTGTTTGGAGTTTACGGGGTGTTGTGTGGGGTTTAGGGGTTGTGTGGGGTTTAGGGGGTGTTGGATGGGGTTTAGGGGGTGTTGTGTGGGGGTTTGGGGGTTGTTGTGTGGGGTTTAGGGGGTGTTGTGTGTGGGGTTTATGGGGTGTTGTGTGGGGTTTAGGGGTTGTGTGGGGTTTAGGGGGTGTTGGATGGGGTTTAGGGGGTGTTGTGTGTGGTTTGGGGGTTGTTGTGTGGGGTTTAGTGGGTGTTGTGTGGGGTTTAGAGGGTTTAGAGGGGTGTTGTGCGGGGTTTAGGGGGTGTTGTGCGGTGTTTAGGGGGGTGTTGTGCGGGGTTTAGAGGGTTTAGGGGGGTGTTGTGCGGGGTTTAGAGGGTTTAGGGGATGCTGTGTGAGGTTTAGGGGGTGTATTGTGTGGGGTTTAGGGGGTGTTGTGTGTGGGGTTTACGGGGTGTTGTGTGGGGTTTAGGGGTTGTGTGGGGTTTAGGGGTTGTTGGATGGGGTTTAGGGGGTGTTGTGTGTGGTTTGGGGGTTGTTGTGTGGGGTTTAGGGGGTGTTGTGTGGGGTTTAGGGGGTGTTATGTGGGGTTTGGGGGGTTTAGGGGGTGTTGTTTGGAGTTTACGGGGTGTTGTGTGGGGTTTAGGGGTTGTGTGGGGTTTAGGGGGTGTTGTGTGGGGTTTAGAGGTGGTTGTGTGGGGTTTAGGGTTGTTGTGTGGGGTTTAGGGGTTGTTGTGTGGGGTTTAGAGGTGGTTGTGTGGGGTTTAGGGGGTGTTGTGTGTGGGTTTTATGGGGTGTTGTGTGGGGTTTAGGGGGTGTTATGTGGGGTTTGGGGGGTTTAGGGGGTGTTGTTTGGAGTTTACGGGGTGTTGTGTGGGGTTTAGGGGTTGTGTGGGGTTTAGGGGGTGTTGGATGGGGTTTAGGGGGTGTTGTGTGTGGTTTGGGGGTTGTTGTGTGGGGTTTAGTGGGTGTTGTGTGGGGTTTAGGGGGTGTTGTGTGGGGTTTAGAGGGTTTAGAGGGGTGTTGTGCGGGGTTTAGGGGGTTTAGGGGGTGTTGTGTGGGGTTTAAGGCGTGCTGTGTGTGGTTTAGGGGTGTTGTGCGGGGTTTAGGGGGTGTTGTGCGGTGTTTAGGGGGGTGTTGTGCGGGGTTTAGAGGGTTTAGGGGGGTGGTGTGCGGGGTTTAGAGGGTTTAGGGGGGTGTTGTGTGTGGTGTTTGGGGGTGTTGTGTGGAGTTTGGGGGGTGTCGTATGGGGTTTGGGCGTTTAGGGGGTGTTGTTTGGGGGTGTTGTTTGGGGAGTTTAAGGGGTATTGTGTGGGGTTTGGGCGTTTAGGGGGTGTTGTTTGGGGGTGTTGTTTGGGGAGTTTAAGGGGTATTGTGTGGGGTTTGGGGGATTTAGGGGGCGTTGTGTGGGGTTTGGGGGGTTTAAGGGGTGTTGTGTGGGGTTTGGGGGGTGTTGTGTGGGGTTTAGGGGGGTGCTATGTGGGGTTTGGGGGGTTTAGGGGGTGTTGTGTGGGGTTTAGGGGGTGTTGTGTGGGGTTTGGGGGGGGTTTAGGGGGTGTTGTGTGGGATTTGGGGGGGTGTTGTGTGGGGTTTAGGGGGTATTGTGTGGGGTTTGGGGGGGGTGTTGTGTGGGGTTTAGGGGGTGTTGTATGGGGTTTAGGGGGTGTTGTGTGGGGGTTTGGGGGTTGTTGTGTGGGGTTTAGGGGGTGTTGTGTGGGGTTTAGGGGGTGTTGTGCGGGGTTTAGAGGGGGTGTATTGTGTGGGGTTTTTGGGGGGGTGTATTGTATGGGGTTTTGGGGGTGTTGTGTGGGGTTTAGGGGGTGTTGTGTGGGGTTTAGAGGGGGTGTATTGTGTGGGGTTTTTGGGGGGGTGTATTGTATGGGGTTTTGGGGGTGTTGTGTGGGGTTTTGAGGGTTTATTGTGAGTTTCGTGTATTTAGTGAGTTTAGTGTATTATGTGAGGTTTAGTATATTTAGTAAGTTTCAGGAGTGTATTGTGAGTTTAGTGAGGGTTTAGTGTGTGGGGTGGGGTTTGTGTTTAGGGTGTGGGGTGTGTGTTGAGGGTGTGAGGTGTGGGTTTAGGGTGTGAGGTGTGGGTTTAGGGTGTGGGTTTAGGGTGTGGGGAGTGTGTTGAGGGTGTAGGGTGTAAGTTTAAGGTGTGGGTTTAGGATGTGGGGTGTGGGTTTAGGGTGTGGGGTGTGGGTTTAGGATGTGGATTTAGGGTGTGAGGTGTGGGTTTAGGGTGTGGGGTGTGTGTTTAGGGGAAGGGGTGTGAGTTTAGGGTGTGGGTTTAGGGTGTGGGTTTAGGGTGTGGGGTGTGGGTTTAGGGTGTGGGTTTAGGGTGTGGGGTGTGTGTTGAGGGTGTGGGTTTATGGTGTGGGGTGTGGGTTTAGGGTGTGGGTGTGGGGTGTGGGTTTAGGGTGTGAGTTTAGGGTGTGGGTTTAGGGTGTAGGGTGTGGATTTAGGGGAAGGGGTGTGGGTTTAGGGTGTGGGTTTAGGTTATGGGGTGTGGGTTTAGGGTGTGGGGTGTGTGTTTAGAGTGTAGGATGTGTTTTTAGGGTGTAAGGTGTGGGTTTAGGGTGTGGGGTGTGTGTTGAGGGTGTGGGTTTGGGGTGTGGGGTGTGTGTTGAGGGTGTGGGTTTGGGGTGAGGGTGTGGGTTTGGGGTGTGGTTGTGTGTTTAGGGTGTGGGGTGTGTGTTGAGGGTGTGGGTTTAGGGTGTGGGGTGTGGGTTTAGGGTGTGGGGTGTGGGTTTAGGGTGTGGGGTGTGGGTTTAGGGTGTGGGGTGTGGGTTTTCGGGGGTGTGTTGTGTCGGGTTTAGTGGTGTGGGGTGTGGGGTTTAGGGGTGCTGTGTGGGGATTAAGGGGTGCTGTGTGGGGTTTAAGGGGTATATTGTGTGGTATTTAGGGGGTGTTGTGTGGGGTTTAGGGGGTGCTGTGTGGGGTTTAGGGGGTGTTGTGTAGGGTTTTGGGTGTGTATTGTGTGGGGTTTAGTGGGTGCTGTGCGGGGTTTAGGGGGTGTATTGTGTGTGGTTTAGGTGGTGTATTGTGTGGGATTTTGGGGGTGTATTATGTGGGATTTAGGGGGTGTATTGTGTGGCATTAAGGGGGTGTTGTGTGGGGTTTAGGGGGTGTATTGTGTGGAGTTTAGGATGTGCTGTGTGGTGTTAAGGGGTTGTATTATGTGGGGTTTAGGGGGTGTATTGTGTGGGGTTTAGGGTGTGTTTTGTGTGGCGTTAAGGGGGTGTAGTGTGTGGGGTTTAGGGGGTGTAGTATGTGAGGTTTAGAGGGTGTATTGTGTGGGGTTTATGGGGTGTAGTGTGTGGGGTATAGGGGGTGCATTGTGTGGGGTTTAGGGGGTGTTGTGTGGGGTTTAGGGGTTGTGTGGGGTTTAGGGGTTGTTGGATGGGGTTTAGGGGGTGTTGTGTGTGGTTTGGGGGTTGTTGTGTGGGGTTTAGGGGGTGTTGTGTGGGGTTTAGGGGGTGTTATGTGGGGTTTGGGGGGTTTAGGGGGTGTTGTTTGGAGTTTACGGGGTGTTGTGTGGGGTTTAGGGGTTGTGTGGGGTTTAGGGGGTGTTGGATGGGGTTTAGGGGGTGTTGTGTGGGGTTTAGGGGTTGTGTGGGGTTTAGGGGGTGTTGGATGGGGTTTGGGGGGTGTTGTGTGGGGTTTAGGGGTTGTTGTGTGGGGTTTAGAGGTGGTTGTGTGGGGTTTAGGGGGTGTTGTGTGTGGGTTTTATGGGGTGTTGTGTGGGGTTTAGGGGTTGTGTGGAGTTTAGGGGGTGTTGGATGGGGTTTAGGGGGTGTTGTGTGTGGTTTGGGGGTTGTTGTGTGGGGTTTAGTGGGTGTTGTGTGGGGTTTAGGGGGTGTTGTGTGGGGTTTAGAGGGGTGTTGTGCGGGGTTTAGGGGGTTTAGGGGGTGTAGTGTGGGGTTTAAGGCGTGCTGTGTGTGGTTTAGGGGGTGTTGTGCGGTGTTTAGGGGGGTGTTGTGCGGGGTTTAGAGGGTTTAGGGGGGTGGTGTGCGGGGTTTAGAGGGTTTAGGGGGGTGTTGTGTGTGGTGTTTGGGGGTGTTGTGTGGGGTTTGGGGGGTGTCGTATGGGGTTTGGGCGTTTAGGGGGTGTTGTTTAGGGAGTTTAAGGGGTATTGTGTGGGGTTTGGGGGATTTAGGGGGCGTTGTGTGGGGTTTGGGGGGTTTAAGGGGTGTTGTGCGGGGTTTGGGGGGTGTTGTGTGGGGTTTAGGGGGGTGCTATGTGGGGTTTGGGGGGTTTAGGGGGTGTTGTGTGGGGTTTAGGGGGTGTTGTGTGGGGTTTGGGGGGGGTTTAGGGGGTGTTGTGTGGGATTTGTGGGGGTGTTGTGTGGGGTTTAGGGGGTGTTGTGTGGGGTTTGGGGGGGGTGTTGTGTGGGGTTTAGGGGGTGTTATGTGGAGTTTGGAGGCTTTAGGGGGTGTTGTATGGGGTTTAGAGGGGGTGTATTGTGTGGGGTTTTGGGGGGGGTGTATTGTATGGGGTTTTGGGGGTGTTGTGTGGGGTTTTGAGGGTTTGGGGCTGTTGTGTGGGGTTTAGCGGGTGTTGTGTGGGGTTTAGGGAGTGTTGTGTGGGGTTTATGGTGAATTATGTGGGGTTTTCAGGGTGTTGTGTGGGGTTTGGGGGGTTTAGGGGGTGTTGTGGGGGGTTTAGGGGGTGTTATGTGGGGTTTGGGGGCTTCAGGGGGTGTTGTGTGGGGTTTAGGGGTTGTTGTGTGGGGTTTAGGGGGTGTGTTGTGTGGGGTTAAGGGGGCATATTGTGTGGGGTTTAGGGGATGCTGTGTGAGGTTTAGGGGGTGTATTGTGTGGGGTTTAGGGGGTGTTGTGTTGTGTGGGGTTTGGGGGTGTTGTGTGGGTTTAGAGGGGGTTGTGTGGGGTTTAGGGGGTGTTGTGTGTGGGGTTTACGGGGTGTTGTGTGGGGTTTAGGGGTTGTGTGGGGTTTAGGGGTTGTTGGATGGGGTTTAGGGGGTGTTGTGTGTGGTTTGGGGGTTGTTGTGTGGGGTTGAGGGGGTGTTGTGTGGGGTTTAGGGGTTGTTATGTGGGGTTTGTGGGGTTTAGGGGGTGTTGTGTGGAGTTTACGGGGTGTTGTGTGGGGTTTAGGGGTTGTGTGGGGTTTAGGGGGTGTTGGTTGGGGTTTAGGGGGTGTTGTGTGGAGGTTTGGGGGTTGTTGTGTGGGGTTTAGGGGTTGTTGTGTGGGGTTTAGAGGTGGTTGTGTGGGGTTTAGGGGGTGTTGTGTGTGGGGTTTACGGGGTGTTGTGTGGGGTTTAGGGGTTGTGTGGGGTTTAGGGGGTGTTGGATGGGGTTTAGGGGGTGTTGTGTGTGGTTTGGGGGTTGTTGTGTGGGGTTTAGTGGGTGTTGTGTGGGGTTTAGGGGGTGTTGTGTGGGGTTTAGAGGGTTTAGAGGGGTGTTGTGTGGGGTTTAAGGCGTGCTGTGTGTGGTTTAGGGGGTGTTGTGCGGGGTTAAGGGGGTGTTGTGCGGTGTTTAGGGGGGTGTTGTGCGGGGTTTAGAGGGTTTAGGGGGGTGTCATGCGGGGTTTAGAGGGTTTAGGGGGTGTTGTGTGGAGTTTACGGGGTGTTGTGTGGGGTTTAGGGGTTGTGTGGGGTTTAGGGGGTGTTGGATGGGGTTTAGGGGGTGTTGAGTGGGGGTTTGGGGGTTGTTGTGTGGGGTTTAGGGGTTGTTGTGTGGGGTTTAGAGGTGGTTGTGTGGGGTTTAGGGGGTGTTGTGTGTGGGGTTTACGGGGTGTTGTGTGGGGTTTAGGGGTTGTGTGGGGTTTAGGGGGTGGTGGATGGGGTTTAGGGGGTGTTGTGTGTGGTTTGGGGGTTGTTGTGTGGGGTTTAGTGGGTGTTGTGTGGGGTTTAGGGGGTGTTGTGTGGGGTTTAGAGGGTTTAGAGGGGTGTTGTGCGGGGTTTATGGGGTTTAGGGGGTGTTGTGTGGGGTTTAAGGCATGCTGTGTGTGGTTTAGGGGTGTTGTGCGGGGTTTAGGGGGTGTTGTGCGGTGTTTAGGGGGGTGTTGTGCGGGGTTTAGAGGGTTTAGGGGGGTGTTGTGTGGGGTTTAGAGGGTTTAGGGGGTGTTGTGTGTGGTGTTTGGGGGTGTTGTGTGGGGTTTGGGGGGTGTCGTGTGGGGTTTGGGCGTTTAGGGGGTGTTGTGTGGGTTTTGGGGAGTTTAAGGGGTATTGTGTGGGGTTTGGGGGATTTAGGGGGCGTTGTGTGGGGTTTGGCGGGTTTAAGGGGTGTTGTGTGGGGTTTGGGGGGTGTTGTGTGGGGTTTAGGGGAGTGCTATGTGGGGTTTGGGGGGTTTAGGGGGTGTTGTGTGGGGTTTAGGGGGTGTTGTGTGGGGTTTGGGGGTTTTAGGGGGTGTTGTGTGGGGTTTGGGGGGGTGTTGTGTGGGGTTTAGGGGGTGTTGTGTGGTGTTTGGGGGGGTGTTGTGTGGGGTTTAGGGGGTGTTGTGTGGGGGTTTGGGGGTTGTTGTGTGGGGGTTTGGGGGTTGTTGTGTGGGGTTTAGGGGGTGTTGTGTGGGGTTTAGGGGGTGTTGTGTGGGGTTAGGGGGTGTTGTGTGGGGTTTAGGGGGTGTTGTGTGGGGTTTAGAGGGGGTGTATTGTGTGGGGTTTTGGGGGGGTGTATTGTATGGGGTTTTGGGGGTGTTGTGTGGGGTTTTGAGGGTTTGGGGCTGTTGTGTGGGGTTTAGCGGGTGTTGTGTGGGGTTTAGGGAGTGTTGTGTGGGGTTTAGGGTGCATTGTGTGGGGTTTAGGGGGTGTTGTGTGGGGTTTATGGTGAATTGTGTGGGGTTTTCAGGGTGTTGTGTGGGGTTTGGGGGGTTTAGGGGGTATTGTGTGGGGTTTAGGGGGTGTTATGTGGGGTTTGGGGGCTTCAGGGGGTGTTGTGTGGGGTTTAGGGGTTGTTGTGTGGGGTTTAGGGGGTGTGTTGTGTGGGGTTAAGGGGGCATATTGTGTGGGGTTTAGGGGATGCTGTGTGAGGTTTAGGGGGTGTATTGTGTGGGGTTTAGGGGGTGTTGTGTTGTGTGGGGTTTAGGGGGTGTTGTGTGGGGTTTAGAGGGGGTTGTGTGGGGTTTAGGGGGTGTTGTGTGTGGGGTTTACGGGGTGTTGTGTGGGGTTTAGGGGTTGTGTGCGGTTTAGGGGTTGTTGGATGGGGTTTAGGGGGTGTTGTGTGTGGTTTGGGGGTTGTTGTGTGGGGTTTAGGGGGTGTTGTGTGGGGTTTAGGGGGTGTTATGTGGGGTTTGGGGGGTTTAGGGGGTGTTGTGTGGAGTTTACGGGGTGTTGTGTGGGGTTTAGGGGTTGTGTGGGGTTTAGGGGCGTTGGATGGGGTTTAGGGGGTGTTGTGTGGAGTTTACGGGGTGTTGTGTGGGGTTTAGGGGTTGTGTGGGGTTTAGGGGGTGTTGGATGGGGTTTAGGGGGTGTTGTGTGGGGGTTTGGGGGTTGTTGTGTGGGGTTTAGGGGTTGTTGTGTGGGGTTTAGAGGTGGTTGTGTGGGGTTTAGGGGTGTTGTGTGTGGGGTTTACGGGGTGTTGTGTGGGGTTTAGGGGTTGTGTGGGGTTTAGGGGGTGTTGGATGGGGTTTAGGGGTTGTTGTGTGTGGTTTGGGGGTTGTTGTGTGGGGTTTAGTGGGTGTTGTGTGGGGTTTAGGGGGTGTTGTGTGGGGTTTAGAGGGTTTAGAGGGGTGTTGTGCGGGGTTTAGGGGGTTTAGGGTGTGTTGTGTGGGGTTTAAGGCGTGCTGTGTGTGATTTAGGGGGTGTTGTGCGGGGTTTAGGGGGTGTTGTGCGGTGTTTAGGGGGGTGTTGTGCGGGGTTTAGAGGGTTTAGGGGGTGTTGTGCGGGGTTTAGAGGGTTTAGGGGGTGTTGTGCGTGGTGTTTGGGGGTGTTGTGTGGGGTTTGGGGGGTGTCGTGTGGGGTTTGGGCGTTTAGGGGGTGTTGTGTGGGGTTTGGGGAGTTTAAGGGGTATTGTGTGGGGTTTGGGGGATTTAGGGGGTGTTGTGTGGGTTTGGGGGGTTTAAGGGGTGTTGTGTGGGGTTTGGGGGGTGTTGTGTGGGGTTTAGGGGGATGCTATGTGGGGTTTGGGGGGTTTAGGGGGTGTTGTGTGGGGTTTAGGGGGTGTTGTGTGGGGTTTGCGGGGGTTTAGGGGGTGTTGTGTGGGGTTTGGGGGGGTGTTGTGTGGGGTTTGGGGGGTGTTGTGTGGGGTTTGGGGGGTGTTGTGTTGGGTTTGGGGGGCGTTGTGTGGGGTTTGGGGGGTGTTGTGTGGGGTTTAAGGGGTGTTGTGTGGGGTTTGGGGGGTTTAGGGGGTGCGGTGTGGGGTTTGGGGGGGCTGTGTGAGGTTTAGGGGGTGTTGTGGGTGGTTTAGGGGGTGCTGTGTGGGGTTTGGGGGTTTAGGGGGTGTTGTGCGGGGTTTGGGGGGTGTCGCGTGGGGTTTGGGGGGTGCTGTGTGGGGTTTGGGGGGTTTAGGGGGTGTTGTGTGGGGTTTGGGGTGTTTAGGGGGTGTTGTGGGGGTTTGGGGGGCTGTGCGGAGTTTGGGGGGGCTGTGCGGGGTTTGGGGGGTTGTGCGGGGTTCAGCGGGGCTGTGCGGGGTTTGGGGGTGCTGTGTGGGGTTTAGAGGGGCTGAGTGGGGTTTGGGGGGGCTGTGCTGGGTTTGGGGTGGCTGTGCGTGGTTTGGGGGGCTGTGCGGGGTTTGGGGGGGGCTGGGTGGGGTTTGGGGGGCTGTGCGGGGTTTGGGGGGGCTGTGCGGGGTTTGGGGGGATGCTGTGCTGGGTTTAGGGGGTCTGTGTGGCATTTGGGGGGCTTGGGGGAGCTGTGCGGGGTGTGGGGGGCCTGTGTGGGGTTTGGGGGGCTGTGCGGGGTTTTGGGGGGCTGTGCGGGGTTTGGGGGGGCAGTGTGGGGTTTAGGGGGGCTGTGCGGGGTTTAGGGGGCTGTGCGGGATTTGGGGGGTTTAGGGGGGCTGTGCGGGGCTTGGGGGGGCTGTGTGGGGTTTGGGGGGGCTGTGCGGGGTTTGGGGTGGGCTGTGCGGGGTTTGGGGAGGCTGTGTGGGGTTTAGGGGGGCTGTGCGGGGTTTTGGGGGGGCTGTGGGATTTGGGGGGTTTAGGGGGGCTGTGTGGGGTTTGGAGGGTTTAGGGGGGCTGTGTGGGGTTTGGAGGGTTTAGGGGCTGTGTGGGGTTTAGGGGGGGCTGTGCGGGGTTTGGGGGGGGCTGTGCGTGGTTTAGGGGGGCTGTGTGGGGTTTAGAGAGGGTTGTGCGGAGTTTGGGCGGGGCTGTGTGGGGTTTGGGGGTCTGTGTGGGGTTTGGGGGGCTGTGCGGGGTTTAGGCGGGGCTGTGTGGGGTTTGGGGGGGCTGTGTGGGATCTGGGGGGTTTAGGGGGGGCTGTGTGGGGTTTGGGGGGGTTTCGGGGGCTGTGCGGGGTTTAGGGGGTTTAGGGGGGCTGTGCGGGGTTTGGGGGTGTTTCGGGGGGCTGTGTGGGGTTTGGGGGGTTTAGGGGGGGCTGTGCGGGGGTTTCGGGGGGGGCTGTGTGGGGTTTGGGGGGTTTCGGCGGGGCTGTGCGGGGTTTAGGGGGTTTAGGCGGGGCTGTGCGGGGTTTGGGGGCTGTGCGGGGTTTGGGGGGTTTCGGCGGGGCTGTGCGGGGTTTGGGGGTTTAGGCGGGGCTGTGCGGGGTTTGGGGGGTTTCGGCGGGGCTGTGCGGGGTTTAGGGGGTTTAGGCGGGGCTCTGCGGGGTTTGGGGGGCTGTGCGGGGTTTGGGGGCTGCGCGGGGTTTAGGGGGGCTTTGCGGGGTTTAGGCGGGGCTGTGCGGGGTTTGGGGGGGTTTCGGGGGGGGCTGTGTGGGGTTTGGGGGGGTTTGGGGGGGCTGTGCGGGGTTTGGGGGGGTTTCGGGGGGGCTGTGTGGGGTTTGGGGGGGTTTCGGGGGGGCTGTGCGGGGTTTGGGGGGGTTTAGGCAGGGCTGTGCGGGGTTTGGGGGGGTTTAGGTGGGGCGGTGCGGGGTTTAGGCGGGGCTGTGCGGTGTTCGGGGGGTTTCGGGGGGCTGTGTGGGGTTTGGGGGGCTGTGCGGGGTTTGGGGAGTTTAGGGGGGCTGTGTGGGTTTTGGGGGGGCTGTGTGTGGTTTAGGGGGGCTGTGTGGGGTTTGGGGGGGGCTGTGCGGGGGTTGGGGGTTTGGGGGGGGGCTGTGCAGGGTTTGGGGGGTTTTGGGGGGGCTGTGTGGGGTTTGGGGGGGCTGTGCGGGGTTTGGGGTGTTTAGGCGGGGCTGTACGGGGTTTGGGGGGTTTAGGCGGGGCTGTGCGGGGTTTCGGGGGGGGCTGTGCGGGGTTTGGGAGGTTTCGGGGGGGCTGTGTGGGGTTTGGGGGGGCTGTGCGGGGTTTGGGGGGGCTGTGCAGGGTTTGGGGGGGTTACGGGGGGGCTGTGCGGGGTTTCGGGGGGCTGTGCGGGGTTTGGGGGGTTTTGGGGGGCTGTGCGGGGTTTGGGGGGCTGTGCGGGGTTTGGGGGGTTTTGGGGGGGCTGTGCGGGGTTTGGGGGGTTTCACGGGGGCTGTGCGGGGTTTGGGGGTTTTTGGGGGGCTGTGTGGGTTTTGGGGGGTTTAGGGGGGCTGTGCGGGGTTTCGGGGGGCTGTGCGGTGTTTGGGGGGGCTGTGCGGTGTTTGGGGGGTTTAGGGGGGGCTGTGTGGGGTTTGGGGGGTTTGGGGGGGCTGTGTGGGATTTGGGGGGTTTGGGGAGGGGCTGTGTGGGGTTTCGGGTGGGCTGTGCGGGGTTTGGTGGGTTTCGGGGGGCTGTGCGGGGTTGGGGGGGTTTGGGGGGCTGTGCGGGGTTTGGGGGGGTTTCGGGGGGCTGTGCGGGGTTTAGGGGGTTTAGGCGGGGCTGTGCGGGGTTTGGGGGCTGTGCGGGATTTGGGGGGGTTTAGGCGGGGCTGTGCAGGGTTTGGGGGGGTTTAGGCGGGGCGGTGCGGGGTTGGGGGGGTTTAGGCGGGGCTGTGCGGGGTTTGGGGGGTTTAGGCGGGGCTGTGCGGGGTTTGGGGGGTTTCGAGGGGCTGTGTGGGGTTGGGGGGCTGTGCGGGGTTTGGGGAGTTTCGGGGGGCTGTGTGGGGTTTGGGGCGGCTGTGCGGGGTTTGGGGGGGCTGTGCAGGGTTGGGAGGTTTCGGGGGGGCTGTGCGGGGTTGGGGGGTTTCGGGGGGCTGTGTGGGGTTTGGGGGGGCTGTGCGGGGTTGGGGGGTTTCGGGGGGGCTGTGCGGGGTTGGGGGGTTTCGGGGGGCTGTGCGGGGTTGGGGGGGTTTGGGGGGGCTGTGTGGGGTTTGGGGGGGTTTCGGGGGGGCTGTGCGGGGTTGGGGGGTTTCGGGGGGGCTGTGCGGGGTTGGGGGGTTTCGGGGGGGCTGTGCGGGGCTGGGGGGTTTTGGGGGGGCTGTGCGGGGTTGGGGGGGTTTCGGGGGGGCTGTGCGGGGTTTGGGGGGGTTTAGGCGGGGCTGTGCGGGGTTTGGGGGGGTTTAGGCGGGGCGGTGCGGGGTTTGGGGGTTTAGGCGGGGCTGTGCGGGGTTTGGGGGGTTTCAGGGGGCTGTGTGGGGTTGGGGGGCTGTGCGGGGTTTGGGGAGTTTAGGGGGGCTGTGTGGGGTTTGGGGGGCTGTGTGGGGTTTAGGGGCGCTGTGTGGGGTTTGGGGGGGCTGTGCGGGGGTTGGGGGTTTGGGGGTGCTGTGCGGGGTTTGGGGGGGCTGTGTGGGGTTTGGGGATGTTTCGGGGGGGCTGTGCGGGGTTTGGGGGGGTTTAGGCGGGGCTGTGCGGGGTATGGGGTGTTTAGGCGGGGCTGTGCGGGGTTTCGGGGGGCTGTGCGGGGTTTGGGGGGGTTTAGGCAGGGCTGTGCGGGGTTTGGGGGGGTTTAGGCGGGGCGGTGCGGGGTTTGGGGGGTTTAGGCTGGGCTGTGCGGGATTTGGGGGGTTTCAGGGGGCTGTGTGGGGTTGGGGGGCTGTGCGGGGTTTGGGGAGTTTAGGGGGGCTGTGTGGGGTTTGGGGGGGCTGTGTGGGGTTTAGGGGCGCTGTGTGGGGTTTGGGGGGGCTGTGCGGGGGTTGGGGGTTTGGGGGGGGCTGTGCGGGGTTTGGGGGGCTGTGTGGGGTTTGGGGATGTTTCGGGGGGGCTGTGCGGGGTTTGGGGGGTTTAGGCGGGGCTGTGCGGTATGGGGTGTTTAGTCGGGGCTGTGCGGGGTTTCGGGGGGCTGTGCGGGGTTTCGGGGGGTTTCGGGGGGCTGTGTGGGGTTTGGGGGGGCTGTGCGGGGTTTGGGGGGGGCTGTGCGGGTTTCGGGGGGCTGTGCGGGGTTTGGGGGGGTTTCGGGGGGGCTGTGCGAGGTTTCGGGGTGGCTGTGCGGGGTTTGGGGGGTTTTGGGGGGCTGTGCGGGGTTTGGGGGGTTTCGGGGGGGCTGTGCGGGGTTTCGGGGGTTTCGGGGGGCTGTGCGGGGTTTGGGGGGTTTTGGGGGGGCTGTGTGGGATTTGGGGGGGTTTAGGGGGGCTTTGCGGGGTTTCGGGGGGCTGTGCGGTGTTTGGGGGGGCTGTGCGGTGTTTGGGGGGTTTAGGGGGGGCTGTGTGGGGTTTGGGGGGGGCTGTGCATGGTTTGGGGGGTTTAGGGGGGGCTGTGTGGGATTTGGGGGGGTTGTGCGGGGTTTGGGGGGTTTCGGGGGGGCTGTGCGGGGTTTGGGGGGTTTAGGGGGGTTGTGCGGGGTTTGGGGGGGGCTGTGCGGGGGTTTTCGGGGGGGCTGGGCGGGGTTTGGGGGGGTTCGGGGGGCTGTGCAGGGTTTGGGGGGGGCTGTGCGGGGTTTGGGGGGGGTTTCGGGGGGCTGTGCGGGGTTTGGGGGGTTTCGGGGGGGCTGTGCGGTGTTTGGGGGGCTGTGCGGGGTTTGGGGGGTTTGGGGGGGCTGTGCGGGGTTTGGGGGTTTCGGGGGGCTGTGCGGGATTTGGGGGGTTTCGGGGGGGGGCTGTGCGGGGTTTCGGGGGGTTTCGGGGGGGCTGTGCGGGGTTGGGGTGTTTCGTGGGGGCTGTGCGGGGTTTGGGGGGCTGTGCGGGGTTGGAGGGGTTTCGGGGGGCTGTGCGGGGTTTGGGGGGTTTCGGGGAGGCTGTGCGGGGTTTGGGGGGTTTCGGGGGGCTGTGCGGGGTTAGGGGGTTTTGGGGGGCTGTGCGGGGTTTGGGGGGGTTTCGGGGGGCTGTGCGGGGTTTGGGGGGTTTAGGGGGGCTGTGCGGGGTTTGGGGGGGTTTCGGGGGGCTGTGCGGGGTTTGGGGGGTTTAGGGGGGCTGTGTGGGGTTTGGGGGGCTGTGCGGGGTTTGGGGGTTTCGGGGGGGCTGTGCGGGTTTGGGTGGTTTAGGGGGGCTGTGCGGGGTTTGGGGGGGGCTGTGCGGGGTTTGGGGTGTTTCGGGGGGGCTGTGCGGGGTTTGGGGGGTTTCGGGGGGCTGTGCGGGGTTTGGGGGGTTTTGGGGGCTGTGCGGGGTTTGGGGGGGGCTGTGCGGGGTTTGGGGGGGTTTCGAGGGGCTGTGCGGGGTTTGGGGGGGTTCGGGGGGGCTGTGCGGGGTTTGGGGGGTTTCGGGGGGCTGTGCGGGGTTAGGGGGGGTTTGGGGGGCTGTGCGGGGTTTGGGGGGGTTTCGGGTGGCTGTGCGGGGTTTGGGGGGTTTAGGGGGGCTGTGTGGGGTTTGGGGGTGTTTGGGGGGTTAGGGGGGGTTTCGGGGGGCTGTGCGGGGTTTGGGGGGCTGTGCGGGGTTTGGGGGGGTTTCGGGGGGCTGTGCGGGATTTGGGGGGCTGTGTGGGGTTTGGGGGGGTTTAGGCGGGGCGGTGCGGGGTTTGGGGGTTTAGGCGGGGCGGTGCGGGGTTTGGGGGGGTTTAGGCGGGGCTGTGCGGGGTTTGGGGGGTTTCAGGGGGCTGTGTGGGGTTGGGGGGCTGTGCGGGGTTTGGGGAGTTTAGGGGGGCTGTGTGGGGTTTGGGGGGGCTGTGTGGGGTTTAGGGGCGCTGTGTGGGGTTTGGGGGGGCTGTGCGGGGGTTGGGGGTTTGGGGGGGGCTGTGCGGGGTTTGGGGGGGCTGTGTGGGGTTGGGGATGTTTCGGGGGGGCTGTGCGGGGTTTGGGGGGGTTTCGGGGGGCTGTGCGGGGTTTGGGGGGGCTGTGCGGGGTTTGGGGGGGTTTCGGGGGGCTGTGCGGGGTTTGGGGGGCTGTGTGGGGTTTGGGGGGTTTAGGCGGGGCGGTGCGGGGTTTGGGGGGTTTAGGCGGGGCTGTGCGGGGTTTGGGGGGTTTCAGGGGGCTGTGTGGGGTTGGGGGGCTGTGCGGGGTTTGGGAGTTTAGGGGGGCTGTGTGGGGTTTGGGGGGCTGTGTGGGTTTAGGGGCGCTGTGTGGGGTTTGGGGGGGCTGTGCGGGGGTTGGGGGTTTGGGGGGGGCTGTGCTGGGTTTGGGGGGGCTGTGTGGGGTTTGGGGATGTTTCCGGGGGGCTATGCGGGGTTTGGGGGGGTTTAGGCGGGGCTGTGCGGGGTATGGGGTGTTTAGGCGGGGCTGTGCGGGGTTTCGGAGGGCTGTGCGGGGTTTGGGGGGTTTCGGGGGCTGTGTGGGGTTTGGGGGGGCTGTGCGGGGTTTGGGGGGGCTGTGCGGGGTTTCGGGGGGCTGTGCGGGGTTTGGGGGGGTTTCGGGGGGGCTGTGCGAGGTTTCGGGGTGGCTGTGCGGGGTTTGGGGGGTTTTGGGGGGCTGTGCGGGGTTTGGGGGGTTTCGGGGGGGCTGTGCGGGGTTTGGGGGGTTTCGGGGGGCTGTGCGGGGTTTGGGGGGTTTTGGGGGGGGCTGTGTGGGATTTGGGGGGTTTAGGGGGGCTTTGCGGGGTTTCGGGGGGCTGTGCGGTGTTTGGGGGGGCTGTGCGGTGTTTGGGGGGTTTAGGGGGGGCTGTGTGGGGTTTGGGGGGGCTGTGCGTGGTTTTGGGGGTTTAGGGGGGTCTGTGTGGGATTTGGGGGGTTTGGGGGGGGTTGTGCGGGGTTTGGGGGGTTTCGGGGGGCTGTGCGGGGTTTGGGGGGTTTAGGGGGGTTGTGCGGGGTTTGGGGGGGGCTGTGCGGGGTTTTCGGGGGGCTGGGCGGGGTTTGGGGGGGTTTCGGGGGGCTGTGCAGGGTTTGGGGGGGCTGTGCGGGGTTTGGGGGGGTTTCGGGGGGCTGTGCGGGGTTTGGGGGGTTTCGGGGGGCTGTGCGGTGTTTGGGGGGGCTGGGCGGAGTTTGGGGGGTTTGGGGGGGCTGTGCGGGGTTTGGGGGGTTTAGGAGGGGCTGTGCGAGGTTTGGGGGTTTCGGGGGGGCTGTGCGGGGTTTGGAGGGTGTTCGGGGGGCTGTGCGGGGTTTGGGGGGTTTCGGGGGGGGCTGTGCGGGGTTTGGGGGGTTTCGGGGGGGCTGTGCGGGGTTTGGGGTGTTTCGTGGGGGCTGTGCGGGGTTTGGGGGGCTGTGCGGGGTTTGGAGGGGTTTCGGGGGGCTGTGCGGGGTTTGGGGGGTTTCGGGGAGGCTGTGCGGGGTTTGGGGGGTTTCGGGGGGCTGTGCGGGGTTAGGGGGGGTTTGGGGGGCTGTGCGGGGTTTGGGGGGGTTTCGTGGGGCTGTGCGGGGTTTGGGGGGTTTAGGGGGGCTGTGCGGGGTTTGGGGGGGTTTCGGGGGGCTGTGCGGGGTTTGGGGGGTTTAGGGGGGGCTGTGTGGGGTTTGGGGGGCTGTGCGGGGTTTGGGGGTTTCGGGGGGGCAGTGCGGGTTTGGGGGGTTTAGGGGGGCTGTGCGGGGTTTGGGGGGGGCTGTGCGGGGTTTGGGGTGTTTCGGGGGGGCTGTGCGGGGTTTGGGGGGTTTCGGGGGGCTGTGCGGGGTTTGGGGGGTTTTGGGGGGCTGTGCGGGGTTTGGGGGGGGCTGTGCGGGGTTTGGGGGGGTTTCGAGGGGCTGTGCGGGGTTTGGGGGTGTTCGGGGGGGCTGTGCGGGGTTTGGGGGGTTTCGGGGGGCTGTGCGGGGTTAGGGGGGGGTTTTGGGGGCTGTGCGGGGTTTGGGGGGGTTTCGGGTGGCTGTGCGGGGTTTGGGGGGTTTAGGGGGGGCTGTGTGGGGTTTGGGGTGTTTGGGGGGGCTGCGCGGGGTTAGGGGGGGTTTCGGGGGGCTGTGCGGGGTTTGGGGGGGCTGTGCGGGGTTTGGGGGGGTTTCGGGGGGCTGTGCGGGGTTTGGGGGGCTGTGTGGGGTTTGGGGGGGTTTCGGGGGGCTGTGCGGTGTTTGGGGGGGCTGTGCGGGGTTTGGGGCGGCTGTGCGGGGTTTGGGGGGGCTGTGCGGGGTTTGCGGGGGTTTCGGGGGGTTTAGGGGGGGCTGTGCGGGGTTTGGCGGGGCTGTGCGGGGTTTGGGGGGGTTTCGGGGGGCTGTGCGGGGTTGGGGGGTTTTGGGGGGGCTGTGCGTGGTTTGGGGGGGCTGTGCGGGGTTTGGGGGGTTTCGGGGGGGCTGTGCGGGGTTGGGGGGTTTCGGGGGGGCTGTGCAGGGTTGGGGGGTTTCGGGGGGTTTCGGGGGGGCTGTGCGGGGTTTGGGGGGGGCTGTGCGGGGTTTGGGGGTTTCAGGGGGGCTGTGCGGGGTTGGGGGGTTTCGGGGGGGCTGTGCGGGGTTGGGGGGGTTTGGGGGGGCTGTGCGGGGTTTGTGGGGGTTTCGGGGGGGCTGTGCGGGGTTGGGGGTTTCGGGGGGGCTGTGCAGGGTTGGGGGGTTTCGGGGGGTTTCGGGGGGGCTGTGCGGGGTTTGGGGGTTTGGGGGGGCTGTGCGGGGTTTGGGGGTTTCAGGGGGGCTGTGCGGGGTTGGGGGGTTTCGGGGGGGCTGTGCGGGGTTGGAGGGGTTTGGGGGGGCTGTGCGGGGTTTGGGGGGGTTTTGGGGGGGCTGTGCGGGGTTGGGGGTTTCGGGGGGGCTGTGCGGGGTTGGGGGGTTTCGGGGGGCTGTGCGGGGTTGGGGGGTTTCGGGGGGGCTGTGCGGGGTTGGGGGGTTTCGGGGGGCTGTGCGGGGTTTGGGGGGGTTTCGGGGGGGCTGTGCGGGGTTTGGGGGGGCTGTGCGGGGTTTGGGGAGGCTGTGCGGGGTTTGGGGGGTTTCGGGGGGGCTGTGCGGGGTTTGGGGGGTTTCAGGGGGGCTGTGCGGGGTTTGGGGGGTTTTGGGGGGCTGTGTGGGATTTGGGGGGTTTAGGGGGGCTGTGCGGGGTTTCGGGGGGCTGTGCGGTGTTTGGGGGGGCTGTGCGGTGTTTGGGGGGTTTAGGGGGGGCTGTGTGGGGTTTGGGGGGTTTGGGAGGGCTGTGTGGGATTTGGGGGGTTTGGGGGGGGCTGTGTGGGGTTTCGGGGGGGCTGTGCGTGGTTTGGGGGGTTTAGGGGGGGCTGTGTGGGATTTGGGGGGTTTGGGGGGGGTTGTGCGGGGTTTGGGGGGTTTCGGGGGGGCTGTGCGGGGTTTGGGGGGTTTAGGGGGGGTTGTGCAGGGTTTGGGGGGGCTGTGCGGGGTTTGGGGGGTTTTCGGGGGGCTGTGCGGGGTTTGGGGGGGTTTCGGGGGGCTGTGCAGGGTTTTGGGGGGGCTGTGCGGGGTTTGGGGGGGTTTTGGAGGGCTGTGCGGGGTTTGGGGGTTTCGGGGGGGACTGTGCGGGGTTTGGGGGGTTTTGGGGGGCTGTGCGGGGTTGGGGGGGGTTTGGGGGGCTGTGTGGGGTTTGGGGGGCTGTGCGGGGTTTGGGGGGTTTAGGGGGGGCTGTGTGGGGTTTGGGGGGGTTTGGGGGGCTGTGCGGGGTTTGGGGGGTTTCGGGGGGGCTGTGCGGGGTTTGGGGGGTTTAGGGGGGCGGTGCGGGGTTTGGGGGGGCTGTGCGGGGTTTGGGGGGTTTCGAGGGGGCTGTGCGGGGTTTGGGGGGTTTCGGGGGGCTGTGCAGGGTTTGGGGGGTTTCGGGGGGCTGTGCGGGGTTTGGGGGGGGCTGTGCGGGGTTTGGGGGGGTTTCGGGTGGGCTGTGCGGGGTTTGGGGGTTTCGGGGGGGCTGTGCGGGGTTTGGGGGGTTTCGGGGGGCTGTGCGGGGTTAGGGGGGGCTGTGCGGGGTTAGGGGGGGTTTCGGGGGGCTGTGCGGGGTTTGGGGGGGTTTGGGGGGGCTGTGCGGGGTTTGGGGGTTTAGGGGGGCTGTGCGGGGTTTGGGGGGGTTTCGGGGGGGCTGTGCGGGGTTGGGGGGTTTCGGGGGGGCTGTGCGGGGTTGGGGGGTTTCGGGGGGGCTGTGCGGGGTTTGGGGGGCTGTGCGGGGTTTGGGGGGTTTCGGGGGGCTGTGCGGGGTTTGGGGGGTTTAGGGGGGCTGTGCGGGGTTAGGGGGGGTTTCGGGGGGGCTGTGCGGGGTTTGGGGGGGTTTGGGGGGCTGTGCGGGGTTTGGGGGGGGCTGTGCGGGGTTAGGGGGGGTTTGCGGGGGGCTGTGCGGGGTTTGGGGGGGGGGCTGTGTGGGGTTTGGGGGGGCTGTGTGGGGTTTGGGGGGGGCTGTGCGGGGTTTGGGGGGGTTTGGGGGGGGGCTGTGCGTGGTTTGGGGGGGGCTGTGCGTGGTTTGGGGGGGGCTGTGCGGGGTTTGGGGGGGCTGTGCGGGGTTAGGGGGGGTTTGGGGGGGCTGTGCGGGGTTTGGGGGGCTGTGCGGGGTTTGGGGGGGCTGTGCGGGGTTTGGGGGGTTTGGGGGTGCTGTGCGGGGTTTGGGGGGGTTTCGGGGGGGCTGTGCGGGGTTTGGGGGGGGCTGTGCGGGGTTTTGGGGGTTTGGGGGGGGCTGTGCGGGGTTTGGGTGGGGCTGTGCGGGGTTTGGGAGGTTTGGGGGGGGCTGTGTGGGGTTTGGGGGGGGCTGTGCGGGGTTTGGGGGGGGCTGTGCGGGGTTTGGGGGGGTCTGTGCGGGGTTTGGGGGGGGCTGTGTGGGGTTTGGGGGGGGCTGTGTGGGGTTTGGGGGGGTTTGGGGGGGCTGTGCGGGGTTTGGGGGGTTTGGGGGGGGCTGTGCGGGGTTTGGGGGGGCTGTGTGGGGTTTGGGGGGGGCTGTGCGGGATTGAGGGGGTTTGGGGGGGCTGTGCGGGATTTGGGGGGGTTTGGGGGGGCTGTGCGGGGTTTGGGGGGGGCTGTGCGGGGTTTGGGGGGGGGCTGTGCGGGGTTTCGGGGGGGCTGTGCGGGGTTTGGGGGGGCTATGCGAGGTTTGGGGGGGTTTGGGGGGGCTGTGCGGGGTTGGGGGGGGTTTGGGGGGGGGCTGTGCGGGGTTTGGGGGGGCTGTGCGGGGTTTCGGGGGGCTGTGCGGGGTTTGGGGGGGCTGTGCGGGGTTTGGGGGGGTTTGGGGGGGCTGTGCGGGGTTTGGGGGGGTTTGGGGGGGCTGTGCGGGGTTTGGGGGGGGCTGTGCGGGGTTTGGGGGGGCTCTGCGGGGTTTGGGGGGGATGTGCGGGGTTTGGGGGGGATGTGCGGGGTTTGGGGGGGTTGGGGGGGCTGTGCGGGGTTTGGGGGGGTTGAGGGGGGCTGTGCGGGGTTTGGGGGGGGCTGTGCGGGGTTTCGGGGGTTTCGGGGGGGCTGTGCGGGGTTGGGGGGGCTGTGCGGGGTTGGGGGGGTTGTGCGGGGTTTTGGGGGGCTGTGCGGGGTTTGGGGGGGCTGTGCGGGGTTTGGGGGGTTTCGGGGGGGCTGTGCGGGGTTGGGGGGGTTGTGCAGGGTTTGGGGGGGCTGTGCGGGGTTTGGGGGGGCTGTGCGGGGTTTGGGGGTGGCTGTGCGGGTTTGGGGGGGGCTGTGCGGGTTTGGGGGGGGCTGTGCGGGGTTGGGGGGGGCTGTGCGGGGTTGGGGGGTTTGGGGGGGTTTGGGGGGGCTGTGCGGGTTTTGGGGGGTTTCGGGGGGGCTGTGCGGGGTTGGGGGGGTTGTGCGGGGTTTGAGGGGTTTCGGGGGGGCTGTGCGGGGTTGGGGGGGTTGTGCGGGGTTTGGGGGGGCTGTGCGGGGTTTCGGGGGGGCTGTGCGGGGTTGGGGGGTTTTGGGGGGGGCTGTGCGGGGTTGGGGGGGTTTGGGGGGGGGCTGTGCGGGGTTGGGGGGGTTTGGGGGGGCTGTGCGGGGTTGGGGGGGCTGTGCGGGGTTGGGGGGGCTGTGCGGGGTTGGGGGGGTTTGGGGGGGCTGTGCGGGGTTGGGGGGGGCTGTGCGGGGTTGGGGGGGTTTGGGGGGGCTGTGCGGGGTTGGGGGGGGCTGTGCGGGGTTGGGGGGGCTGTGCGGGTTTGGGGGGGGCTGTGCGGGGTTGGGGGGGCTGTGCGGGTTTGGGGGGGGCTGTGCGGGGTTGGGGGGGTTTGGGGGGGGCTGTGCGGGGTTGGGGGGGGTTTGCGGGGGGCTGTGCGGGGTTGGGGGGGGTTTGGGGGGGGCTGTGCGGGGTTGGGGGGGCTATGCGGGTTTGGGGGGGGCTGTGTGGGGTTGGGGGGGTTTGTGGGGGGCTGTGCGGGGTTGGGGGGGCTGTGCGGGTTTGGGGGGGCTGTGCGGGGTTGGGGGGGTTTGGGGGGGCTGTGCGGGGTTGGGGGGGCTGTGCGGGTTTGGGGGGGGCTGTGCGGGGTTTGGGGGGCTGTGCGGGGTTGGGGGGGTTTGGGGGGGCTGTGCGGGTTTGGGGGGGGGCTGTGCGGGGTTGGGGGGGTTTGGGGGGGCTGTGCGGGGTTTGGGGGGCTGTGCGGGGTTGGGGGCGTTTGGGGGGGCTGTGCGGGGTTTGGGGGGGGTTTGGGGGGGCTGTGCGGGGTTGGGGGGGCTGTGCGGGTTTGGGGGGGGCTGTGCGGGGTTTGGGGGGGGTTTGGGGGGGGGCTGTGCGGGGTTGGGGGGGTTTGGGGGGGGCTGTGCGGGGTTTGGGGGGCTGTGCGGGGTTTGGGGGGGTTGGGGGGGGCTGTGTGGGGTTTGGGGGGGTCTGTGCGGGGTTTGTGGGGGGCTGTGCGGGGTTTGGGGGGGGCTGTGCGGGGTTTGGGGGGGGCTGTGCGGGGTTTGGGGGGGTTTGGGGGGGCTGTGCGGGTTTGGGGGGGGCTGTGCGGGTTTGGGGGGGTTTTGGGGGGTTTGGGGGGGGGCTGTGCGGGGTTGGGGGGGCTGTGCGGGGTTGGGGGGGTTTGGGGGGGGGGGGGGAGGCTCCCGGGCGGGGGGGGGGGCTCCCCGCGCTGTTGCTGCCGAGTTGGTGCCCGCGGCGGTGCTGATGCGTCACCGGGACTGAGGCTCCGCCCGGGACTGCGCGGCGGCGGCGGGATGGAGCCGGAGAGACAGAGAAGCCCGAAAAGCACCAAAACCTCCAGTGAGTGAACCCGGCCCGGAGCCGGCGGCCGGCAGGAGGCTCCGCGGCCTGGGGTCCGGGGCCTGGGGTTTGGGTCGGGGCCTGGGGTTTGGGTCCGGGGCCTGGGGTCCGGGGCCTGGGGTTTGGGGTCCGGGGCCTGGGGTTTGGGTCCGGGGCCTGGGGTCCGGGGCCTGGGGTTTGGGGTCCGGGGCCTGGGGTTTGGGTCCGGAGCCTGGGGTTTGGGTCCGGAGCCTGGGGTTTGGGTCCGGAGCCTGGGGTTTGGGTCGGGGCCTGGGGTTTGGGTCCGGGGCCTGGGGTTTGGGTCCGGAGCCTGGGGTTTGGGGTCCGGGGCCTGGGGTTTGGGTCCGGGGCCTGGGGTTTGGGTCCGGAGCCTGGGGTTTGGGTCCGGGGCCTGGGGTTTGGGTCGGAGCCTGGGGTTTGGGTCCGGAGCCTGGGGTTTGGGGTCCGGGGCCTGGGGTTTGGGTCCGGGGCCTGGGGTTTGGGTCCGGGGCCTGGGGTTTGGGTCCGGGGCCTGGGGTCCGGGGCCTGGGGTTTGGGTCCGGAGCCTGGGGTTTGGGTCCGGAGCCTGGGGTTTTGGGTCGGGGCCTGGGGTTTGGGGTCCGGGGCCTGGGGTTTGGGGTCCGGGGCCTGGGGTTTGGGTCCGGGGCCTGGGGTCCGGGGCCTGGGGTTTGGGTCCGGAGCCTGGGGTTTGGGTCCGGAGCCTGGGGTTTTGGGTCGGGGCCTGGGGTTTGGGGTCCGGGGCCTGGGGTTTGGGGTCCGGGGCCTGGGGTTTGGGTCCGGGGCCTGGGGTCCGGGGCCTGGGGTTTGGGGTCCGGGGCCTGGGGTTTGGGTCCGGGGCCTGGGGTTTGGGTCCGGGGCCTGGGGTTTGGGTCCGGAGCCTGGGGTTTGGGTCCGGAGCCTGGGGTTTTGGGTCGGGGCCTGGGGTTTGGGGTCCGGGGCCTGGGGTTTGGGGTCCGGGGCCTGGGGTTTGGGTCCGGGGCCTGGGGTCCGGGGCCTGGGGTTTGGGTCCGGGGCCTGGGGTTTGGGTCCGGGGCCTGGGGTTTGGGTCCGGGGCCTGGGGTTTGGGTCGGGGCCTGGGGTTTGGGTCGGGGCCTGGGGTTTGGGTCCGGAGCCTGGGGTTTGGGTCCGGAGCCTGGGGTTTGGGGTCCGGGGCCTGGGGTTTGGGTCCGGGGCCTGGGGTTTGGGTCCGGGGCCTGGGGTTTGGGTCCGGAGCCTGGGGTTTGGGTCCGGAGCCTGGGGTTTTGGGTCGGGGCCTGGGGTTTGGGGTCCGGGGCCTGGGGTTTGGGGTCCGGGGCCTGGGGTTTGGGTCCGGGGCCTGGGGTCCGGGGCCTGGGGTTTGGGTCCGGAGCCTGGGGTTTGGGTCCGGAGCCTGGGGTTTTGGGTCGGGGCCTGGGGTTTGGGGTCCGGGGCCTGGGGTTTGGGTCCGGGGCCTGGGGTCCGGGGCCTGGGGTTTGGGTCCGGGGCCTGGGGTTTGGGTCCGGGGCCTGGGGTTTGGGTCCGGGGCCTGGGGTTTGGGTCGGGGCCTGGGGTTTGGGTCGGGGCCTGGGGTTTGGGTCCGGAGCCTGGGGTTTGGGTCCGGAGCCTGGGGTTTTGGGTCGGGGCCTGGGGTTTGGGGTCCGGGGCCTGGGGTTTGGGTCCGGGGCCTGGGGTTTGGGTCCGGGGCCTGGGGTTTGGGTCCGGAGCCTGGGGTTTGGGTCCGGAGCCTGGGGTTTTGGGTCGGGGCCTGGGGTTTGGGGTCCGGGGCCTGGGGTTTGGGGTCCGGGGCCTGGGGTTTGGGTCCGGGGCCTGGGGTCCGGGGCCTGGGGTTTGGGTCCGGAGCCTGGGGTTTGGGTCCGGAGCCTGGGGTTTTGGGTCGGGGCCTGGGGTTTGGGGTCCGGGGCCTGGGGTTTGGGGTCCGGGGCCTGGGGTTTGGGTCCGGGGCCTGGGGTCCGGGGCCTGGGGTTTGGGTCCGGAGCCTGGGGTTTGGGTCCGGAGCCTGGGGTTTTGGGTCGGGGCCTGGGGTTTGGGGTCCGGGGCCTGGGGTTTGGGGTCCGGGGCCTGGGGTTTGGGTCCGGGGCCTGGGGTCCGGGGCCTGGGGTTTGGGGTCCGGGGCCTGGGGTTTGGGTCCGGGGCCTGGGGTTTGGGTCCGGGGCCTGGGGTTTGGGTCCGGAGCCTGGGGTTTGGGTCCGGAGCCTGGGGTTTTGGGTCGGGGCCTGGGGTTTGGGGTCCGGGGCCTGGGGTTTGGGGTCCGGGGCCTGGGGTTTGGGTCCGGGGCCTGGGGTCCGGGGCCTGGGGTTTGGGTCCGGGGCCTGGGGTTTGGGTCCGGGGCCTGGGGTTTGGGTCCGGGGCCTGGGGTTTGGGTCGGGGCCTGGGGTTTGGGTCGGGGCCTGGGGTTTGGGTCCGGAGCCTGGGGTTTGGGTCCGGAGCCTGGGGTTTTGGGTCGGGGCCTGGGGTTTGGGGTCCGGGGCCTGGGGTTTGGGTCCGGGGCCTGGGGTTTGGGTCCGGGGCCTGGGGTTTGGGTCCGGAGCCTGGGGTTTGGGTCCGGAGCCTGGGGTTTTGGGTCGGGGCCTGGGGTTTGGGGTCCGGGGCCTGGGGTTTGGGGTCCGGGGCCTGGGGTTTGGGGTCCGGGGCCTGGGGTTTGGGGTCCGGGGCCTGGGGTTTGGGGTCCGGGGCCTGGGGTTTGGGGTCCGGGGCCTGGGGTTTGGGGTCCGGGGCCTGGGGTTTGGGTCGGGGCCTGGGGTTTGGGTCCGGAGCCTGGGGTTTGGGTCCGGGGCCTGGGGTTTGGGTCGGGGCCTGGGGTTTGGGTCGGGGCCTGGGTTTGGGTCGGGGCCTGGGGTTTGGTTCCAGGGTTTGTGTCCGGGGCCTGGGGTTTGGGTCCGGGGCCTGGGGTTTGGTCCGGGGCCTGGGGTTTGGGTCGGGGCCTGGGGTTTGGGTCCGGGGCCTGGGGTTTGGGTCCGGGGCCTGGGGTTTGGGTCGGGGCCTGGGGTTTGGGTCCGGAGCCTGGGGTTTGTGTCCGGGGCCTGGGGTTTGGGTCGGGGCCTGGGGTTTGGGTCGGGGCCTGGGTTTGGGTCGGGGCCTGGGGTCTGGGTCCGGGGCCTGGGGTTTGTGTCCGGGGCCTGGGGTTTGGGTCCGGGGCCTGGGGTTTGGGTCGGGGTCTGCGGTTTGGGTCCAGGGTTTGGGCCTGGGGTTTGGGTCCGGGGCCTGGGGTTTGGGTCCGGGGCCTGGGGTTTGGGTCGGGGCCTGGGGTTTGGGTCCAGGGTTTGGGTCCGGAGCCTGGGGTTTGGGTCCGGGGCCTGGGGTTTGGGTCGGGGCCTGGGGTTTGGGTCGGGGCCTGGGGTTTGGGTCGGGGCCTGGGGTTTGGGTCCAGGGTTTGGGTCCGGAGCCTGGGGTTTGGGTCAGGGGCCTGGGGTTTGGGTCCGGGGCCTGGGGTTTGGGTCGGGGCCTGGGGTACTCCTGACAAATCTAAATCTAAATGAGGGTATCTATTTCATGCCAGACCTGCACAAGAACCAAAATAAAGAGAGGGGACGAAAGATGCGATTATGTGGCACAAAGGAAAAGTTTTAATCCTTTTCGAATTTCTGAAAATAACTACAATTTGAAGGTTACTATCTAGTGTGGCAGAAGTTACCCAGGTTACTGTTTAATACCTGAGTTCTGGTCACCCCACCATCATTCCTATTACAAAACATTGTAAATTGCCGTTCCTTGTAGAACATTACAGCGCAGTACAGGCCCTTCGGCCCTCGATGTTGCGCCGACCTGTGAAACCACTCTAAAGCCCATCTACACTATTCCCTTATCGTCCATATGTCTATCCAATGACCATTTGAATGCCCTTAGTGTTGGCGAGTCCACTACTGTTGCAGGCAGGGCATTCCACACCCTTACTACTCTCTGAGTAAAGAACCTACCTCTGACATCTGTCTTATATCTATCTCCCCTCAATTTAAAGCTATGTCCCCTCGTGCTAGACATCACCATCCGAGGAAAAAGGCTCTCACGGTCCACCCTATCCAATCCTCTGATCATCTTGTATGCCTCAATTAAGTCACCTCTTAACTGTACTCTTGATCAAACAAAATCAATACGTTAAATAAAATGGGAGGGGGTGGTGACAGTCCGGTTCTTGCAGTTGTCTATTTAACTCTGAGCACTTTCTCTGCTTTTTACTTTAACTCCACCCAATGGGACCTTGTTCAACATCTTGTTCTTTGTTCCTTGAACTTGACTGTCTGCCTGAGACTTGCCCCATGCCCCAACTCCCTGGTTTCTGGACTTTCTTTTGTTCTTTTGGGAAATATTTTTTTCCCAGCACCCTGGTCCTGTCCAGCCTCTCCTGGGTCCAGCTTAAAACTAAACTCAAAAGTTCTTTCTAACCTAGGGTGGCCCCTGGTTGCTATGCAACAGCCTAGTTTTCCTTTAACCTGATTGCTTTCAGGTCATAAACATATTACCATGGAGGCATCTGAAGTCATTAATCCTTTCAAATGCAGAAACGCAAAAGTAAACTTACTTATCCTTTTTTCTAATACCCACAAATACAAATGTACATTATTTAAAACTACCTTCTTGACACAACAAAGGTAAATTTCACATGTTCCTCAGCTAGCCATCTGAGGCAGCAGATGCAGTCCCAAAGCCCTTCCCAGCTCTCCATCACAGTTTAACTATTCTTCCTCACACAGGGTCTGATCCCCAAGTAACCTCTGACAACTGCTTTACCTCCTCCTAGACCCACAAAGACAATTATCACCAAACCAGGCACACTTACTCATACCCTTTTTGGGTTGTGACAGTCCTGATAGCGTAGCTTTCCAGAGCCAGAGTTACCTTCATCTGATCACTCAGTAACACCCAGATATGGGGTATGGTTGGCTCTGAGCAAACCTGCCCAGCTCTTCACAGTGTGCCTGGACGGGGCACTTTTTTTAGGTTTCAGACCTGGCTAATGCACTGCTTTATCAAAAGCTGCCGTGTCTGCTGAACAGGAACTGATGTTCTTTTGAACTCTGGTAGCTCCAGTTAGTTTTAATTTCCGGAAGCTTATATCTCAGAAATCTGGGGTGGGATTCTCCGACCCCCCGCCGGGTCGGAGAATCGCTGGGGGCTGGCGTGAACCACGCCCCCGGCGGTTGTCGAATTCTCTGGCACCGGATATTCGGCGGAGGTGGGAATCATGCCGCGCCGGTTGGCGGCCCCCCCCCCCCCCCCCCCGGCGATTCTCCGGCCCGCGATGGGCCGAAGTCCCGCTGCTGGAATGCCTGTCCCGCCGGCGAGAATCAAACCACCTTTTGAACGGTGGGACAAGGCGGCGCGGGCGGGCTCCGGGGTCCTGGGGGGGGGGGGGGGGCACGGGGCGATCTGGCCCCGGGGGGTGCCCCCACGGTGGCCTGGCCTGCGATCAGGGCCCACCGATCCGCGGGCGGGCCTGTGCCGTGGGGGCACTCTTTTCCTTCCGCCTTCGCCATGGTCTCCACTATGGCGGAGGCGGAAGAGACCCCCTCCACTGCGCATGCGCGGGAATGCCGTGAGCGGCCGCTGACGCTCCCGTGCATGCGCCGCCCGGCAATGTCATTTCCGTGCCAGCTGGCGGGGCACCAAAGGCCTTTCCCGCCAGCTGGCGGGGCGGAAATCAGTCCGGCGCGGGCCTAGCCCCTCAAGGTGAGGGCTCGGCCCCTCAAGATGTGGAGAATTCCGCACCTTTGGGGCAGCGCGATGCCGGACTGATTTGTGCCGTTTTTGCCGCCGGTCGGCGGACGTCGCGCCGATATCGGAGAATCCCGCCCCACATGTCACTGCCTTGAAATCCAATTAATCACCCCCCCACCTCCCAAAAATCTGAATTTCTGCTTCAGCTATTGACAGTCTCAAAAATGCAGGCTTTAAAACACCACAGCTTCAAATGGCAGATTTCATCACCTTTGCTCATCCTTATAGCAGTCCCTGCTTTTATTCACACACACTGCAAGAACATCGCACCTGTTGGGCAAGTGTAAGGGCTGAGGCTCCTCTAGTGCTCCTTTTGATTCCCTTACCTGGCTCACTCATAGTCACATCCTTCTGTCCTTAACCATGGACCAAATCTGTTGGACCTAGCTGAAGGGGTGTGACTACCTCTTGCAATAAAATGTCCAGGTAACTTCCTCCCTCGCTGTGTTCAGAACTCCGTCTCCAACCCGTCAACTTGAGACAAAGTTCCTTGAGTTGTGAATTTGGTTAGGTGGATCCCATCAGCTCTCACATGCCACAGCTGCACCACTACACCTGTCCTGTCATCTTTATTTTGTTGTGTTTAACTAATTTGGGTTTCAATTTTAGAAATATCTCTCAATGATCATTTGTAGTTAAATCAGGTAATTTAATGAGTTAATCTATAATTTTAATACGCTACTCGTATCATCCCACCCCAGGTTAACGGGAAAAAAACTTAAAACTCACCAGCCAATCACCTAATTATCAAATTAATGCCTCAACTCTCGCTGTGTTCCTTCCCTCTGTCAGGCCACTCCTTATTGGATAAAAGATCAGAATAGCACCTCTTTCTTCACTCGCCAAAGTCCAGAGCTCAGTACTCTTATAATTCATAGATTTCTTACAGTGCAGAAGGAGGCCATTCAGCCCATCGAGTCCACACTGAGCCTCCGAAAAAGCAGCTCTCCCCTGCCATCCCATCAACCCCGTAACCTAACCTACGCATCTTTGGACACTGAGGGGTAATTTAGCACGTCCAATCCACCTAACCTCTACATCTTAGGTGGGAGGAAACTAGAGCCCCCGGAGGAAACCCAGGCAAACACTGGGAGAATGTGCAAACTCCACACAGTCACCCAATGTTGGAATTGAACCTGGGTCCTTGACACTGTAAGGCAGCAGTGCTAACCATTGTGTCACCATATCGCCCCAATATCAAAGTTGCATTCCGTCAAGCTGGGCATTATACGCTTACTCCGTGCATTAGTAAACACATCCTTTATTTTGAACAGTAAATTCCTCCTGAGTTCAATAGCTTGAAGCTGTACCCCGTTGAGCTGGCCGTCATCTACTCATCTCCATGATCAGAGGTTTTGGTAGAAAAGCTGAAGCAGACGTTATTCCCCCTGGCAAGCAGGCCAAAGACCAGAGCTCATAGATTTATAGTTAAAGGCAAAAGATCGTGAGCAGTGATGAGAAGTTTTTTTTTTACACTCAGAATTGTCAGGATCTGGAGTGATGAACCTGAAAAATTGGGAAGTGATTACATAATTAATTTGAAAGGAAATTAGACAGGTTCTTGAGGAAGAGGAACTTACAGGGTCACAGAAAAAAAGCAGGGATGTTGGACAAAGCATGACTGGTGTTTAAGAGCTAGCACGGACGAGACCGGCTGAGTGGAGTGATGTGTTGTATGTTTCCATATCCACTGATCAGAGTGATGTGTTGTATGTTTCCATATCCACTGATCAGAGTGATGTGCTGTACGTTTCCATATCCACTGATTAGAGTGATGTGCTGTACGTTTCCATATCCACTGAGTGGAGTGATGTGCTGTACGTTTCCATATCCACTGATCAGAGTGATGTACTGTACGTTTCCATATCCACTGATTAGAGTGATGTGCTGTACGTTTCCATATCCACTGATCAGAGTGATGTGCTGTATGTTTCCATATCCACTGATTAGAGTGATGTGCTGTACGTTTCCATATCCACTGATTAGAGTGATGTGTTGTATGTTTCCATATCCACTGATCAGAGTGATGTGCTGTACGTTTCCATATCCACTGATTAGAGTGATGTGTTGTACGTTTCCATATCCACTGATTAGAGTGATGTGCTGTACGTTTCCATATCCACTGATCAGAGTGATGTGTTGTATGTTTCCATATACACTGATCAGAGTGATGTGCTGTACGTTTCCATATCCACTGATTAGAGTGATGTGCTGTACGTTTCCATATCCACTGATCAGAGTGATGTGTTGTATGTTTCCATATCCACTGATCAGAGTGATGTGTTGTATGTTTCCATATCCACTGATCAGAGTGATGTGCTGTACGTTTCCATATCCACTGATCAGAGTGATGTGCTGTATGTTTCCATATCCACTGATTAGAGTGATGTGTTGTACGTTTCCATATCCACTGATTAGAGTGATGTGCTGTACGTTTCCATATCCACTGATCAGAGTGATGTGCTGTACGTTTCCATATCCACTGATTAGAGTGATGTGCTGTACGTTTCCATATCCACTGATCAGAGTGATGTGCTGTATGTTTCCATATCCACTGATTAGAGTGATGTGCTGTACGTTTCCATATCCACTGATTAGAGTGATGTGTTGTATGTTTCCATATCCACTGATCAGAGTGATGTGCTGTACGTTTCCATATCCACTGATTAGAGTGATGTGTTGTACGTTTCCATATCCACTGATTAGAGTGATGTGCTGTACGTTTCCATATCCACTGATCAGAGTGATGTGTTGTATGTTTCCATATACACTGATCAGAGTGATGTGCTGTACGTTTCCATATCCACTGATTAGAGTGATGTGCTGTACGTTTCCATATCCACTGATCAGAGTGATGTGTTGTATGTTTCCATATCCACTGATCAGAGTGATGTGTTGTATGTTTCCATATCCACTGATTAGAGTGATGTGTTGTACGTTTCCATATCCACTGATTAGAGTGATGTGCTGTACGTTTCCATATCCACTGATCAGAGTGATGTGCTGTACGTTTCCATATCCACTGATTAGAGTGATGTGTTGTACGTTTCCATATCCACTAATTAGAGTGATGTGCTGTACGTTTCCATATCCACTGATTAGAGTGATGTGCTGTACGTTTCCATATCCACTGATTAGAGTGATGTGCTGTACGTTTCCATATCCACTGATTAGAGTGATGTGCTGTACGTTTCCATATCCACAGATTAGAGTGATGTGCTGTACGTTTCCATATCCACTGATTAGAGTGATGTGCTGTACGTTTCCATATCCACTGATTAGAGTGATGTGTTGTACGTTTCCATATCCACTGATTAGAGTGATGTGCTGTACGTTCCCATATCCACTAATTAGAGTGATGTGCTGTACGTTTCCATATCCACTGATCAGAGTGATGTATTGTACGTTTCCATATCCACTGATCAGAGTGATGTGCTGTACGTTTCCATATCCACTGATCAGAGTGATGTGTTGTACGTTTCCATATCCACTGATTAGAGTGATGTGCTGTACGTTTCCATATCCACTAATTAGAGTGATGTGCTGTACGTTTCCATATCCACTGATCAGAGTGATGTGCTGTACGTTTCCATATCCACTGATTACAGTTATGTGTTGTACGTTTCCATATCCACAGATTAGAGTGATGTGCTGTACGTTTCCATATCCACTGATTAGAGTGATGTGCTGTACGTTTCCATATCCACTGATCAGAGTGATGTGCTGTACGTTTCCATATCCACTGATCAGAGTGATGTGTTGTATGTTTCCATATCCACTGATTAGAGTGATGTGCTGTACGTTTCCATATCCACTGATCAGAGTGATGTGCTGTACGTTTCCATATCCACTGATCAGAGTGATGTGCTGTACGTTTCCATATCCACTGATTAGAGTGATGTGCTGTACGTTTCCATATCCACTGATCAGAGTGATGTGTTGTACGTTTCCATATCCACTGATCAGAGTGATGTGTTGTACGTTTCCATATCCACTGATTAGAGTGATGTGTTGTACGTTTCCATATCCACTGATTAGAGTGATGTGTTGTATGTTTCCATATCCACTGATTAGAGTGATGTGCTGTACGTTTCCATATCCACTGATCAGAGTGATGTGTTGTACGTTTCCATAACCACTGATTAGAGTGATGTGCTGTACATTTCCATATCCACTGATCAGAGTGATGTGCTGTACGTTTCCATATCCACTGATTAGAGTGATGTGTTGTACGTTTCCATATCCACTGATTAGAGTGATGTGCTGTATATTTCCATACCCACTGATCAGAGTGATGTGTTGTACGTTTCCATATCCACTGATCAGAGTGATGTGCTGTACGTTTCCATATCCACTGATTAGAGTGATGTGCTGTACGTTTCCATATCCACTGATTAGAGTGATGTGCTGTACGTTTCCATATCCACTGATCAGAGTGATGTGCTGTACGTTTCTATATCCACTGATCAGAGTGATGTGCTGTACGTTTCCATATCCACTGATTAGAGTGATGTGCTGTACGTTTCCATATCCACTGATCAGAGTGATGTGCTGTACGTTTCCATATCCACTGATTAGAGTGATGTGCTGTACGTTTCCATATCCACTGATCAGAGTGATGTGCTGTACGTTTCCATATCCACTGATTAGAGTGATGTGCTGTACGTTTCCATATCCACTGATCAGGGTGATGTGTTGTACGTTTCCATATCCACTAATTAGAGTGATGTGTTGTACGTTTCCATATCCACTGATCAGAGTGATGTGTTGTATGTTTCCATATCCACTGATCAGAGGGATGTGTTGTACGTTTCCATATCCACTGATCAGAGTGATGTGCTGTACGTTTCCATACCCACTGATCAGAGTGATGTGTTGTACGTTTCCATATCCACTGATTAGAGTGATGTGTTGTACGTTTCCATATCCACTAATTAGAGTGATGTGCTGTACGTTTCCATATCCACTGATTAGAGTGATGTGCTGTACGTTTCCATATCCACTGATCAGAGTGATGTGCTGTACGTTTCCATATCCACTGATTAGAGTGATGTGCTGTACGTTTCCATATCCACTAATCAGAGTGATGTGCTGTACGTTTCCATATCCACTGATCAGAGTGATGTATTGTACGTTTCCATATCCACTGATCAGAGTGATGTGCTGTACGTTTCCATATCCACTGATCAGAGTGATGTGTTGTACGTTTCCATATCCACTGATCAGAGTGATGTGTTGTACGTTTCCATATCCACTGATCAGAGTGATGTGTTGTATGTTTCCATATCCACTGATTAGAGTGATGTATTGTACGTTTCCATATCCACTGATTAGAGTGATGTGCTGTACGTTTCCATATCCACTGATGAGAGTGATGTGTTGTACGTTTCCATATCCACTGATTAGAGTGATGTGTTGTACGTTTCCATATCCACTGATAAGAGTGATGTGCTGTACGTTTCCATATCCACTGATCAGAGTGATGTATTGTACGTTTCCATATCCACTGATCAGAGTGATGTGCTGTACGTTTCCATATCCACTGATCAGAGTGATGTGTTGTACGTTTCCATATCCACTGATCAGAGTGATGTGTTGTATGTTTCCATATCCACTGATCAGAGTGATGTGTTGTACGTTTCCATATCCACTGATCAGAGTGATGTGCTGTACGTTTCCATATCCACTAATTAGAGTGATGTGTTGTACGTTTCCATATCCACTAATTAGAGTGATGTGTTGTATGTTTCCATATCCACTAATTAGAGTGATGTGCTGTACGTTTCCATATCCACTGATCAGAGTGATGTGCTGTACGTTTCCATATCCACTGATTAGAGTGATGTGCTGTACGTTTCCATATCCACTGATCAGAGTGATGTGTTGTACGTTTCCATATCCACTGATCAGAGTGATGTGCTGTACGTTTCCATATCCACTGATCAGAGTGATGTGCTGTACGTTTCCATATCCACTGATTAGAGTGATGTGTTGTACGTTTCCATATCCACTGATCAGAGTGATGTGTTGTACGTTTCCATATCCACTGATCAGAGTGATGTGCTGTACGTTTCCATATCCACTGATTAGAGTGATGTGCTGTACGTTTCCATATCCACTGATTAGAGTGATGTGTTGTACGTTTCCATATCCACTGATCAGAGTGATGTGCTGTACGTTTCCATATCCACTGATTAGAGTGATGTGTTGTACGTTTCCATATCCACTGGTTAGAGTGATGTGTTGTACGTTTCCATATCCACTGATCAGTGTGATGTGCTGTATGTTTCCATATCCACTGATTAGAGTGATGTATTGTACGTTTCCATATCCACTGATTAGAGTGATGTGCTGTACGTTTCCATATCCACTAATTAGAGTGATGTGCTGTACGTTTCCATATCCACTGATCAGAGTGATGTGCTGTACGTTTCCATATCCACTGATTAGAGTGATGTGTTGTACGTTTCCATATCCACTGATTAGAGTGATGTGCTGTACGTTTCCATATCCACTGATTAGAGTGATGTGCTGTACGTTTCCATATCCACTGATCAGAGTGATGTGTTGTACGTTTCCATATCCACTGATCAGAGTGATGTGCTGTACATTTCCATATCCACTGAGTGGAGTGATGTGTTGTACGTTTCCATATCCACTGATTAGAGTGATGTGTTGCACGTTTCCATATCCACTGATTAGAGTGATGTGTTGTACGTTTCCATATCCACTGATTAGAGTGATGTGTTGTACGTTTCCATATCCACTAATTAGAGTGATGTGCTGTAAGTTTCCATATCCACTGATTAGAGTGATGTGCTGTACGTTTCCATATCCACTGATCAGAGTGATGTGCTGTACGTTTCCATATCCACTGATTAGAGTGATGTGCTGTACGTTTCCATATCCACTGATCAGAGTGACGTGTTGTACGTTTCCATATCCACTGATCAGAGTGATGTGCTGTACGTTTCCATATCCACTGATTAGAGTGATGTGTTGTATGTTTCCATATCCACTGATTAGAGTGATGTGTTGTACGTTTCCATGTCCACTGATTAGAGTGATGTGCTGTACGTTTCCATACCCACTGATCAGAGTGATGTGCTGTACGTTTCCATATCCACTGATTAGAGTGATGTGCTGTATGTTTCCATATCCACTGATCAGAGTGATGTGCTGTACGTTTCCATATCCACTGATTAGAGTGATGTGCTGTACGTTCTCAGTGCTGTACGTTTCCATATCCACTGATTAGAGTGATGTGTTGTGCGTTTCCATATCCACTGATTAGAGTGTTGTGCTGTACGTTTCCATATCCACTGATTAGAGTGATGTGTTGTACATTTCCATATCCACTGATTAGAGTGATGTGTTGTACGTTTCCATATCCACTGATCAGAGTGATGTGCTGTACGTTTCCATATCCACTGATTAGAGTGATGTGCTGTACGTTCTCAGTGCTGTACGTTTCCATATCCACTGATTAGGGTGATGTGCTGTACGTTTCCATATCCACTGATTAGAGTGATGTGCTGTATGTTTCCATATCCACTGATTAGAGTGATGTGTTGTACATTTCCATGTCCACTGATTAGAGTGATGTGTTGTACGTTTCCATATCCACTGATCAGAGTGATGTGCTGTACGTTTCCATGTCCACTGATCAGAGTGATGTGCTGTACGTTTCCATATCCACTGATCAGAGTGATGTGTTGTACGTTTCCATATCCACTGAGTGGAGTGATGTGTTGTACGTTTCCATATCCACTGATTAGAGTGATGTGCTGTACGTTTCCATATCCACTGATCAGAGTGATGTGCTGTACGTTTCCATATCCACTGATCAGAGTGATGTGCTGTACGTTTCCATATCCACTGATCAGAGTGATGTGTTGTACGTTTCCATATCCACTAATTAGAGTGATGTGCTGTACGTTTCCATATCCACTGATCAGAGTGATGTGCTGTACGTTTCCATATCCACTGATTAGAGTGATGTGCTGTACGTTTCCTTATCCACTGATCAGAGTGATGTGTTGTACGTTTCCATATCCACTGATCAGAGTGATGTGCTGTACGTTTCCATATCCACTGAGCAGAGTGATGTGCTGTACGTTTCCATATCCACTGATCAGAGTGATGTGCTGTACGTTTCCATATCCACTGATCAGAGTGATGTGCTGTACGTTTCCATATCCACTGATCAGAGTGATGTGCTGTACGTTTCCATATCCACTGATCAGAGTGATGTGCTGTACGTTTCCATATCCACTGATCAGAGTGATGTGTTGTACGTTTCCATATCCACTAATTAGAGTGATGTGCTGTACGTTTCCATATCCACTGATCAGAGTGATGTGCTGTACGTTTCCATATCCACTGATCAGAGTGATGTGCTGTACGTTTCCATATCCACTGATCAGAGTGATGTGCTGTACGTTTCCATATCCACTGATCAGAGTGATGTGCTGTACGTTTCCATATCCACTGAACAGAGTGATGTGCTGTACATTTCCATATCCACTGATCAGAGTGATGTGCTGTACGTTTCCATATCCACTGATCAAAGTGATGTGCTGTACGTTTCCATATCCACTGATTAGAGTGATGTGCTGTACGTTTCCATATCCACTGATTAGAGTGATGTGTTGTATGTTTCCATATCCACTGATCATAGTGATGTGCTGTACGTTTCCATATCCACTGATCAGAGTGATGTGCTGTACGTTTCCATATCCGCAGATTAGAGTGATGTGCTGTAATTTTCCATATCCACTGATTAGAGTGATGTGCTGTACGTTTCCATATCCACTGATTAGAGTGATGTATTGTACGTTTCCATATCCACTGATTAGAGTGATGTGCTGTACGTTTCCATATCCACTGATTAGAGTGATGTGCTGTACGTTTCCATATCCACTGATCAGAGTGATGTGCTATACGTTTCCATATCCACTGATTAGAGTGATGTGCTGTACGTTTCCATATCCACTGATTAGAGTGATGTGCTGTACGTTTCCATATCCACTGATTAGAGTGATGTGCTGTACGTTTCCATATCCACTGATTAGAGTGATGTGCTGTACGTTTCCATATCCACTGAGTGGAGTGATGTGCTGTACGTTTCCATATCTACTGATCAGAGTGATGTGCTGTACGTTTCCATATCCACTGATCAGAGTGATGTGCTGTACGTTTCCATATCCACTGATTAGAGTGATGTGCTGTACGTTTCCATATCCACTGAGTGGAGTGATGTGTTGTACGTTTCCATATCCACTGATTAGAGTGATGTGTTGTACGTTTCCATATCCACTAATTAGAGTGATGTGCTGTACGTTTCCATATCCACTGATTAGAGTGATGTGCTGTACGTTTCCATATCCACTGATCAGAGTGATGTGCTGTACGTTTCCATATCCACTGATCAGAGTGATGAGCTGTACGTTTCCATATCCACTGATCAGAGTGATGTGTTGTACGTTTCCATATCCACTGATCAGAGTGATGTGCTGTACGTTTCCATATCCACTGATTAGAGTGATGTGTTGTATGTTTCCATATCCACTGATTAGAGTGATGTGTTGTACGTTTCCATATCCACTGATTAGAGTGATGTGCTGTACGTTTCCATACCCACTGATCAGAGTGATGTGCTGTACGTTTCCATATCCACTGATCAGAGTGATGTGCTGTATGTTTCCATATCCACTGATTAGAGTGATGTGCTGTACGTTTCCATATCCACTGAGTGGAGTGATGTGTTGTACGTTTCCATATCCACTGATTAGAGTGATGTGCTGTACGTTTCCATATCCACTGATTAGAGTGATGTGCTGTACGTTTCCATATCCACTGAGTGGAGTGATGTGCTGTACGTTTCCATACCCACTGATCAGAGTGATGTGCTGTACGTTTCCATATCCACTGATTAGAGTGATGTGTTGTACATTTCCATATCCACTGATTAGAGTGATGTGTTGTACGTTTCCATATCCACTGATCAGAGTGATGTGCTGTACGTTTCCATATCCACTGATTAGAGTGATGTGCTGTACGTTCTCAGTGCTGTACGTTTCCATATCCACTGATTAGAGTGATGTGTTGTACGTTTCCATATCCACTGATTAGAGTGATGTGCTGTACGTTTCCATATCCACTGATTAGAGTGATGTGTTGGACATTTCCATATCCACTGATTAGAGTGATGTGTTGTACGTTTCCATATCCACTGATCAGAGTGATGTGGTGTACGTTTCCATGTCCACTGATCAGAGTGATGTGCTGTACGTTTCCATATCCACTGATCAGAGTGATGTGTTGTACGTTTCCATATCCACTGAGTGGAGTGATGTGTTGTACGTTTCCATATCCACTGATTAGAGTGATGTGCTGTACGTTTCCATATACACTGATCAGAGTGATGTGCTGTACGTTTCCATATCCACTGATCAGAGTGATGTGCTGTACGTTTCCATATCCACTGATCAGAGTGATGTGTTGTACGTTTCCATATCCACTGATCAGAGTGATGTGCTGTACGTTTCCATATCCACTGATTAGAGTGATGTGTTGTACGTTTCCATATCCACTGATCAGAGTGATGTGTTGTATGTTTCCATATCCACTGATCAGAGTGATGTGCTGTACGTTTCCATATCCACTGATTAGAGTGATGTGTTGTACGTTTCCATATCCACTGATCAGAGTGATGTGTTGTACGTTTCCATATCCACTGATCAGAGTGATGTGCAGTACGTTTCCATATCCACTGATTAGAGTGATGTGCTGTACGTTTCCATATCCACTGATTAGAGTGATGTGTTGTACGTTTCCATATCCACTGATCAGAGTGATGTGCTGTACGTTTCCATATCCACTGATTAGAGTGATGTGTTGTACGTTTCCATATCCACTGGTTAGAGTGATGTGTTGTACGTTTCCATATCCACTGATCAGTGTGATGTGCTGTATGTTTCCATATCCACTGATTAGAGTGATGTATTGTACGTTTCCATATCCACTGATTAGAGTGATGTGCTGTACGTTTCCATATCCACTGATCAGAGTGATGTGTTGTACGTTTCCATATCCACTGATCAAAGTGATGTGCTGTACATTTCCATATCCACTGAGTGGAGTGATGTGTTGTACGTTTCCATATCCACTGATTAGAGTGATGTGTTGTACGTTTCCATAACCACTGATTAGAGTGAAGTGTTGTACGTTTCCATATCCACTGATTAGAGTGATGTGTTGTACGTTTCCATATCCACTAATTAGAGTGATGTGCTGTACGTTTCCATATCCACTGATCAGAGTGATGTGTTGTACGTTTCCATATCCACTGATCAGAGTGATGTGTTGTACGTTTCCATAACCACTGATTAGAGTGAAGTGTTGTACGTTTCCATATCCGCTGATTAGAGTGATGTGTTGTACGTTTCCATATCCACTAATTAGAGTGATGTGCTGTACGTTTCCATATCCACTGATCAGAGTGATGTGCTGCACGTTTCCATATCCACTGATCAGAGTGATGTGTTGTACGTTTCCATATCCACTGATCAGAGTGATGTGTTGTACGTTTCCATATCCACTGATTAGAGTGATGTGCTGTACGTTTCCATATCCACTGATCAGAGTGATGTGCTGCACGTTTCCATATCCACTGATCAGAGTGATGTGTTGTACGTTTCCATATCCACTGATTAGAGTGATGTGTTGTACATTTCCATATCCACTGATTAGAGTGATGTGTTGTACGTTTCCATATCCACTGATCAGAGTGATGTGGTGTACGTTTCCATGTCCACTGATCAGAGTGATGTGCTGTACGTTTCCATATCCACTGATCAGAGTGATGTGTTCTACGTTTCCATATCCACTGAGTGGAGTGATGTGTTGTACGTTTCCATATCCACTGATTAGAGTGATGTGCTGTACGTTTCCATATCCACTGATCAGAGTGATGTGCTGTACGTTTCCATATCCACTGATCAGAGTGATGTGCTGTACGTTTCCATATCCACTGATCAGAGTGATGTGTTGTACGTTTCCATATCCACTGATCAGAGTGATGTGCTGTACGTTTCCATACCACTGATTAGAGTGATGTGTTGTACGTTTCCATATCCACTGATCAGAGTGATGTGCTGTACGTTTCCATATCCACTGATCAGAGTGATGTGCTGTACGTTTCCATATCCACTGATCAGAGTGATGTGCTGTACGTTTCCATATCCACTGATCAGAGTGATGTGTTGTACGTTTTCATATCCACTAATTAGAGTGATGTGCTGTACGTTTCCATATCCACTGATCAGAGTGATGTGCTGTACGTTTCCATATCCACTGATCAGAGTGATGTGCTGTACGTTTCCATATCCACTGATCAGAGTGATGTGTTGTACGTTTCCATATCCACTGATCAGAGTGATGTGCTGTACGTTTCCATATCCACTGATCAGAGTGATGTGTTGTATGTTTCCATATCCACTGATCAGAGTGATGTGCTATACGTTTCCATATCCACTGATCAAAGTGATGTGCTGTACGTTTCCATATCCACTGATCAGAGTGATGTGCTGTACGTTTCCATATCCACTGATTAGAGTGATGTGCTGTACGTTTCCATATCCACTGATCAGACTGATGTGCTGTACGTTTCCATATCCACTGATCAGAGTGATGTGCTGTACGTTTCCATATCCACTGATCAGAGTGATGTGCTGTACGTTTCCATATCCACTGAACAGAGTGATGTGCTGTACGTTTCCATATCCACTGATTAGAGTGATGTGCTGTACGTTTCCATATCCACTGATTAGATTGATGTGCTGTACGTTTCCATATCCACTGATTAGAGTGATGTGCTGTACGTTTCCATATCCACTGATTAGAGTGATCTGTTGTATGTTTCCATATCCACTGATTAGAGTGATGTGCTGTACGTTTCCATATCCACTGAGTGGAGTGATGTGCTGTACGTTTCCATATCCACTGATTAGAGTGATGTGCTGTACGTTCTCAGTGCTGTACGTTTCCATATCCACTGATTAGAGTGATGTGTTGTACGTATCCATATCCACTGATTAGAGTGATGTGCTGTACGTTTCCATATCCACTGATTAGAGTGATGTGTTGTACATTTCCATATCCACTGATTAGAGTGATGTGTTGTACGTTTCCATATCCACTGATCAGAGTGATGTGCTGTACGTTTCCATGTCCACTGATCAGAGTGATGTGCTGTACGTTTCCATATCCACTGATCAGAGTGATGTGTTGTACGTTTCCATATCCACTGAGTGGAGTGATGTGCTGTACGTTTCCATATCCACTGATTAGAGTGATGTGTTGTACGTTTCCATATCCACTGATTAGAGTGATGTGTTGTACGTTTCCATATCCACTGATCAGAGTGATGTGCTGTACGTTTCCATATCCACTGATTAGAGTGATGTGCTGTACGTTTCCATATCCACTGATTAGAATGATGTGCTGTACGTTTCCATATCCACTAATTAGAGTGATGTGTTGTACGTTTCCATACCCATGATCAGAGTGATGTGCTGTACGTTTCCATATCCACTAATTAGAGTGATGTGTTGTACGTTTCCGTATCCACTGATCAGAGTGATGTGCTGTACGTTTCCATATCCACTGATCAGAGTGATGTGCTGTACGTTTCCATATCCACTGATTAGAGTGATGTGCTGTACGTTTCCATATCCACTGATTAGAGTGATGTGCTGTACGTTTCCATATCCACTGATCAGAGTGATGTGTTGTACGTTTCCATATCCACTGAGTGGAGTGATGTGCTGTACGTTTCCATTTCCACTGATTAGAGTGATGTGCTGTACGTTCTCAGTGCTGTACGTTTCCATATCCACTGATTAGAGTGATGTGTTGTACGTTTCCATATCCACTGATTAGAGTGATGTGCTGTACGTTTCCATATCCACTGATTAGAGTGATGTGTTGTACATTTCCATATCCACTGATTAGAGTGATGTGTTGTACGTTTCCATATCCACTGATCAGAGTGATGTGCTGTACGTTTCCATGTCCACTGATCAGAGTGATGTGCTGTACGTTTCCATATCCACTGATCAGAGTGATGTGTTGTACGTTTCCATATCCACTGAGTGGAGTGATGTGCTGTACGTTTCCATATCCACTGATTAGAGTGATGTGTTGTACGTTTCCATATCCACTGATTAGAGTGATGTGTTGTACGTTTCCATATCCACTGATCAGAGTGATGTGCTGTACGTTTCCATATCCACTGATTAGAGTGATGTGCTGTACGTTTCCATATCCACTGATTAGAATGATGTGCTGTACGTTTCCATATCCACTAATTAGAGTGATGTGTTGTACGTTTCCATACCCATGATCAGAGTGATGTGCTGTACGTTTCCATATCCACTAATTAGAGTGATGTGTTGTACGTTTCCGTATCCACTGATCAGAGTGATGTGCTGTACGTTTCCATATCCACTGATCAGAGTGATGTGCTGTACGTTTCCATGTCCACTGATCAGAGTGATGTGCTGTACGTTTCCATATCCACTGATCAGAGTGATGTGTTGTACGTTTCCATATCCACTGAGTGGAGTGATGTGCTGTACGTTTCCATATCCACTGATTAGAGTGATGTGTTGTACGTTTCCATATCCACTGATTAGAGTGATGTGTTGTACGTTTCCATATCCACTGATCAGAGTGATGTGCTGTACGTTTCCATATCCACTGATTAGAGTGATGTGCTGTACGTTTCCATATCCACTGATTAGAATGATGTGCTGTACGTTTCCATATCCACTAATTAGAGTGATGTGTTGTACGTTTCCATACCCATGATCAGAGTGATGTGCTGTACGTTTCCATATCCACTAATTAGAGTGATGTGTTGTACGTTTCCGTATCCACTGATCAGAGTGATGTGCTGTACGTTTCCATATCCACTGATCAGAGTGATGTGCTGTACGTTTCCATATCCACTGATTAGAGTGATGTGCTGTACGTTTCCATATCCACTGATTAGAGTGATGTGCTGTACGTTTCCATATCCACTGATCAGAGTGATGTGTTGTACGTTTCCATATCCACTGATCAGAGTGATGTGCTGTACGTTTCCATATCCACTGATCAGAGTGATGTGTTGTACGTTTCCATACCACTGATTAGAGTGATGTGTTGTACGTTTCCATATCCACTGATCAGAGTGATGTGCTGTACGTTTCCATATCCACTGATCAGAGTGATGTGTTGTACGTTTTCATATCCACTAATTAGAGTGATGTGCTGTACGTTTCCATATCCACTGATCAGAGTGATGTGCTGTACGTTTCCATATCCACTGATCAGAGTGATGTGCTGTACGTTTCCATATCCACTGATCAGAGTGATGTGTTGTACGTTTCCATATCCACTGATCAGAGTGATGTGCTGTACGTTTCCATATCCACTGATCAGAGTGATGTGTTGTATGTTTCCATATCCACTGATCAGAGTGATGTGCTATACGTTTCCATATCCACTGATCAAAGTGATGTGCTGTACGTTTCCATATCCACTGATCAGAGTGATGTGCTGTACGTTTCCATATCCACTGATTAGAGTGATGTGCTGTACGTTTCCATATCCACTGATCAGACTGATGTGCTGTACGTTTCCATATCCACTGATCAGAGTGATGTGCTGTACGTTTCCATATCCACTGATCAGAGTGATGTGCTGTACGTTTCCATATCCACTGAACAGAGTGATGTGCTGTACGTTTCCATATCCACTGATTAGAGTGATGTGCTGTACGTTTCCATATCCACTGATTAGATTGATGTGCTGTACGTTTCCATATCCACTGATTAGAGTGATGTGCTGTACGTTTCCATATCCACTGATTAGAGTGATCTGTTGTATGTTTCCATATCCACTGATTAGAGTGATGTGCTGTACGTTTCCATATCCACTGAGTGGAGTGATGTGCTGTACGTTTCCATATCCACTGATTAGAGTGATGTGCTGTACGTTCTCAGTGCTGTACGTTTCCATATCCACTGATTAGAGTGATGTGTTGTACGTATCCATATCCACTGATTAGAGTGATGTGCTGTACGTTTCCATATCCACTGATTAGAGTGATGTGTTGTACATTTCCATATCCACTGATTAGAGTGATGTGTTGTACGTTTCCATATCCACTGATCAGAGTGATGTGCTGTACGTTTCCATGTCCACTGATCAGAGTGATGTGCTGTACGTTTCCATATCCACTGATCAGAGTGATGTGTTGTACGTTTCCATATCCACTGAGTGGAGTGATGTGCTGTACGTTTCCATATCCACTGATTAGAGTGATGTGTTGTACGTTTCCATATCCACTGATTAGAGTGATGTGTTGTACGTTTCCATATCCACTGATCAGAGTGATGTGCTGTACGTTTCCATATCCACTGATTAGAGTGATGTGCTGTACGTTTCCATATCCACTGATTAGAATGATGTGCTGTACGTTTCCATATCCACTAATTAGAGTGATGTGTTGTACGTTTCCATACCCATGATCAGAGTGATGTGCTGTACGTTTCCATATCCACTAATTAGAGTGATGTGTTGTACGTTTCCGTATCCACTGATCAGAGTGATGTGCTGTACGTTTCCATATCCACTGATCAGAGTGATGTGCTGTACGTTTCCATATCCACTGATTAGAGTGATGTGCTGTACGTTTCCATATCCACTGATTAGAGTGATGTGCTGTACGTTTCCATATCCACTGATCAGAGTGATGTGTTGTACGTTTCCATATCCACTGAGTGGAGTGATGTGCTGTACGTTTCCATTTCCACTGATTAGAGTGATGTGCTGTACGTTCTCAGTGCTGTACGTTTCCATATCCACTGATTAGAGTGATGTGTTGTACGTTTCCATATCCACTGATTAGAGTGATGTGCTGTACGTTTCCATATCCACTGATTAGAGTGATGTGTTGTACATTTCCATATCCACTGATTAGAGTGATGTGTTGTACGTTTCCATATCCACTGATCAGAGTGATGTGCTGTACGTTTCCATGTCCACTGATCAGAGTGATGTGCTGTACGTTTCCATATCCACTGATCAGAGTGATGTGTTGTACGTTTCCATATCCACTGAGTGGAGTGATGTGCTGTACGTTTCCATATCCACTGATTAGAGTGATGTGTTGTACGTTTCCATATCCACTGATTAGAGTGATGTGTTGTACGTTTCCATATCCACTGATCAGAGTGATGTGCTGTACGTTTCCATATCCACTGATTAGAGTGATGTGCTGTACGTTTCCATATCCACTGATTAGAATGATGTGCTGTACGTTTCCATATCCACTAATTAGAGTGATGTGTTGTACGTTTCCATACCCATGATCAGAGTGATGTGCTGTACGTTTCCATATCCACTAATTAGAGTGATGTGTTGTACGTTTCCGTATCCACTGATCAGAGTGATGTGCTGTACGTTTCCATATCCACTGATCAGAGTGATGTGCTGTACGTTTCCATGTCCACTGATCAGAGTGATGTGCTGTACGTTTCCATATCCACTGATCAGAGTGATGTGTTGTACGTTTCCATATCCACTGAGTGGAGTGATGTGCTGTACGTTTCCATATCCACTGATTAGAGTGATGTGTTGTACGTTTCCATATCCACTGATTAGAGTGATGTGTTGTACGTTTCCATATCCACTGATCAGAGTGATGTGCTGTACGTTTCCATATCCACTGATTAGAGTGATGTGCTGTACGTTTCCATATCCACTGATTAGAATGATGTGCTGTACGTTTCCATATCCACTAATTAGAGTGATGTGTTGTACGTTTCCATACCCATGATCAGAGTGATGTGCTGTACGTTTCCATATCCACTAATTAGAGTGATGTGTTGTACGTTTCCGTATCCACTGATCAGAGTGATGTGCTGTACGTTTCCATATCCACTGATCAGAGTGATGTGCTGTACGTTTCCATATCCACTGATTAGAGTGATGTGCTGTACGTTTCCATATCCACTGATTAGAGTGATGTGCTGTACGTTTCCATATCCACTGATCAGAGTGATGTGTTGTACGTTTCCATATCCACTGATCAGAGTGATGTGCTGTACGTTTCCATATCCACTGATCAGAGTGATGTGTTGTACGTTTCCATACCACTGATTAGAGTGATGTGTTGTACGTTTCCATATCCACTGATCAGAGTGATGTGCTGTACGTTTCCATATCCACTGATCAGAGTGATGTGCTGTACGTTTCCATATCCACTGATCAGAGTGATGTGCTGTACGTTTCCATATCCACTGATCAGAGTGATGTGTTGTACGTTTTCATATCCACTAATTAGAGTGATGTGCTGTACGTTTCCATATCCACTGATCAGAGTGATGTGCTGTACGTTTCCATATCCACTGATCAGAGTGATGTGCTGTACGTTTCCATATCCACTGATCAGAGTGATGTGTTGTACGTTTCCATATCCACTGATCAGAGTGATGTGCTGTACGTTTCCATATCCACTGATCAGAGTGATGTGTTGTATGTTTCCATATCCACTGATCAGAGTGATGTGCTATACGTTTCCATATCCACTGATCAAAGTGATGTGCTGTACGTTTCCATATCCACTGATCAGAGTGATGTGCTGTACGTTTCCATATCCACTGATTAGAGTGATGTGCTGTACGTTTCCATATCCACTGATCAGACTGATGTGCTGTACGTTTCCATATCCACTGATCAGAGTGATGTGCTGTACGTTTCCATATCCACTGATCAGAGTGATGTGCTGTACGTTTCCATATCCACTGAACAGAGTGATGTGCTGTACGTTTCCATATCCACTGATTAGAGTGATGTGCTGTACGTTTCCATATCCACTGATTAGATTGATGTGCTGTACGTTTCCATATCCACTGATTAGAGTGATGTGCTGTACGTTTCCATATCCACTGATTAGAGTGATCTGTTGTATGTTTCCATATCCACTGATTAGAGTGATGTGCTGTACGTTTCCATATCCACTGAGTGGAGTGATGTGCTGTACGTTTCCATATCCACTGATTAGAGTGATGTGCTGTACGTTCTCAGTGCTGTACGTTTCCATATCCACTGATTAGAGTGATGTGTTGTACGTATCCATATCCACTGATTAGAGTGATGTGCTGTACGTTTCCATATCCACTGATTAGAGTGATGTGTTGTACATTTCCATATCCACTGATTAGAGTGATGTGTTGTACGTTTCCATATCCACTGATCAGAGTGATGTGCTGTACGTTTCCATGTCCACTGATCAGAGTGATGTGCTGTACGTTTCCATATCCACTGATCAGAGTGATGTGTTGTACGTTTCCATATCCACTGAGTGGAGTGATGTGCTGTACGTTTCCATATCCACTGATTAGAGTGATGTGTTGTACGTTTCCATATCCACTGATTAGAGTGATGTGTTGTACGTTTCCATATCCACTGATCAGAGTGATGTGCTGTACGTTTCCATATCCACTGATTAGAGTGATGTGCTGTACGTTTCCATATCCACTGATTAGAATGATGTGCTGTACGTTTCCATATCCACTAATTAGAGTGATGTGTTGTACGTTTCCATACCCATGATCAGAGTGATGTGCTGTACGTTTCCATATCCACTAATTAGAGTGATGTGTTGTACGTTTCCGTATCCACTGATCAGAGTGATGTGCTGTACGTTTCCATATCCACTGATCAGAGTGATGTGCTGTACGTTTCCATATCCACTGATTAGAGTGATGTGCTGTACGTTTCCATATCCACTGATTAGAGTGATGTGCTGTACGTTTCCATATCCACTGATCAGAGTGATGTGTTGTACGTTTCCATATCCACTGAGTGGAGTGATGTGCTGTACGTTTCCATATCCACTGATTAGAGTGATGTGCTGTACGTTCTCAGTGCTGTACGTTTCCATATCCACTGATTAGAGTGATGTGTTGTACGTTTCCATATCCACTGATTAGAGTGATGTGCTGTACGTTTCCATATCCACTGATTAGAGTGATGTGTTGTACATTTCCATATCCACTGATTAGAGTGATGTGTTGTACGTTTCCATATCCACTGATCAGAGTGATGTGCTGTACGTTTCCATGTCCACTGATCAGAGTGATGTGCTGTACGTTTCCATATCCACTGATCAGAGTGATGTGTTGTACGTTTCCATATCCACTGAGTGGAGTGATGTGCTGTACGTTTCCATATCCACTGATTAGAGTGATGTGTTGTACGTTTCCATATCCACTGATTAGAGTGATGTGTTGTACGTTTCCATATCCACTGATCAGAGTGATGTGCTGTACGTTTCCATATCCACTGATTAGAGTGATGTGCTGTACGTTTCCATATCCACTGATTAGAATGATGTGCTGTACGTTTCCATATCCACTAATTAGAGTGATGTGTTGTACGTTTCCATACCCATGATCAGAGTGATGTGCTGTACGTTTCCATATCCACTAATTAGAGTGATGTGTTGTACGTTTCCGTATCCACTGATCAGAGTGATGTGCTGTACGTTTCCATATCCACTGATCAGAGTGATGTGCTGTACGTTTCCATATCCACTGATTAGAGTGATGTGCTGTACGTTTCCATATCCACTGATTAGAGTGATGTGCTGTACGTTTCCATATCCACTGATCAGAGTGATGTGTTGTACGTTTCCATATCCACTGATCAGAGTGATGTGCTGTACGTTTCCATATCCACTGATCAGAGTGATGTGTTGTACGTTTCCATATCCACTGATTAGAGTGATCTGTTGTATGTTTCCATATCCACTGATTAGAGTGATGTGCTGTACGTTTCCATATCTACTGAGTGGAGTGATGTGCTGTACGTTTCCATATCCACTGATCAGAGTGATGTGTTGTACGTTTCCATATCCACTGATCAGAGTGATGTGCTTTACGTTTCCATATCCACTGATCAGAGTGATGTGTTGTACGTTTCCATATCCACTGATTAGAGTGATGTGTTGTCCGTTTCCATATCCACTGATCAGAGTGATGTGTTGTACATTTCCATATCCACTGATCAGAGTGATGTGCTGTACGTTTCCATATCCACTGATCAGAGTGATGTGCTGTCCGTTTCCATATCCACTGATCAGAGTGATGTGTTGTACGTTTCCATATCCACTGATTAGAGTGATGTGCTGTACGTTTCCATATCCACTGATCAGAGTGATGTGCTGTACGTTTCCTTATCCACTGATCAGAGTGATGTGCTGTACGTTTCCATATCCACTGATCAGAGTGATGTGCTGTACGTTTCCATATCCACTGATTAGAACGATGTGTTGTACGTTTCCATATCCACTGATTAGAGTGATGTGCTGTACGTTTCCATATCCACTGATCAGAGTGATGTGTTGTACGTTTCCATATCCACTGATTAGAGTGATGTGCTGTACGTTTCCATATCCACTGATCAGAGTGATGTGTTGTACGTTTCCATATCCACTGATTAGAGTGATGTGCTGTACGTTTCCATATCCACTGAGTAGAGTGATGTGCTGTACGTTTCCATATCCACTGATCAGAGTGATGTGCTGTACGTTTCCATATCCACTGATCAGAGTGATGTGCTGTACGTTTCCATATCCACTGAGTGGAGTGATGTGCTGTACGTTTCCATATCCACTGATCAGAGTGATGTGTTGTACGTTTCCATAGCCACTGATCAGAGTGATGTGTTGTACGTTTCCATATCCACTGATCAGAGTGATGTGTTGTACGTTTCCATATCCACTGATCAGAGTGATGTGCTGTACGTTTCCATATCCACTGATTAGAGTGATGTGTTGTACGTTTCCATATCCACTGATCAGAGTGATGTGTTGTACGTTTCCATATCCACTAAGCGAAGCATAAATGTGATCTGCCTGTTCGAGTGTCAGTGAAGTTTCAATGGTGTGATCAGTTTTATTTGCTGCCAAACAAAGTTATTGCCCCTGAAAGGCTCATTTTATATTGGGAATGTCAAATTTCTCCATTATGCAAATATTCTATATTTTAAAATGTTTTGAAGTTTATTAATTTAGCTTCTATCTTAATCCAGTCACGATTTATTTCAGGATCTCAAAATTTTAAATGGTAAGTGATAAGATTCAGTGCTTTTAATTTTCCTGGTTCCCTCTCTGTGAAGATACTTCAGTGTGATTGGGTGTTTGCACTGCTTCCTGGCAAAACTGCTACTAAACCCCTGGAGTTCCCCTTCATTTAACGCCAGATCAAAAGCCACCATAGAAATCTCTAGATTTCTGTGGACATCTTTCTTTGAGGTCAGTTTGCTGCACTACCGACTGCAAAATTTGGCTTATTCTAATATCGGTTAGTATTCAACCATACAAATTCACTTTCACCTGGACTGTGCCAGATGTATAAGTTGTTCTCTATGTACCCAGACTGGTGAAACACATCCTGATTGCAATCCAGTGAACATTGCTGGAAATCCATCTTGCAGAGCTTGGGGTAGAAAGCATTTGGCTTGGCTCTGATATGAATTTCTTGGTTTTTCCATCTACTCACCCATATGATGAAATAGCTTCTTGATACTCACTGTAAAAACTCACTGACAGGTGAAATGCGAGAGAGCTGTCATCACTGGTGAAACGTGTTTCTGAATGAGAGGCAATCATTTATATAAAAAACGGAGGGGATGAAGATTGGTTGAGGTATAGACCCTGAGAACTGGTGTCCGAATGGTGGGGAAAACGGCCACCATGGATGCATTTGGCCAAGACGGTGAGATTTGGAACTCGAATGAAGAGAGATTTCAACGTTATCTCCTAGCCAGTGAAACACTGGGTGATTTAAAGGTTGCAACATTTCTCAGTTTGGTAGGGCCACTGCGAAACGTAGTCCATCCAGGGAAGCTGGGAGATGAGACCGACAATGAATTGGTGAAGTTTCTCGAAGGGCATTTCTCTCCAAGATAATTGCAGAAAGATTTTGGTTCAGTGCCGAAGTCAGGAAGGAGGTGAATGCCGTTTCCAATTCAGGTTTGGAAGAATCCGAATCGTGTGTGGCACCTCCATAAGCTTTCTCTTTGGGGCACATTGAGGAGAGGATAGTACGTATAAATTGTTTCTCTTGCTTTATTTCATTTCTACCGCCTATTCTTTTCCTTCATTGTAGGTTTCTTTCTCACTGTCAACCCATTCTTGCAAGAATTGCCGAGTTATCGGTCGCTGCTTAAAAAGTCTTCACTCAAGCCTTCGACAGACAAACGGAAATCGACCATCACCGGCCACTTATTTTCTTCACTACCTTACATAAGAGCCGGTTCAGATGACATTGAACAGTCGATTGGGCCATTGCGGGAGTTGCCTGTTAGCATTAAAGAGAAGAAAAGAATCAGGTTAGACTGTCTATCCTGTAGCACGGAAAAACTGCCATTGCATATGAGATTTGCTGATGCGCTAATCAGATAATGGACATGTTTTAACTGAACTGGAATATAACGTAAAACTGCTGATGTATCAGTTAGGCTTTGATGTTTCATTGCTATAGTTTTTAGATCACTGCCATTAATCTATGGCAGTATTAAGAAAAAAGAAACAAATTTGCCTTTACACAGGATCTTTTGTGTTCTCTGATGTCCTAAATTAATTTCGAGCTAACGGTTTAGTTTTGAAGCACCTTTAGTGCAGCTTTGTAGATAAATGTGGCACAATAATTTTCCCACCCAGACCCACAGACGAGCGACTGAGAAAAATAACTAAAATCTGTTTTGAGTGATGTTGGTTCAGGGATGGGTCAAGAATAACTCCCCACTCTTTGAATAGTGATACGGGGTTTATAATTGAAAAGATATCTGAAAGCTAGCACGTGAACAATGCAAATCTTCATCAGTACTGCACAGACTTTTTAAATATAAATTTAGAGTGCCCAATTGTTATTTTTTTTTAATTAAGGGGCAATTTTAACATGGCCAATCCATCTACCCTGCACATCTCTGGGCTGTGGGGTGAGACCCACGCAGACACGGGGAGAATGTGCAAACTCCACATGGAGTGGCAGCGTGAGACAGTAGTGCTAACCACTGCACCGCCCCTGGTACTGCACAGATTTGTCAGTCTACATTGTGCTCATGTTCTGTAACATTGCACCCATTGTTTTCTAGGTCAGAGATGAACCTGCCTAATGAGCAGGCTGATGTAGATATCTAAGATCAAAGTTTTAAGTAAACGATTGTTAAATTAATGTGTTAAATTCTACTTCTTGGTCTCTGGTAGATTCTCCGTTATTAGCTCCTTCACTGATTTACATCCACTTCACCTTCTTTATGCAATTGTAATCTTCTTCCCCTTTTACACCTCAATCCTCCCTGGAGAAGTCGATGAACGGCTTCCACCTCTGGGCAAACCCATAGACAGACCCTCTCAAGACAAACTTGATTTTTTTCCAACCTAAGGAATTCTGCCAGGTTGCTCACCTGCACCCCTGCACCCCCGCACCCCCGCACCCCCGCTTTTGGTGGCTCCGAGCCCGAGGCCTCAGCTTCCTACCCCCCACTGATCCCCCCTCCTCCCCCCCCCGTTCGCATACCTCCATGAAACACAAAACAAAGAAACAGAAAAAAGGTGCACTCACCCGCAACGTCGTCGACCCCCCCCCCAAGCATCCCGCCATCAAACCCAACAAAACATCTGGCAGGAGAAAAGTTCTCCACCAACCATCAAATGAAAAGACAGAAAAAACAAACATCTCCTCACACCTCCTCCAAAGATCGGTGATATCCTCCTGCTGCCAGTCTATTGTCTCTTAAAATATTAATCGCCTGCTCTGGCATTCCGAAATAATGTTCTCGGCTGTTAAAGGTCACCCAGAGGTGGGCCGGGTACGACATCCCGAACTTCACCCCCTTCTTAAAGAGCCTTCACCTGATTAAACCCGGCCCTCCTCTTCGCCAGGTTCGAGCCCAGGTCCTGGGCTCGTTCCCTTCCCAGGTCCACCTCCTCGTCCGCCTCGCCCATCTCAATATCTTTTCCTTATCCAGGAACCGGTGAAGATGCACCACCATCGCCTTCGGCGGCTCGTTTGCCTGCTGCTTCCTCATCAGCGCCTTGTGCATTCGGTCGACCTCCATGAAGTCAGCATGGATTTATGAAAGGAAAATATGCTTGACAAATCTTCTAGAATCCTTTGGAGATGTAAATAGTAGAGTTGACCAGGAAATATTTTGCTTATTTCGACTTTCAGAAGGCTTTCGACAAGGTCTCACATAGCAGATTAATATGTAAAGTTAAAGCACCTGGGATCACGGGTAGTGCCTTGAGACGGATAGAAAGCTGGTTAGCAGACAGGAGGCAAAGAGTTGGAATAAATTTGTCTTTGTCCGATTGGCAGGCAGTGACTAGTGACTAGATCTGTTCTCGGACCCCAACTGTTCACATTATATATTAATGACTTGGACGAAGGAACTTAATGTATTATCTCCAAATTTGCAGATGATACAAAGTTGGGTGGGAGGGTGAGCTGTGAGGAGGATGCAAAGATGCTTCAGCGGGATTTGTACAGGCTGAGTGAGTGGGCACATGCACGGCAGATGCAGTATAATGTGGATAAATGTGAGGTTATCCATTTCGGTCGTAAAAATAGGAAGGCAGATTATTATTTGAATGGGTGTAAATTGAGATGGGTGGCTACTCAGCGAGACCTTGGTGTCCTCGTGCATCAGCCGCTGAAAGTAAGCGTGCAGGTACAGCAGGCAGTAAAGAAGGCACATGGTATGTTGGCTTTCATAGCGAGAGGATTTGAGGAGAGGAATAGAAATGTTTTCCTGCAATTGTGTAGGACATTGGTGAGGCCACACCTGGAGCATTGTGTGCAGTTTTGGAGTCCGCGCAGACCCACCTACCGACGCAGGAACCGCAAGCAAGGCACCAAATCCTCCATCCACACACCAACCAGAGTAAATAACTGCATTGTAAAATCTATGATAAACCTCATTGGACACAACTATTCCCTGAACACTGCACACTCTCGCCGTCTCCCAGGCTCGAAAAGAAGCCGTCACTCCAGGAAGTGTGGGAAACGTGCAGGTCTGCAGGTGAGAGTGAAACAACGCGGCCCCAAAGCCCCTCTGCCCAGCTCACTCCCAGCTAATGTCCAATCTCCAGAAAACAAGCTGGACGAACTTAAAGCCAGACTCACTTTTCAAAGAGAACTAAGGGCCTGCTGTGTGCTCTGTTTCACGGAGACATGGCTCACTCCTGCTTCATCGGACTGTGCACTACAACCAGAGGGCTTCTCAATCCACTGAATGGACCGTACGGCGGCCTCAGGCAAGGCTCGGGGAGGTGGGATCTGCCTCCTAATCAACACCTCCTGGTGCCGAGATGTAGCAACACTGGCGAGTTTCTGCTCCCCGGACCTAGAATACCTGATGCTAAAATGCTGCCCCTACTACCTTCCGCGGGAGTTCAGCTCCGTTATCCTGACGGCAGTTTACATCCCACCCCATGTGAACGTGAAAATTGCACTGGACAAAATATTCACCACCATAAATAGCCTTGAAACGAAACATCCTGAGGCCTTGTTCATTGTAGCTGGGGACTTCAATCAGGCCAAGCTCAAGAGCGTACAACCAAGTTACCACCAACACGTCCCTGTTCCACCAGAGGCCCAAACATCCTGGACCACTGCTACACAAATATCAAACATGCCGACCGCTCTATCGCCCACCCACACTTTGGCAAATCTGACCACAAGGCTGTGCTCCTGCTCCCGGCTTATAAGCAAAAACTGAAGCGGGAGAATCCGACTAAGAAAGTTGTGCATTGTTGGTCTGAGGAATCGGATGGTCTCCTACGGGACTGTTCGAGTCAGTGGACTGGTCAGTATTTAAAAACTCTGCGACCAGCCTGAACGAGTACGCCACTCCAGTAACTGACCTCATTAGTAAGTGTGTCGGAGACTGTCTGCCAAAGAAGCAAATCCGCGTGTTTCCCAACCGGAAACCCCGGATGAACAGGGATATTCACTGCTTGCTGAAGTCTAGGTCTGAGGCGTTCAAGTCACCCTGACGTCTACAAGAAAGGCAGATACGATCTAAAGAAATCCATCAAAGATGCCAAAAGACAGTCCCGGACCAAGCTCGAGTCCCAGGCTAGCCATACGGATCCCTCCCGTCTATGGCAAGGTCTGCAAGACATAACGGGCTACAAGATGAAGGCATGTAAAATCGTCGGCTCCAACGCAGCCCTCCCTGATGAGCTCAACGCATTCTATGCCCGCTTTGAGCAAGAGGTCAGCGAGAGCGAGCCCTTCACCCCAGAAGCCGCGGATGAACTTGTATCTGAGATCACCACTGCAGACGTCAGCAGCGTTCTCGAAGGTCAACCCTCGGAAAGCCACTGGCCCGGATGGGGTACCCGGACGAGCACTCGGGTCTTGCGCGGATCAGCTGGCGGGGGTATTCGCAGACATCTTCAACCTCTCTTTACAACAATCTGAGGTCCCTATCTGCTTCGAGACGACCATCATCCCTGTACCAAAAAAAAGCCAAGCAGCATGGCCTTAATGACTATCGTCCAGTGGCTCTGACATCCATCATCATGAAGTGCTTCGAAAGGTTAGTCATGGCACGAATCAACTCCAGCCTCCCGGATTGCCTTGATCCACTACAGTTCGCCTACCGCAGCAACAGGTCCACAGCAGGCGCCATCTCCCTGGCCCTGCACTCTACCCTGGAACACCTAGATAACAAAGACACCTATGTCAGACTCCTATTTATCGACTACAGCTCAGCCTTCAACACCGTCATTCCTACGAAACTCATCTCCAAACTCCGTGGCCTTGGCCTCGGCTCCTCCCTCTGCGACTGGTTCCTGAACTTTCTAACCACAGGCCACAATCAGTAAGGATAGACAACAACACCTCCTCCACGATCATCCTCAACACCGGTGCCCCACAAGGCTGTGTCCACAGCCCCCTACTATACTCCTTGTACACCTATGACTGTGTGGCCAAATTCCCCTCCAACTTGATTTTCAAATTTGCTGATGACACCACCGTAGTGGGTCGGATTTCAAACAATGACGAGACAGAGTACAGGGATGAGATAGAGAATCTGGTGAACTGGTGCAACGACAATAATCTCTCCCTCAATGTCAACAAAACGAAGGAGATTGTCATCGACTTCAGGAAGCGTAGTGGAGAACACGCCCCTGTCTTCATCAATGGGAACGAAGTAGAAAGGGTCGAGAGCTTCAGGTTTTTAGGTGTACAGATCACCAACAGCCTGTCCTGGTCCCCCCATGCCGACACTATAGTTAAGAAAGCCCACCAACGACTCTACTTTCTCAGAAGACTAAGGAAATTTGGCATGTCAGCTTCGACCCTCACCAACTTCTACAGATGCACCATAGAAAGCATTCTTTCTGGTTGTATCGCAGCTTGGTATGGAGCCTGCTCTGCCCAAGACCGCAGGAAACTACAAAAGGTTGTGAATGTAGCCCAGTCCATCTCGCAAACCAGCCTCCCATCCATTGGCTCTGTCTACAATTCCCGCTGCCTCAGAAAGGCAGCCAGCATAATTAAGGATCCCACGCACCCCGGACATACTCTCTCCCACCTTCTTCCGTCAGGAAAAAGATACCAAAGTTTGAGGTCACGTACCAACCGACTCAAGAACAGCTTCTTCCCTACTGCCATCAGACTTTTGAATGGACCTACCTTGTATTAAGTTGATCTTTTCTCTACACCTTGCTATAACTGTAACATTATATTCTGCAGTCTTTCCTTCCTTCCCTATGTACGGTCTGCATTGTCTGTCCAGCATGCAAGGAACAACACTTTTCACTGTATACTAATACATGTGACAATAATAAATCAAATTATCTGAGGAAGGATGTTCTTGCTATGGAGGGAGTGCAGCGAAGGTTTACCAGACTGATTCCTGAGATGGTGGGACTGTCATATGAGAAAGAGACTAAGTGGGTTAGGATTATATTCATTGGAGTTTCAGAGAGTGAGAGGGGATCTCATAGAAACTTACAAAATTCTAACAGGATTAGACAGGGTAGATTCAGAAAGAATGTTCCCGATGGTGGGGAGTCCAGAACTAGGGGTCATAGTTTGAGGATAAGCGATAAACCTTTTAGGACTGAGGTGAGGAGAAATTTCTTCATCCAGAGAGCGGTGAATCTGTGGAATTCGCTACCACAGAAAGTAGTTGCGTAAGAACATAAGAACTAGGAGCAGGAGTAGGCCATCTGGCCCCTCGAGCCTGCTCCGCCATTTAATGAGATCATGGCTGATCTTTGTGGACTCAGCTCCACTCTCCGGCCCGTACACCATATCCCCCAATCCCTTTATTCTTTAGAAAGGCATCTATCTTTTTCTTAAAAACGTTTAAAGAAGGAGCCTCAACTGCTTCACTGGGCAAGGAATTCCAGAGATTCACAACCCTTTGGGTGAAGAAGTTCCTCCTACACTCCGTCCTAAATCTACCTCCCCTTATTTTGAGGCTAGTTCTGCTTTCCCTGACCAGTGAAAACAACCTGCCCGCATCTATCCTATCTATTCCCTTCATAATTTTATATGTCTCAATAAGATCCCCCCGCATCCTTCTAAACTCCAATGAGTACAGTCCCAGTCTACTCAACCTCTCGTCATAATCTAATCCCCTCAACTCTGGGATCAACCTAGTGAATTTCCTCTGCACTCCCTCCAGTGCCAATATGTCCTTTCTCAGGTAAGGAGACCAAAACTGAACACAATACTCCAGATGCGGCCTCACCAACACCCTATACAATTGCAGCATAACCTCACTAGTCTTGAACTCCATCCCTCTAGCAATGAAAGACAAAGCTCGATTTGCTTTCTTAATCACCTGTTGCACCTGCACACCAACTTTTTGCGACTCGTGCACCAGCACACCCAGGTCCCTCTGCACAGCAGCATGTTTTAACATCTTACCGTTTAAATAATAATCCATTCTGCTGTTATTCCTCCCAAAATGGATAGCCTCACACTTGGCAACATTGAATTCCATCTGCCAGACCCTAGCCCATTCACCTAACCTATCCAAATCCTTCTGCAGACTTACGGTATCCTCTGCACTTTTTGCTTTACCACTCATCTTAGTGTCGTCTGCAAACTTTGACACATTGCACTTGGTCCCCAACTCCAAATCGTCTATGTAAATTGTGAACAACTGCGGGCCCAACACGGATCCTTGAGGGACCCCACTAGTTACAGGCCAAAATGTTGTGTAATTTCAAGAAGGAATTAGATATAGCTCTTGGGGCTAAATGGATCAAGGGATATGGGGGGAAGGTGGGATCAGGGTATTGAACGTGATGATCAGTCATGATCATAATGAATGGTGGTCACGGGCAGCACATTGGCGCAGTGGGTTAGCACTACTGCCTCGCGGGCAGCACGGTGGCGCAGTGGTTAGCACTGCTGCCTCACGGCGCTGAGGACCCAGGTTCGATCCCGGCCCCGGGTCACTGTCCGTGTGGAGTTTACACATTCTCCCCGTGTCTGCTTGGATTCACCCCCACAACCCGAAAGGTGCACAAGGTAGGTGGATTGACCATGCTAAATTGCCCCTTAATTGGAAAAAAATAATTGGGTCCTCTATATTTATTTTTTTTAAATATTGAATGTCGGTGTGGGCTTGAGGGGCCGAATGGCCTCCTCATGCTTCTATTCTCTGTGTATGTTGCTATGGATAACATAATATCACAAGCCTGTGACAGTGAGTAGATTTTCTTTTGGTCGTTATGTTCTCTGCCTCTGTCTCATTGATCAAATCCAGGGTATATCTGTTGTTTAAAACAGATTTTTTGTTGTAGAGTTCTGCTACTGCAATGTAATAGAACCGCCTTGACATCCTCTCCTTATGTCCTAAGCTGGTAAGCTGCCCGTGGTGGCACTGTGATGATTGTTGAGCTTCAGAATATTTTATTGTCCCTCAGATTTCTGCATATCCTTCAGTTAAAATGGATCAATAAGTTTAAAAGAAAAGTTTATTAAAAGGAATATAGGATCAGAAGTTTCCTTGGAGATGCTCCTGTTCTTCTGCTCTCACATTTGATGGAACTGCAATGGAAATGTGATTGATGTTAGTAGAATGCGAGCTGGTCGTGCTCCCAGTGACGTTGCAGATGTGAAGGCAACAGCTCGGAGGAAACTCCTGTCGCACATCTGGGCAGAACATACACAAACAAAGAGCGTTCAGCCTGAACAAGGACAGGATTAGACCACATTTCAAATATTTGGTCCAATTTCACATGCATTACTGTTTTTCTGTTTTCAAAAGTTTTATTCTATCGCTGTTCTATTAGAGCTCGCCATGACTATCAAGCCTTCAAGTTCGATCAAGGCCTTCTATTTAGAAAAAAAGCAAGATTTGTTCAAACGGTCAAGGAACGAATAGCCAGCCTGTACCTGTGGAGAAAAGACATTCATGATATAGAAGGTGAGAAAATGTAATGGCCGTTCAGCTAAACAGTAGAATTAATCTGATTTAAATCATTTGCATGTTGGGTTACACGAGTCAGCTTCAGCAAAATGTTAATAGCTCATTTTAAAAAATTGTGTCAATTTGAGTTCATTGGCAAAAGCAGAATTATGTGTCTCCATCCTTAGACTAGTCTATTCGGCTGATAGTTTGCTGAGCACTCGACAGATACCAGTGCTGAAAGGGTTAAATTATGAGGACCAGTTGCATAGACTAGGTCTGTACCCCTTGCATACTTGGGAACTCCCTCAAATAGCCATTGAGGTTAGCTCTATTGAAAATGTAAAAACTATGATCGCTAGATCTTGTTCGTTACGTCTATTGAGCAATATGGAATCACAAAGGTAAATGGAGTTGAGTTTATGTATAATTTAGTGACAGACCAGGCTCAAAATGGTTTGTATCAGTTCCCCCATTTGTTTCTGATTCTTGAATTATTTCGATTTTTCTTTCAGGCAAATTTGGCACCGGAATCCAATCCTATTTCTCCTTTCTGCGTTTCCTGGTTTTGTTGAATTTTGTGATCTTTCTATTAATGTTTACTTTCGTCACAATTCCGATGATCGTTTCGGACCTCGGGGATGTAAACGTGACGCTCACCGATGTCTCCTCCTTTGTTGTAGGTAATTAATGCGCGTTAAACTCGGGAATGCAAGATTTTGTTTCTGGAAACTTCCGAGTTAAACAGAGTGCTCATTAGACGCGATCCAATTAAAAGTACTGCTCATAGATCAGTTGGTATGAGAACAATCTGACTTGTCTGAATGTGAAGGTTGAAAAGTATTAGATGTTGCTGGCTTCTCAAAGGGAAATGAAAGTGACAGAAGCACAAAATGGATGTCAGAGGGCAGCTGAGATCTTTCCCACTCCATTCTGTATGCCTTCCAGTTGTAATCCAAACCTTCCATTATTTTTCTTGTGCTGTCAGCAGCTCTTTTCCACACAACAGACAAAAATATTTTTCCTCATTAAATAAATATAGTATAAAACGTAAATATCACCACAGTCCCAGAGGACCAGAGGCTGCTCTCTCTCCCCTTTGAGAACTGACTAGCGGTGATTTAACCTGAGGGTCACCACACCTCGGGCGAGGGGCAAGGCCTAGAAGGTGGGGCCTTCCTGAATAACGTCAGTCAGTACAGGAATTGAACCCATGCTAGTGGCATCGCTCAGCATCACATACCAGCTGTCCAACCAACTGAGCTAAATGCCAGGCACTAATGCAAGGTTAGCAGTGTTTGTAATGATGACCAGAACATGACATGATGGGACAAAGCATACAAACATAAGAGTGCACCAGAGATCAGAGAATTAAAGGCTTTTTATCCAAATGCTCACAGCATTTAGAACTAAGAATTCCTACAGCGCAGAAGAAGACTATTCGGTCCATTAAGTCTGCACCGAACCTCTGAAGGCGCACTCTACTGTAGCCACCTGGGTTGGCCAATTCCCGATGTAAAATGGAGAACAGCAAAGGCTGCAGGGAAATTCAGCCAACAGAGGCAGAAACCAGCAGGTGCAAGTTTACTGTGTATTAAACTCTGCAAAAGCCCAGACAGCATCGATACCAGCAACCACCTGCACAATAATGTAGCGGCCATCTACATACTAATGAGCGATCCCGAGGAACAATCGAAACATTTAAGGTAAACAAAGCCAAGCCAGATTCCCCGGCGCCAGCAGGAGCCAACACAAAAGAGGTTAACGGACACCTCAAGACCGCCCATCGATCAGGGAACCGCTCCAGTATTGGAGAAGTCGAACCAAGTGATTGGAACGAAGTCCAATCACCTGGAACCAGGTACGGGGTCCGCCCCGAAAAGCGGGAAGCCCCTGGGGACTATACAGTTAAGCCCCCAAGTTCAAATCGTTCTTCTTGACCGGGTCACTCAGCACCGCGAACCAACCCTTGACAGTGACCTGTCCAGCTGCCGCCAAAAGAACGTAAATCTCAAGTCAACGCTCGCTACGATAGGCGCTCCTAGCTACCAGTCCGTACCAACTTCGAATCCCGCAGACTCAGAACCCGAACGAAAGGCCATTTGTTCCCCTGACCTGGTGGGCCAGTCCGAAGCTAAGTATTGGCCTGTTAGTGATAGAAGTAGCTTAGAAAGTAGAGTTTATGCATGAGTAGATTTGACTGTGTGTAAATAAATGTGCTTTTATTTGAATCTTACTAATTGGTGTACTGAGTTATTGATCATTACTTGAACTTGAACCTCGTGGCGGTATCATAAAGATACCTGGCGACTCGAGAGCAAGGGTTATAAAACAGAGCCAATTGAACCAACCAAAAGTTAGCAACACTACCTACGCCCACTCCCCTATCCTATCCTTGTAACCCCAGAACCCCGCCTAACCTGCACATCTTTTGGACTCTAAGGGACAATTTTTCATGGCCAATCCACCTAACTTGCACATCTTTGGGAGGAAACCTGACCACCCGGAGGAAACCCATGCAGACACGGGGAGAACGTGCAAACTCCATACAGTCACCCAAGGCTGTAATTGAACTCAGGTCCTTGGCATTGTGAGGCAAAAGTGCTGACCACTGTGCCACCCCAATGTAACAAGATAGACAAATTAATACTTAAAATAGAAATAAATTAGTATGATATATAATAATAATAATTGCTTGTTGTCACAAGTAGGCTTCAATGAAGTTACTATGAAAAGCCCCTTTTCGCAGTATATCCATCTGGCATCCCTCCCACCTCGGGAGACGATGGACTGCACCGGATGTACATCACTTCTGCACTCCATGTGATGTTTGTACACCCGCCGTGCTGTTAGGGATGGAGTTCCAGGATTTTGACCCAGTGACAGTGAAGGAATGGTGATATCTGATGTTTTGACAGAACTGTAGAGTTGTTCGTGCTGTTCACAACACTAATGCAAAAGTTAGATAATCTTGTCAACTACCAATCAGCCACCTCCAAACTATTGAGCCTCAGGGTAGAGAAGGGATGCCAAGCTCTCCAACGTAGTTAGCGCAATGCGAGCAAAGACCTCTCCCATGATACTTAACTGGAAGATTGCTCAGTAATTTTGTAGCCGCTGCAATCCCCTTGGTTTCTGTACAAGGTGACTATATTTGCATCGCGCTCATCATGAGGCACAAATGTTCATGGAGATGGTGCAAAACTGTTAGTTTCCTCACATTTGATGATTTATGCTGGAATGCCGTCTGTTCTTGGGGCTTTACCAGTGGCAACATAGTCAATGGCCTCTGTCTTTATAATGGAATGATGTGGAGATGCCGGCGTTGGACTGGGGTGAGCACAGTAAGAAGTCTTACAACACCAGGTTAAAGTCTAACAGGTTTGTTTTGAATCACTAGTTTTCAGAACGCGGCTCCTTCCTCAGGTGAATCAATGGAAAATACAAAGCATTCCAAGAATAGTAGAGAATCAAAAGGCATAAGGAGGGAGGATCTTACTCGAGTTTTCTTTAGGAAGAATAATGGGACTAAAGGCTGGCAAGTTGCCAGACTCTGATAGCCTGCATCCCATGGACTAAAATGAACTGCTGCAGAGATAGTGGATGCATTAGTTGTAACTTTTCAAAATTCCTTTGTGCTCGCCACTTTTACTGACACCTAAAGTGCAAGTTGTTGCTGTTAGCAATATTCCTCTGTGAAGTTTAATGAAAACCTTACCTATCATGTTTTTCTTTTTCAAAGCTGAAGAATGCACAGTGTATGAACAGCCAAAAAACAAGCTGATCATTTTCTACAGTTACGTGATTAATCTTTTCTCAGGAACAGTAAGTGCTTTTGGAATATATTATGACAGAAGTTTAGGAATGTCATGTAATTATCCAAAAACTAATTTTCCCTACCTCCCATCATCTGTTTGTAAATTGATGATTGTAGGCCTGCATTATTGTGCGATGTATTTAGTATTTTACACCAGATTTGGGGGTAAGAGTGTCAGGCTGCCAGCACTCACCATTATTTAGGAGTAAATCGGGCAGCAACTTCCAGAGATTGCAAATGCACATGTTATTGTATAAGTTGCCGTGCTCTTCCAGAATCATTGCTGTAACACTATCACGCCGAGGTGAAACACTGAAGGACATGAAGTAGCATTTCTTAACCACTAGATACTCCCGAACAAACCAGAAAGTTTTAGGGCTTGTCCAGTGGAATATTAGTAAACTATCGATGTTTTAATGTTGTGGCAAATCTAATTTGCCGCTGAAAATATACTTTTAAAAGTCGGGAATCTCATTTTTTCAGATTTCAGTCATTGTTGCAGATTTAACATTTTCCTCTTTTATCCCTGATTTCTATCCTTCTTGTTATTTCGCCATCAGCATGTGATTTTGCATTGAATTAAAATATTCTAACTCACACTACCTGGTTGAGAGTGCATTTTTCAGTAAAGATTCTCAATTTGGAGGAAACGTGCCCTAAATTCCCTGTAGTAATTCCCAGCACGAATTACCACAAATCGCAGTTCCCCACAGAAAGCCTAGGGGGGGGAAGTGTAATTATAATGAAGGACAAACAGCGTTCATTTGCCACTCACCGTAAAATCTGAGCAATGTAGAAATAGATACACACAGTGAGTTGAACAGCGAGTGATGAATAAAAGCAAAATACTGCAAACGCTGGAGATCTGAAATTAAAAAGTGCATGCCAGGCAGCATCTGTGGAGAGAAACAGTCCCAATATGACTTCTGCAACTAGCTAAACATTTGTAGGTCGACATTTTCCGAGAAAGATGGTTAGTTCATAAATTGGGATTTGTTTGCGTGCATATATGTTTTGCTACTGTTATTGGCTTGTGTTTTGGCAACATATTCCTTGGCCATTGTGAAATATAGAAACGTAGAAAATAGAATCAGGAGTAGGCCATTCAGCCCTTCGAGCCTGCTCTGTCATTCAATATGGTCATGGCTGCTCCTCTATCTCAACAACATATTCCCGTGCTCTGCCCATACACCTGACACCTTTGTACATAAACATTTCCGAATATATAAATGTTTAAATAATACTCTGCCAGTCCGTATCTCCTTCCAAAGTTGATAGCTTCACATTTACCCACATTATACGGTATCTGCCATGTATTTGCCCACTCACTTAACTTCTCTAAATGGCCTCGCAATCCACTCAGTTTGAGGGCAATTAGGGGAGGGCAGTAAATGCACAATTAGGGCAGGGCAGTAAATGCACAATTAGGGCAGGGCAGTAAATGCACAATTAGGGCAGGGCAGTAAATGCACAATTAGGGGAGAGCAGTAAATGCACAATTAGGGGAGAGCAGTAAATGCACAATTAGGGCAGGGCAGTAAATGCACAATTAGGGGAGGGCACTAAATGCACAATTAGGGGAGGGCAGTAAATGCACAATTAGGGGAGAGCAGTAAATGCACAATTAGGGGAGAGCAGTAAATGCACAATTAGGGCAGGGCAGTAAATGCACAATTAGGGCAGGGCAGTAAATGCACAATTAGGGCAGGGCAGTAAATGCACAATTAGGGCAGAGCAGTAAATGCACAATTAGGGCAGAGCAGTAAATGCACAATTAGGGCAGAGCGGTAAATGCACAATTAGGGCAGAGCAGTAAATGCACAATTAGGGCAGGGCAGTAAATGCACAATTAGGGGAGGGCAGTAAATGCACAATTAGGGGAGGGCAGTAAATGCACAATTAGGGGAGGGCAGTAAATGCACAATTAGGGCAGGGCAGTAAATGCACAATTAGGGGAGAGCAGTAAATGCACAATTAGGGGAGGGCAGTAAATGCACAATTAGGGGAGGGCAGTAAATGCACAATTAGGGGAGGGCAGTAAATGCACAATTAGGGCAGGGCAGTAAATGCACAATTAGGGCAGAGCAGTAAATGCACAATTAGGGCAGGGCAGTAAATGCACAATTAGGGGAGGGCAGTAAATGCACAATTAGGGGAGGGCAGTAAATGCACAATTAGGGGAGGGCAGTAAATGCACAATTAGGGGAGGGCAGTAAATGCACAATTAGGGGAGAGCAGTAAATGCACAATTAGGGGAGGGCAGTAAATGCACAATTAGGGCAGGGCAGTAAATGCACAATTAGGGGAGAGCAGTAAATGCACAATTAGGGCAGGGCAGTAAATGCATAATTAGGGCAGGGCAGTAAATGCACAATTAGGGGAGGGCAGTAAATGCACAATTAGGGGAGGGCAGTAAATGCTGGCCGAGCTACTGACACCCACATCCTATAAATGAATTTTTAAAAAATCACCTTGCAGGCTCTTAATATCCTCCTCACCACTCATTCCGACTGAGTTTCCCATCAGCAAATGTGGAAATATTACATTTGGCCGCCTTATCCAAATCAATGATGCATATTGTGACTAGCTGGGGCCCAAGCACTGATTCCTGCAGAGCCCCACTAACCACCGCTTGCCACTCTGTTAAGACCCATTTATTCCTACTCATTATTTCCTGTCAGCAAACCATTTCTTAATCCATGTCAATGGATTATCTCCAATCCCATGAGCTTTAATTTTGCACACTAGCCTCTTATGTGGGACTTTATCAAAGCTTTCTAACAATTCAAATGCACCATATCTACTAGTTCACCCATATCTATTCTGCTAATTCTGTTAAATTCACAAATAAACCCATGTCGACTTTGTCTAATCCTGTTAATATTTTCTAATTGTCCTTATATCACATCCTTTATAATAGACGCTAGAATTTTCCCAATTATTGATGTCAGGCTAACCGGTCTGTGATTCCTGTTTCACACTCCCTTTAAATAGCGTAGTTACAATTGACACCCTCCAATCAGCTGGGACCATTGCAGAATTTACAGAATTTTGGAAGATGACGACAACGCAACTATTTCCAATACCACCCCTTTTAATACCCTGGGATGTCGATTATCAGACCCTGGGGACTGAATCCCTACGGTGCAGAAGGAGGCCTTTCCGCCCATCGAGTCTGCTTTGAAAGAGTGCCCTACTTAGTTCAACGCCTCCACCTTATCCCAGTAACCCCATCTAACCTTTTGGACACCAAGGGGCAATTTAGCATGGCCAATCCACCTAACCTGCACGTCTTTTTGGATTGTGGGAGGAAACCCACGCAGACATGGGGAGAACGTGCAGACTCCACACAGACAGTCACCCGAGGCTGGAATTGAACCCAGAACCCTGGAGCTTTGAGGCAGCAGTGCTAACCACTGTGTCACCCTAATAATTAATAATTAATAGCCCTTTTGGCTATTAATTTCTCCGGCCTTTTTTTCAGTAATACTAATTTCCTTCAATTCCTCCTCCTCACTCGGCCAGTACTGGGCATCCTAGGCTAGTAAGTGGGCCCATGAGTGACCCTCCTTCTCAGTGGGCCACAAGGTTTAAATCAGACTTGTTCACTAATCATGACCCCATGAATAAGGTTAAATACATTTAACACTAGCTGAATATTTCAGATCAAGATATAGAAAATGCTTAAACGTTTATATATTAATGGAACTATCACCAACTTCAAAGGGTAAAAATATAAAATATTTACACTTCGGCTGTCGGAGTCCTGCACTCCCTCTGCACCAATGTTGTGTGCAGTCAGCGTGCACCTCACTTCAAGTGCCCCTTCTTTACATGCAAACCACTTCAGTCATACTGGTCGGAAAAAAACTATGCAAATGGAAATCTGTGGAATGTGGCAAACTTCCGAATGTGCAGCGGTTAACAAATTGTCTTCTGGGCTACACTCAGAACCCTGATGGGCCACAGGTTGCTCACCACTAGACTCGGCCCTCAGTTCCTCAGCATTTCTGAGAAGTTATTTTTGTCTTCCTCAATGAAGATAGAACTAAAGTAGTTGTTTAATTTATCTGCCATTTCTTTGTTTTCTATTATAAATTCTTCAATTTTTGACTGTAGGGGACCTACATTTATCTTCAGTAATCTTTTTTCTTTGTATGTACTTGTAGAAGCTTTATTGTTACTTACAAGCTTATTCTTATACTCTTTTTTTCCCCCCATAATCAATTTCTTGGTCCTCCTTAGTTGAACTCTCAACTGCCCCCAATCACCAGGATTGCTACTTTTTCGAGCAACATTATATGATTCCTCTTTGGATCTAATGCTATCCTTAATTTCTTTCGTCAGCCATAGTTGGGCTGCTTTTCTTGTTTGGTTTTCGCTCCAGAAAGGAATGCATAACAATTATGTTGTGTCCTTAAGAATTAGCCATTGCCTGTCAACCTTCATGCTTCCTAATGAAATTCCCCAATCCGTCAACTCACACCTCGTATATTTGTAGTTTCCTCCGTTTAGATTTAGGACACTAGTTTCAGATCGGACTTCTTCACTGCTCATCCCAATGGAAAATTGAAGAGTAAAAGGGCTTGTATTTTGTTTGAGGTTTACATAGATTCAGTTCCACATCCAGTTGTTTTTCAGAAACATTTCTTGATTTAAACATAAATCTTTTGAAAATACGGGAATAACAGCGCTCGATTGCACTGCAGCAGAACAAACGCTTTTTCTTAAAACCATAACAAGAAATTATGGTTATTGAAGAACAAATTATAATTTAAAAAATAAAACTTTGAAACCTTTGCGAATGGAGAACCCGTGTAAAATACCTGCCACATTTCTATAGCTCCCTTTGCCCCTGCTGCCACCCCCACATGGCGCTGTCCACGATTCTAACACATGGAACATACAGAATTTAGGTAAAATCTGTTACACATCCTTTTTGAAAGGTCTCTGCTGGAATATCTGCTGATCATTTACGAGTATATTTTGTGATTGCTTTTAGGGATTCCTGGAGCAGACATACCTATTTTATGGATTTTACAAAATTGATCGTTTGCATTCTGGCAATTTGCACTATAATCTACCGCTTGCATACTTCATGGCAATGATCTCCTACATCCTGTTGAGCCTGTTCTGGGTAGTGAAAAGGTAACGTTTTTTAATATTCTTTCAGGAAATGTGGGACTCACTGGCTAGGCCACCATTAATTGCCTGTCCCTAATTGCCCTTGAAGGTGGTGGTGAGCTGCCTTCTTTAACCGTTGCAGTCCATATGTTGTTGATACACCCACAGTGCTTTTGGGGAGGCAATTCCAGGATTTTGACTCAGCAATAGTGAAGGAACGGCAATATAGTCCCAAGTCAGGATGGTGTACAGTTTGGAGGGGAACTTGCAGGTGGCCTTGTTCCCACACACCCACCTGCTCTTGTACGTGTAGGTGGTAGAGGTCATGGGTTTGGAAGAGGCGGTAACAGGAGCCTTAGTGAGTTTCTGCATCTTGTAGATGGTATATACTGGTGTCACTGTGTGCAGTGGTGGAGGGAGTGAATGTTTAGGGTGGAGGATGAGGTGCTAGTCAGATGGGCTGCTCTGTCCTGGATGGTGTCGAGTTTCTCGAGTGTTGTTGGAGCTGCACTCATCCAGGCAAGTGGAGAGTATTCCATCACACTCCTGACTTGTGCCTTGTAGATGGTGGGCGATAGATCTTTTGCTCCAACTGCCAGTTTATGTTAAAGTTCTAAGTCCTGCCTGTAAAGATTGACTGTCCTTCAAAGGGTGAAAATTATACCAATAACAAATGATTCACCTTTACAAATAAACCTTTATTGCAGAAACTGTACGTAAAAAAGGGAAGTGAAGAAACAGTGCCAGCTCTTGGGCGATTTCAGTAAAAACTCGACAGCAATATATTGTGAATAACCAGACTACATTTTCCATGTTAATTGAGAATATTCAAAATTAAATGTTTTATCCTGTACAAGTCCCATTTGATTGAAACTACTGAAATTGTGTGTATTTAGGCAGTTTCAAAGTTTATTTGAAAAGTGAGTTTTGAACGTCGATTTGGAAAGTACATATTTCACTTTTTTTTTTAACCATTTCTACTATCTTTTGCACAGTGGGCTAGATAGCTGGTGTGTGATGCAGAACAAGGCCAGCAGCGCGGGTTCAATCCCCGTACCAGCTGAGAATTCTGAATTCTCCTCTCTGTGCGCCGAACAGGCACCGGAATGTGGCGACTAGGGGCTTTTCACAGTAACTTCATTGCAGTGTTAATGTAAGCCTACTTGTGACAATAAAATGATTATTATTATTATCTTTATCTTCGGTCAATCCCTTAGAGCTGTGGAAGGTTTCAAACAAAGCTTCATCAGATCTGAAGACCGATTTCAGAGTTTTTGTAATAAGATTTTTGCAGGTTGGGACTTCTGCATCACTGATCAGCGTGCTGCAGAGCTGAAACATAGCTGCCTACAGTACGAACTCAAAGTAAGTATTTTTCACCTTTCCTCTTAGAATAGCAATAGCCAAAGTGTAAACTTTCCTGATGTCTCAGTGTAAGAAAAAAGCAGTGGGCGATGTAGTGTTGGACTGTATATAATGTGGAAATTCCAGTTAAACCTCCTGTTCAGGGAGTTTTGGCTGGGATGGTAGCGCAGACGTCAGCATAGTCTGGGGAGGATTTGAGATTCCTAACACTGATTGTTACCGGGTAGTCCTCAGTGAACATGCATCTGTGAATGTCCAGCAACAGTGAGATATCATCTGGCAGTACGGACCTCATGATAAATAGTTTGCTAGTTTCTTGATTGCAAGTTTGTTTTTGGAGTTGGATTTACAGGCACATCAATACTGTAGAGTCACACCCAGGCACAAGTCATTGCTTGATGGAAAAAAGGTTGTATGGGAAAAGTGGAGGAAGACAAAAAATGGTGCAGGGATTTTCTGCTGAAGAAACCTTTATATGTCGTAACATCCGAGGGCTTTTTTGTCGCCCGTTTTGAACGAATAATGTTGGAGATGATTATTTAGAAGCAGCAGCGGGTTTGACCCACCTGCCCACTGAGGCTGCTCTGTCATTCAATGTGATTATGGATGATCCTCTATCTCAACACGATACTCCCACTCTCTCAGCATGCCTCTTGATGGCTTTAGTATTGCGAAACCTGTCTTTCTTTCTTAAATAAATCCAGTGATTTGTCCTCCAAAGCCTTCTGTGGTAGAGAATTCCACAGGTTTACTACCCTCTTAGTGAAGATTTTGCACCTCATCTGAGTCCTAAATGGCCCATGCCATATCCTGAGACTGCCCCTTTGTTCCCGACTCCAGCCAGCATCCCTGCACTTGGTCAGTCCGGCCCTGTCAGGATTTTGTATGTTTCAATGAGATCCCGTCTCATTCTTCTAAACACCAGTGAATACAGTATTACCATCCCAGACCAGACCCAACAGTGGCTAGGCCACTAGACCAAAACCACCAAATTTTAGTTTACTTTGTAAAACTGTGCGGAAAGAATACTTTGCTCGAGGAGTGATTGCACAAAGAAATAGGGTTTTTTAAAACAAAACTTTTCCCCCTCAAAGATGGGTTTCTGGCCTTAACCGGACTTCTCTCCTTCCCAGTGCTGGAGTGCCAGTTCAGGATGTGATCCAGGTTCAAACCTGCTCATCGCTGACTGACTCAGGGAAAAGGCTGCTAATTGGGTAATCTGGGTGGGTGGAATCCAGTGTTTAAAATCAGGAACATGGTAATGTGAGGCATTTCGAAATGTTGATGTTGAGTTGTTTGTGGTATCGTTAAATCAGAATTTACATTGGGTTAATGTGTTGCTGGAGTGCAACCTTAAAATGGCAATTTCCCTTTTAAATGCTCACTTTCAGGAAAAACTTACCTTTGATAAGTTCAAAGTCAGTCATTTTTATTATGATTTTTAACAAGAAATTAAGAATTAAAGCAGTTTTTTGAATGGCAATAGACTGACTTGGATGAAGAAAGAATCAAGCAGAAGATTGCAGGTCGGACCCAGAGAGAAAAGTGCCGAATCTACCTCATAAGAGCTTTCTTAAATTTGGTAGTTGCATTTATATTGACCGTTTGTTTTTACGGCATTTACAGAACTACTGTTTACTCTCAAGAGTATCATAAAAATGTGAGTATTCATTTTGTTATTTGAATGGTATGCTAGTAGTGCTAGCACTGTGAAGAGTTAGAATTAAAAATGCTATTAGAGAGTATTCTTTGTTCTTGTAAAGCAATGGTGAAATTAGAATGTACAGATATACTATGGAGCATCTACACAACATTTTGAGGACTGCACACATTCTTTAAACTCCTATTTACACCCAGGATTAGGTTGGTAATTATTCGATTCCTGAATTTTGGAAGTCTGGGAAACTGTAGTCGCCAAAGACCCAATCAAGTCTAATTGTCCATTGTAAACATGCTGTCGTTGGTTGCCCCTCGATTTGAGGGTGGTGTCTATCCAGGGTTGTAAGTTTCTGGATCTTCATGTGACTGATCATCTACCCACAGACCTTTTGGCAGATGGTGAGGACATCCCACAGGTATTTGGAGTTGGAGTACAGGATTTGCTTCCTTTTCTTTTTGGTCACTGTGGCTCATTGTAAGAAAAAGGGCAGGATTCTCCGCTTGGGGAAACTAACAACTGCTGGGGTTGAGTCGCTCCTAGTCTGGCACTAGAAGCAGCACCTAGGAGCGATTCACTCTCCCTTGCCATGGCGGGGAGCTTGGAATGGAATCCTGCTATCGGGCCACCATTTTGAGCGGACGGCCCATTACCGAGGTCTGGTAGTCGCCCCTACCCACCACCATGGACATTACGGTCAACCCCACCCCTCCCTCAACAGAGCATGCACACATGAGGGTGACCCGGCCAAACCCCATATCAGAGACCCCCCCCCGAAATCAGAGACCCCCCCCCCTATATCAGAGACTCCCCCCCCCCCCCCGCCCCCATATCAGAGGCTCCTCCCCCCCCCACCCAAATCAGTCATCCCAGCCTGGAAGCTAAAGAAAATCAGTGCTTTTTCACTTTCTTATCCCTTACACCTGCCCCAGACAGAAGTGTAGAAAGCAGCAGCTGTTACTTCATAGAAAACAAAAACCCCTCACAAGGCTATAAACCCCCTCACATCCTTTAATCTGTGAGGTTTCTATTTACTGTCAAAGAACATAGAACACACAGTGCAGAAGGAGGCCATTCGGCCATCAAGGGGCAGCACGGTAGCCTTGTGGATAGCACAATTGCTTCACAGCTCCAGGGTCCCAGGTTCGATTCCGGCTTGGGTCACTGTCTGTGCGGAGTCTGCACATCCTCCCCGTGTGTGCGTGGGTTTCCTCCGGGTGCCCCGGTTTCCTCCCACAGTCCAAAGATGTGCAGGTTAGGTGGATTGGCCATGATAAATTGCCCTTAGTGTCCAAAATTGCCCTTAGTGTTGGGTGGGGTTATGGGGATAGGGTGGCGGTGTTGACCTTGGATAGGGTGCTCTTTCCAAGAGCCGGTGCAGACTCGATGGGCCGAATGGCCTCCTTCTGCACTGTAAATTCTATGAAAGTCTGCACCGACCCATTTAAGCCCACACTTCCACCCTATCCCTGTAACCCAATAACCCCTCCTAACCTTTTTGGTCACTAAGGGCAATTTATCATGGCCAATCCACCTAACCTGCACATCTTTGGACTGTGGGAGGAAACCGGAGCACCCAGAGGAAACCCACGCAGACATGGGGAGAACGTGCAGAATCCGCATCGAACCTGGGACCCTGGCGCTGTGAAGCAACAGTGCTAGCCACTTGTGCTACCGTGCTGCCCTAAATAGAAATAGCTTTTTAGTTTGTTGTAATTGACAGTAATAGCTTCCAGACAGCTAGGTGTCTGGATTGTTTATTCTAAATTCCTTTCACGCTTGAATGCAAATCAAGTATCCTGCTGTGAAGCTAACCACAATGTTTTGTAAACATCTAGGAGATGAGTACTTTCACTTCCTCTTTTTCGCAGCTGAAAGCACTTAACTACTTTTGATGTGGTGATTGTCAATCGTAGCTAATACTAAAATAGATGCACCTAGTTCTAGTTTCCCCCACAAGTGAAAACATCCTCTCCTCTTCTTAACCTACCTGTGCCCTTTTTGTAGCCTCTTTATATCTGTCCTTTTCACAACTTTATTTCCTGCATGTTTTTGTCATCAGTAAATTTGGCAACTATACCGTTGGTCCCTGCATCCAAGTCGTTTATATACATTGTAAAAGGTTGAGGTCCCAGCACTATCATTACATCCTACGAACCAGAAAAAAAAACATTTATTCTAGCTGTTTCCTGTCAGCCAGCCAAACTTCAATCCATACCACTATGTTACCCCGACACCATGAGCATTTATTTCTGCAGCACCTTATCAAATGCCTTCTGGAAATCTTACAGTACATCCACCGGTTCTCCGTTATCCACTGCACTTGTGACTCCTTCAAAGAACTCCAATAAATTGGTTAAACATGATTTCCCTTTCACAAAACCATGTTGACTCTGCCTGATTGCCTTGAATTTATTGACGTGACCTGAGAATAGCTTCTAACATATTTCCTGTGAGAGAACTAACTGGCTTGTAGTTTCCTACTTTCTGCCTGACTCCTTTTTTGAATAAGAGAGATACATTTGGTATCTTCCAATCTAACGGAATCTTTCTCCAATCTGGGGAATTTTGGACAATTAAATCCAATGCATCAACTATCTCACTAGCCACTTCTTTTTAGACACACGGATGAAGTCCATCCGGACCTGGATGTTTGTCAGCTGTAGCTCCGATAATTTGCAAAGTATCACTTCTCTGCTGTTATAATTTTCTCCAATTCCTCCCTCCTTCCCAAAACCTGATTTACAGCCATTTCTGGGATGTTACTTGTATCCTTGATGGTGAAGACCAATGCAATGCACTTGTTCAATTCATCTGCCGCCTTATTTCCCATTATTAATCCCCCAGACTCAATTTTCATAATACCAACATCCACTTTGTTTGCATATTTATTGTTTACTTAGTTTTTTATTTGACAACTGCAGTTTTCTCCCTTTATTACATTAAGTGTAATTTTCAGCATAGATCATAGCTCAGTGCAAAAGCACTCTGGAGCTAATTTCTTTCAGCGATTAGAAAGGCCGCTTTGTGGTGCCTGTTTATTCATTGCTTTCCTATCTGTCCAATGATTGCAATTAATTCTTGACCAGTTTGCATTTAGCCAATCAGGTACTTAAATCCATCCACAAATAACCAACAAGATGCGACTTTATGAACTCTGTTAGAGGTGCTAATTTTTGGATGACATAGAATGATATAGATCCAGAATGATATAGATCCAGAATGATATAGATCCAGAATGATATAGGTCCAGAATGATATAGGTCCAGAATGATATAGGTCCAGAATGATATAGATCCAGAATGATATAGATCCAGAATGATATAGGTCCAGAATGATATAGATCCAGAATGATATAGATCCAGAATGATATAGATCCAGAATGATAGGACCAGAATTATATAGATCCAGAATGATATAGATCCAGAATGATATAGATCCAGAATGATATAGATCCAGAATGATATAGACCCAGAATGATATAGATCCAGAATGATATAGATCCAGAATGATATAGGTCCAGAATGATATAGGTCCAGAATGATATCGATCCAGAATGATATCGATCCAGAATGATATAGATCCAGAATGATATAGACCCAGAATGATATAGATCCAGAACGATATAGACCCAGAATGATATAGGTCCAGAATGAGATAGGTCCAGAATGAGATAGGTCCAGAATGATATAGATCCAGAATGATATAGATCCAGAATGATATAGATCCAGAATGAGATAGATCCAGAATGAGATAGGTCCAGAATGATATAGATCCAGAATGATATAGATCCAGAATGATATAGATCCAGAATGATATAGGTCCAGAATGATATAGCACCAGAATGAGATAGGTCCAAAATGAGATAGGTCCAGAATGATATAGATCCAGAATGATATAGATTCAGAATGATATAGATCCAGAATGATATAGATCCAGAATGATATAGATCCAGAATGAGATAGGTCCAGAATGATATAGGTCCAGAATGATATAGATCCAGAATGATATAGATCCAGAATGATATAGATCCAGAATGATATAGGTCCAGAATGATATAGATCCAGAATGATATAGATCCAGAATGATATAGATCCAGAATGAGATAGGTCCAGAATGATATAGGTCCAGAATGATATAGATCCAGAATGATATAGATCCAGAATGATATAGATCCAGAATGATATAGGTCCAGAATGATATAGGTCCAGAATGAGATCAGCGGTTTGGTTGAGTGGGCAGGAAAGTAGCAAATGGAATTCAATCCGGAAAAGTATGAGGTAATGCATTTGAATGGGAAGGGAATACTCAATAAACAGGAAGATATTGAGAGGGATTGAGGAATGAGAGACCTGGGATTGCATGTCCACAGGTCCTTGAAGGTGTCAGGACAGGTGGACGAGGTGGTTAAGAAAGCACATGGAATGCTTTCCATCATTGGGTGAGGTATTGAATACAAAAGCAGGGTTGCAATGCTGGGACTGTATAAAACCTGGATAGGCCACAGCTGGGGTTTTGTGTACAGTTCTGGTCACCACATTACAGGAAGATCCTGATGCTCTGGAGAGAGTGCAGAGGAGGTTTACAAGAATGTTACCAGTGCTTGAAAATTGCAGCTGAAGAAAGATTGGATAGGCTGGGGTTGTTTCCCTTTCGAACGGAGGAGACCGAGGTGTGGCCTGATTGAGGGGCCGAGACGGTAGACAGGAAACTCTCGTTTTCCCCGAGGTGAGGGGTCAATTACCGGGGGTGGGGGTGGGGGGGGGGGGGGGGGGGCATAGATTTAAGCTGATTGGTAGAAGGATCGAGGGAATATGAGGAAAATTGTTTTCACCCAGAGGGTGGTGGGTGTCTGGTTTGGTGTTTGAGGCTGAAACGCTCAATTCGCTGATGAGGAACCTGGGGCGTCATTCTCCGACCCCCCGCCGGGTTGGAGAATCGCCGGGGGTTGCCGTGAATCCCGCCCCCGCTGGTTGCCGAAGTCTCCGGCACCGGATATTCGGCGGGGGCGGGAATCGGGCCGCGCCGGTTGGCGGGCCCCCCCGCTCGATTCTCCGGCCTGGATGGGCCGAAGTCCCGCCGATAAATTACCTGTCCCGCCGGCATGGATTAAACCACGTTTTGAACGGCGGGACAAGGCGGCGCGGGCGGGCTCCGGGGTCCTGGGGGGGCGTGGGGCGATCTGGCCCCGGGGGGTGCCCCCATGGTGGCCTGGCCCGCGATCGGGGCCCACCGATCCGCGGGCGGGCCTGTGCCGTGGGGGCACTCTTTCCCTTCCGCCTCCGCCACGGTCTCCACCATGGCGGAGGCAGAAGAGACTCCCTCCACTGCGCATGCGTGGGAAACTGTCAGCGGCCGCTGATGCTCCCGCGCATGCGCCGCCCGGAGATGTCATTTCCGCGCCAGCTGGCGGGGCAACAAAGGCCGTTTCCGCCAGCTGGCAGGGCGGAAATTCCTCCGGCGCCGGCCTAGCCCCTCAATGTTGGGGCTCAGCCCCCAAAGATACGGAGCATTCCGCACCTTTGGGGCGGCGCGATGCCCGTCTGATTGGCGCCGTTTTGGGCGCCAGTTGGCAGACATCACGCCGTTTCCGGAGAATTTCGCCCATTGATCTGCATCGGAAGTTCTGGAACCTGTAAGGTGATGGATCAGATGCTGGAAAGTGGGACTGAAATGAGCGGCGAGTTTCTTTTTTCTCTTTCTAGGCAGACATGCTGAATGGCATCTGCCTGCGCTGTAATGTTTCTGTGTTTCTATGTAAAGCAGTGCCCTCTTGCACCCTCCTACCACCCTATTGTGAAGGGAAGCAGGGCAGTTATCACCAGTGTTTTCGTCATTATGAATCTTCCAATCACGTCACTTAAAATAACACAAAATCTGAATAAAACAGCAAGTGCTGGATATGTTCAGCAGATCTGGCAGCATCTGTGGAGAACAAAGTAGACATTCAGCTTAAAGTCCTTTCAATGTTTTCTCTCCACAGATTCTACCAGTCCTGCTAAGTATTTTCAAGAACTTTGTTCAATGTCACTATAACATTTTCACTGGTGGGTGCTTGCTGTGCATAAATTTACAGCTACATTTTCTGCATTATAAAATTATCCACACATCCAGAGGATGCCTGTTGGCTGAGACTGTGAAAGATGCACCATAAATGTCAGTTTTACTTCTTCATGCTGAGCTTTGAAGATCTACAGATGGGCGAATGTTTAACCATCACCACCCAATCCACCCCCATCGGTTCTGTTGCCTGCTTAGTTTTATGAAGTTTTAGTCTGCAGAATGTTCCAGTGAAATGGGCTTAATTTTATTATGTTCATATTTTTATCAGTCAGATGATGTTGAAGCCTTCACATATAATCTAATAGTTGAGTACTTGCCATCGATTGTCATCACGGCAGCTAACTTTGTCACTCCACACCTGTTTGAACATATGATCCAATTTGAAGATTATTCACCAGCCTTTGAAATCAAATTTATCCTTATTAGGTATGTATGGATGTATTTACCTGATGTAAACAAGGTAGAGTATATTTTTATAGTTGAGATTGACAGTACATTATGCACCCATGAATTTGAAACAGCAAGCCATCCAAAAGATACATGTCACTGTAACCATCCTGTTTTGAGCCAGTTGGCTTAATTATTTGAACTTCCTTTTTGGAATACAATTTAAAAGTGCATTGATTCAAGTTATTGCTAAAGAAATATGTGAATGACATTGAACTTTAAAAAGAAGAATCGTTTGCGCCAAAATGACAGTAGTTTGAGGATGGCCCTGTGAGCACAATGCCATGGCGATGATTGAGTACAATGTGGAGAAACGTTACTATTCCCCTCCCTCGAAACACTGAGCAAGTTTTCAGACTTCCAGCCCTAACTCTGCCCCTTCACCACACTTTCTTTAAGTGACTCATGGATATTTCAAAACCCAGCCTCATATCCACATTGTGTTCTTCATGGAAGAAGATCAAGCGAAAACTTACTAACTGAACGTTTCCACAGGTCTGTATTTGTGCGGCTGGCTAATATTATCGTTCTCTTGATCACTTTGTGGTCACAAATCACGACTTGTAAAGATGGTGAATGCAAAACCTGTGGCTACAACAACAAATTATACCCAGTGAGTACATAGATAAATTCTGCATTTAAAAGCAAATGAATGGGATTGAAACTGGATTTAAAAGATCATGGCGGTATTTCACAGCCCTCCTGTGCCGTGTTTTCCAGCAGCAGAGACTCAGTGGTGGGATTGACCAGTCCTGCCAGTGTCGACAGCGATTTGCGTGGCTTGTCCTTCTGCTGCTAGGGAACCCAGCGCGGGATTAGCCTTCAGTGGGATCGTTCCCGCTGGTGGGAGGGGCCACAAAGTCCTACGGTTTGAGAATTTCAGCTTGCTTGTCGCAGAGAAAGGATGCAGCAGGATAGGATGTTTAGCCATCAGTAAGCAATGATGCAGGAAAAGTGCATTCTAATAGAAACCCTATCAATCAAAATGAAACCAATAAACATATTTACAAAACAGTTGAATCAACTGAACAGTTGGTTATTTGTGGAATGACACCATAATATGCTCAACAGGCTTCCAATTGTTTTGGAGATCATCGCAACTAATTTAGCTTGCATAAGAATGGATAATATGCCATTAGTATTGAGAGATTTAATAAAGAACAATATATTTGTATTAACTTGTTCCTTTAAGAGCATTTACATTTTATGTTCAACTTAATGTTCTGACTGATTACAGGACCTAGCATAACTTGCATTGAGCACAATTGTTTTGACTATATTTGATGTAAAAAGAATTGTCAAACTGTTTCTGTTCATGTAACTGTTAACAATGAGAACGCTCCCAATAGTGACACTGAAGGATTCCATGAGTGCGTGAAAATTAATCATCAAATATATGTGATAAATGTAGGAATTTCAGATACCTTGGGCGGGATTCTCCTCTCCCGCGCCGGTTGGGAGAATCGCCTGGGCCGCCAAAATTTCCGGGGACGCCGGTCCGACGCCCTCCCGCGATTCTCCCAAGCGACGGGAACGGCCCGGCCGAGTTTCGCAGGCCGGAAAATCGCCGGAGACACCGAAAATGGCGATTCTCCGGCACCCCCGCTATTCTGAGGCCCGGATGGGCCGAGCGGCCAGGCCAAAACGGCGGGTTCCCCCCGGCGCCGTCCACACCTGGTCGCTGCAGTCGTGGGCGGTGCGTGAACGCTGGGGGGGGTGGCCTGTGGGGGGGCGAGGGGGGATCCTGCACCAGGCTTCACCTGGAATGTGGGGTGGCCCGCGATCGGTGCCCACCGATCGTCGGGCCGTCCTCTCTGAAGGAGGACCTCCTTCCTTCCGCGGCCCCGCAAGATCCGTCCCCCATCTTCTTGTGGGGCGGACTTAGACAGGACGACAACCACCTCAGCCGGTACGGGGAATTGAACCCACGCTCCTGCCTCGCTCTGCATCACCACCCAGCCCCCCAGCCCGGTACGGGGACTGAACCCACGCTGCTGCCTCGCGCTGCATCACCCCCCAGCCCGGTACGGGGACTGAACCCACGCTGCTGCCTCGCGCTGCATCACCCCCCAGCCCGGTACGGGGACTGAACCCACGCTGCTGCCTCGCTCTGCATCACTAACCAGTCCCTCGGGGACTGAACCCACGCTGCTGGCCTCGCTCTGCATCGCACACCAGCTGTCAAGCTTGTCAAGCTCTACAAAAGTTGAATAAATTTGAGTACCCAATTCTTTTTTTCCCTCCAATTAAGGGCAATTTAGCGTGGCCAAATGACTTACCCTGCACATCTTTGGTTGTGGGAGTGAATGTGGCCATGCTAAATTGCCCTTTTTGTCCAAAATTGCCCTTAGTGTTGGTTGAATGGGGCTACTGGGTTATGGGGATAAGGAGGTGTGGGCTTGGGTAGGGTGCTCTTTCCAAGAGCTGGTGAAGACTCGATGGGCCGAATGGCCTCCTGCACTGTAAATTCTATGAATTCGATGAAACCTACGCAGACACGGGGGGAATGTGCAAACCACACGGACAGTGACCCTGAGCCGGGGTCGAACCCGGATCCTCAGTGCCATGAGGCAGCAGTGCTAACCACTGCGCCACTGCGTCGCCCTACAAAAGTAGAAGTTCAGGCCCTATCCAAATGGAATCATACGAATTAGGGGCAGGTGCAGGGCATTCAGCCCCTCGAGCCGGCTCTGATGTTCAATTAGATTATGGCTGATGTGTTTGTATTGAGTTCCATGTTCCTCATCTATCCCCGATAATCTTTGGTTCCCTTCCCCACCAGGAATCTACCTGCCTCCCCATTAAAAACATTCACTGACCCCGCCCCCACCATCTTCTGAGGCAAAGAGTTCCAAAGTCACACAACCCTTTGAGAGAAAAAGTTTCTCCACATCTCTGTCCTAAAAGGGTGACCCCTAATTTTAAAACCTTGCCCTCGAGTTCTGGACTCGCCCACAAGAGGAAACATCCTTTCCACATCCACCTTGTCAACACCATTCAGGATCTTATATACTTCAATCAACTCACCCCTCACTCTTCTAAACTCCAGTGGAACAAGCCCAGTCTGTCCAACTTTTCCTCATAAGACAACCCACTCATTCCAGGTCCCAATCTAATAAACCTCTGAACTGCTTCCAAGGCATTTACATCCTGCCTTAAATAAGGAGACCAAAACTGCACACTGTATTCGAGATTCAGCCTGTACAACTGAAGCATAACATCCTTGCTTTTATGTTCCGTTCCTTTAGTAATAAAGAATCAAACTGAGACGAAATGGGAGATGAATGATATGATAAATGTTAACCCTTATCAGGTTTCTTTCTGGAAGGGGACAGACAATATATAATCAAATGTGAAACAGGCAAGGTATACCCACACTCGGATTTTGCCTTGAGGAATTAAAAACCAATAAACCCCCCTGAATGGTTGAACTTTTTTCGAGGCTACTGTGGAAGGTGAGGGAGATTTGAGTATGACCGAAGTTTGGACAGACTGGAATTAGGCAACTGTTCCACGATTCAAAAAGGACAGCAGACCCAAACCCACATCACAAAACTGCATACCCATCGGCTTTAATACTTAATCATCACTGAGCTCAGGAGATAAAGTATTGTAACAGATAAAGGTTCTGTACATTATCAATGACTTTTGTTTTGATTGTAAATCGAGTATTCATGGTTGGTTTCTGTGTTTCAGTGCTGGGAAACCCGAATAGGACAAGAAATGTATAAGTTGATGATATTTGACTTGATTATAATTTCATCAGTTGCACTGTTTGTGGAGTTTCCCAGAAAGTAAGTATTATTTCACTTCCAAACTTTCTCATTTCATCTATTCAGAAATTGTGAATTGGTACATGATTTAATCCTTCTGGATTTGTGATTAAAAACCTGTATCATTTTCATCTTTGGGTCCAAAATGTTATCAGCACCATATGAAAATATTATATCATTTGTTATTCGACAAATGGTTCAATATCATTCTATTTAATAACTATCCAGTATCTTAGAGTTTGAATATTTTTGAAATTAAACTAAATCAGTAATTAATTTTAAAAACTACCTCTTTTTCTGGTGTATATTTATCATAAAATGTTATTTAATAAACATGTTCATTTTGTCATTGATATAAATTATCAATACCGCTGTAGTTGCATGTTCAGGGTTGATTTTTTAAACCTGATGAAACTTGTGCATTAGTTAATATGTTTGCAACCATTGAGTTTTACTTTGAGATTATTGAACAATGCATTTTAGAATGGGATATTGGATCTGTGAGAAAGTTACAGCGCTGAAGGAGGAAAAATAAAAAACTAGCTGCCCGTTCTAATCCTACCTTCCAGTAGTCCGTACCTTACAGGTTACAGTACCGCGGATGCAAATCCAGTTGCCTCTTAAATGAGTGGTGGGCTTCTGCCTTCACTGCCAAACCAGGCAGTGAATTCCAAACACTGCCATCCAATGGGTGGAGTTTTCCTCATGTCCCCTCTAATCCTTTTACCAATCACCTTTACTCTATGTCCCCTGGTAACTGACATCTCCACTAGGGAAAATAGATCTTACCGGTCTATTTAGGCCCCTCATAATCTTGTACAACTCCATAAGGTCGCCCCTCAGCCATCTCTGTTCCATGGCAGACAATCCTAGCCTAGCCAATCGTTCCTCATTGCTGCGGTAATGTAATTACTTATTTTGTATATTTGTTTTTCAGGTTAATTGTAACCTATTCTGCTTGTCCAATTTTCAAGTGGTGGGGCCAACAGCAGTTTGCTGTTCCTAAAAATGTATTGGAAATTGTGTATGGTCAGACAATCTGTTGGATAGGAACATTTTATTCACCGTTACTCCCTGGAATAGCAACCATCAAGTACTTCATCATATTTTATATCAAAAAGGTGAGTTATTTCACAGAATATACCAACAAAAGCAAACTTATTTTTTTTCAGATTTATTTTGATATAATTAACTCTCTTAAATTCTTACCTAGTTATTCCTGACTGATTAATATTTTTAAAAAATATATATTTTTATTAAAGTTTTCGAACACAATTTTCCCCCCTTACAAATCAACAAAAATGGTAACAATGATAACTGATAGATAACATTGTTAAAATAAAATAGTGAACTAACAAAATAACACGAAATAGTGCTCCCACACCCCCGAAAGCACCCTGTCCTGGATCCCTTGTGTCGGGAGCAGCGGAAATTCCCTCACCTGTTGTCTCGTGAACGCTCTCACCTGCATATACCTAAAGATATTCCCCGGGGCAGCTCATACTTTTCCTCTAGCGCTCCCAAGCTCGCAAACGTCCCATCTATAAATAAGTCTCCCACTTTCCTAATTCCTGCCCGGTGCCAGCTCTGGAACCCTCCGTCCAACCTCCCTGGGACAAACCTATGGTTGTTCCTGATCGGGGACCACACGGAGGCTCCCAGCACACCCCTCTGTCGCCTCCATTGCCCCCAGATACTTAATGTTGCCGCCACCACTGGGTTTGTGGTAAACCTTTTCGGGGAGAGCGGTAGTGGCGCCGTCACCAGCGCTTTTAAGCTCGTTCTTTGCAGGACGCCATCTCCAGCCTTTTCCACGCCGCCCCCTCTCCCTCTATCATCCACTTATGGATCATCGCCACGTTGGCGGCCCAGTAGTAGTCGTCCAAATTCGGCAACGCCAGTCCCCCTCTGTCTCTGCTACGTTGCAGGAACCCCCTCCTTACCCTCGGGGCCTTCCCTGCCCACACGAAGCTCATGATGCTCCTATCTATTTTTTTGAAAAAGGCCTTAATGACAATATAGGGAGACATTGAAACACAAATAGGAACCTCGGGAGGACCATCATCTTAATCACCTGCACTCTACCCGCCAGTGACAGCGGCTGCATATCCCACCTTTTGAAATCCTCTTCCATTTGTTCCACCAGCCGAGTCAGATTGAGTCTGTGTAAGGTTCCCCAGCTCCTGGCTATCTGAATCCCCAGGTATCGGAAGTTTCTTTCCACTCTCCTTAGCGGCAGGCCATCTATCCCTCTACTCTGGTCCCCAGGGTGTATCACAAAAAGCTCACTCTTTCCCATGTTAAGCCTATATCCCGAGAAATCTCCAAACTCCCTCAATATCTGCCTGACCTCTGTCATCCCCCCCCACTGGGTCCGCCACATACAGCAGTAGGTCATCCGCATAGAGTGACACTCGGTGTTCCTCTCCCCCTCTAACCACCCCTCTCCATTTCCTGGAGTCTCTCAGCGCTATGGCCAGTGGTTCAATTGTCAGCGCGAACAGTAATGGGGACAGCGGGTATCCCTGTCTTGTTCCCCTGTGTAGTCGAAAATACTCCGACCTTTGCCGATTTGTGACTACACTTGCCATTGGGGCCCCATAGAGGAGTTTAACCCAGCTGACAAACCCCTCCCCGAACCCGAACCTCCTCAGCACCTCCCATAGATACTCCCACTCTACCCTATCAAATGCCTTCTCTGCATCCATTGCCGCCACTATCTCCGCCTCCCCCTCTGCTGGGGGCATCATTATCACCCCCAATAGCCGTCGCACGTTGACATTCAATTGTCTCCCCTTTACGAACCCTGTCTGATCTTCGTGCACCACCCCCGGGACACAATCCTCTATCCTCATTGTCAGCACTTTTGCCAACAACTTGGCGTCCACATTCAGGAGCGAGATAGGCCTATAAGACCCGCATTGCAGCGGGTCTTTATCTAGGGTCAGGATTAGTGATATCGTCGCCTCCGACATTGTCGGGGGTAGGGTCCCCCCTTCTCTGGCCTCGTTAAAGGTTCTTATCAGCAGCGGGGCCAACAAGTCCACATATTTCCTATAAAATTCCACCGGGAACCTGTCTGGTCCCGGGGCCTTCCCTGCCTGCATGTTCCCCAGCCCTTTGGTCACCTTGTCCACCCCAATTGGCGCCCCCAGGCCTTCCACCTCCTGATCCTCCACCCTCGGGAACCTTAGTTGGTCCAGAAACTGCTGCATCCCCTCTTTTCCCTCCGGGGGTTGGAACCTATATAACCTCTCATAAAAGGTCTTGAACACCTCATTTACCTTCCCTGCTCTCCACACCGTGGTTCCCGTTTCATCCCTAACTCCCCCATTTCCCTCGCCGCTGTCCTCTTTTGAAGCTGGTGGGCCAACAGGCGACTCGCCTTTCCCCCATATTCATATCTCATCCCCTGTGCCTTCCTCCACTGTGCCTCTGCCCTCCCTGTGGTCAGCAGGTCGAACTCCGTCTGGAGTCGTCGCCTCTCGCTGTATAGTCCTTCGTCCGGGGCCTCCGCATATTTTTTATCCACACTCAAAATCTCCCCCAGTAATCTTTCCCTTTCTTTGGCCTCTGTTTTCCCCTTGTGAGCCCTGATGGAGATCAACTCCCCCCTGACCACCGCCTTCAACGCTTCCCATACTACCCCCACTCGGACCTCCCCATCATCGTTGGCCTCCAGGTACCTTTCGATACATCCCCGCACTCTTCCGCAGACTCCCTCATCCGCCAATAATCCCACATCCAGTCGCCAGAGTGGACGCTGCTCCCTCTCCTCTCCTAGTTCCAGGTCCACCCAATGTGGGGCGTGGTCTGAACAGGCGTGGTCTGAAACAGCTATGGCTGAGTACTCAGTTCCTTCCACCCTCGAAATCAGTGACCTTCCCAAAACGAAGAAATCTATCCGGGAGTATACCTTATGGACGTGGGAGAAAAAGGAGAACTCTTTGGCCAGCGGCCTAGCAAATCTCCACGGATCTACTCCCCCCATTTGGTCCATAAACCCCTTAAGCACCTTGGCCGCTGCCGGCCTTCTTCCGGTCCTGGATCTAGATCTATCTAACCCTGGGTCTAGCACGGTGTTGAAGTCCCCCCCCCATTACCAGGTTTCCTACCTCCAGGTCCGGGATGCGCCCCAGCATCCGCTTCATAAATCCAGCATAATCCCAGTTCGGGGCATATACGTTGACCAGCACGACCTCCATTCCCTGCAGTCTGCCACTCACCATCACATATCTGCCCCCGCTGTCTGCTACAATGTTCCTAGCCTCGAACGACACCCATTTCCCCACCAATATAGCCACCCCTCCATTCTTTGCGTCCAGCCCTGAGTGGAGCACCTGCCCCACCCATCCTTTCCTTAACCTAACCTGGTCCGCCACCTTCAGATACGTCTCTTGAAGCATGGCCACATCTGCCTTCAGCCCCTTTAAGTGCGCGAACACTCGGGCCCTCTTAATCAGCCCATTTAGGACTCTCACGTTCCACGTGATCAGCCGGACTGGGGGGCTGCCCGCCCCCCTCCCCTGTCGACAAGCCATCACCCTCTCTTGGCCAGTCCCACGACCCGGTTCCGCGCACCCACCCGTCCCTCAGGCGGCGCATTCCCGCCTCGGCCACCTGTTCTCTTACCAGCTCCCTTTCGATCTCCGCAGCAGCAACCCAGTTGTCCCCCCCATTCCCCGTCCCCCGCCTGTGTCTCTTCTGCCCCCCCCCCACCGGCGCCCTCATTTCTCAGTGTCCCCCCCTCCCCAATTTACACCTCTATACATCAGCATTTTTGTTTCCCCTCCAACATCAGTCCCTCAGTTCTGGTCCAGTTTCTCTTTTTGAATGAAGGTCCATGCTTCTTCCGACGTTTTAAAATAGTAATGTCTGTCCTGGTGGGTGACCCACAATCGCGCCGGCTGCAACATCCCGAACTTCACTTTCTTCTAATGCAGCACCTCCTTGGTTCTATTGAAACTCGCCCTCCTTCTCGCCACCTCCGCACTCCAATCCTGATACACTCTTATCACCGCATTCTCCCATCTGCTACTTCGTACCTTCTTGGCCCATCTCAGAACCACCTCTCTATCATTGAAGCGGTGAAATTGCACGATCATCGCCCTAGGTGGTTGTCCGGGCCCCTTCCACTTCCGAGGGGGCCTCAGTTCCCATTAGTGAGCATAGCATCGTGCTCGCGTAAGCCCCGCCATCAGCTCCTTCCACTCCCTCGGGGAGACCCAGGATCCAGAGGTTCTTTCTCCTTGATCTGTTTTCCAGGACTTCAATTCTTTCGGTGCACTTCTTATGGAGCGCCTCGTGGGTCTGCATTTTGACCGCTAGGCCCAGGATCTCGTCCTCGTTGTCCGTTACCTTCTGCTCCACCACACGGAGCTCTATCTCCTGGGCCTTTTGTGTCTCTTTAAGCCCCTTGATTGCCTGTAGCATCGGGGCCAGCACCTCCTTCTTAAGCAGCTCCACACCCATCTTAAAAATTCGTCCAGCTCCGGTCCCCATGTCGCCTGGGCTCCCTCCGTCGCCACCTTGCTCCTTTCTTTCCTCTGCCGCTGCCCTCGAGGATTCTCCGAGATCTGGCCGCCGCCGCCGATATTTTTCTTTTCCGCTGGGGGGGGGGGGGGAGAGAGACGACTCCCTGTTGCCTCACCCCACACCGGGTTTCGTCATGAAAGAATTTCCCGTTGGGACTCTTAAAAGAGCCCGAAGGTCCGTTTGAGTTGGAGCCGCCGAAACGTGCGGCTTAGCTGGTCATCGCCGCAACCGGAAGTCACGACTGATTAATATTTTAATAAGATATGCAACCAATACTTTGGCATTCAAAATAAATGTCCGTTTATCTGTGGTACATTTTCTGAAATTCAATTTCAGGCTTCCCCTAAACTTGTCACAATTAATCCGAGTTTCTCGAGTGAGCCACTGAGTAATACACAAATTACCTTTCTATAGCATCTTTAGCATATAGAAAGTCCTGTGGTATTTTACACACTGGGAGAAAAATACATATGAAGATTGGGCTCCGGCTGTGGCGGTCCCAGATTTGAGTCTCTGCTTGAGATTAATTGGCTAATCTCAGAGGAGCAGCTGTTTTGGGATATCACAATTTTCCTCCATAATCCAAGGGCGAGGTAAAATAAATTTGATCAGCTCCCTGTCCTGAATGGTATCCAGTTATTGTAGACATTGGGCAAGGACTAAATGGGGTTTGGTTTTGATGCCCCGTTGCTGGAATGTCGTGCCATATTCAAGAACAAGTGACGTGCTGGAAATATTAAGGGGACATGTGTGGCTAAATAAAATCAGCAGTAGGGAAGAGGAGAAAAGTAGAGGCTGGTGGAATTACTGCTAATAAAAGCATGATGTCTTCTGAACCTTCCAGGTTTCTTTGATGAACAACTGCCGCCCTTCCACCAGACCTTTCCGGGCATCAAGTTCAAACTTTTTCTTTCTGGCAGTTCTGCTAATTGGACTTCCGTTAGCCTGCATTCCGATTCTCTTCAGTGTCGCAGTGTGAGTATCGATTATTAGTCAAATATTGTTTCCTAGTTGCACCATCCATCAAGGCCGTAGTCATTTATAACACAGAAGGAGGCCATTCAGTCCATTGAGTCCACGCTGACTCGCCGTGGAACAGTTGAAAGTTACCAAGCAATACAATGCGGATAGTCAAGTCTGGGAAGTGTCTTTTTCTGTTCCAGTGCCTGAACTGCCTTTATGAAGGTTTCTGCACAATATTGGCTCTAAGACTTGGATGTTAGCCTAGCCTCCTGGCTGTTAGATTGTAGAGTGGCCTCACAGAATGCTAGATATAAAACTGGCCTCCCTGCTTCTGAGGGTGCTGGCAATTATATTTGTCTAGACACTTTGATCTCGTGACTTTTAAAATTGCATCTCATTATCCTTTTGAATGCAGGCTATTGCTGTCGCCAGGGAGACCGTATCCCATCATGCCGTGCTACATTTGTGTTACTGCTGTTACTAGGCAGGTTTGCTAGTGTCACACGGGAGGGTTTAAACTAGTATGGCAGGCGGGAGGGCACGGGAGCAATAGGTCAGAAGGTGAGAGCATTGAGGGAGAACTAGGGAATAGGGCCTGTTTGGCTCTGAGGAAGAGCAGACAGGGAGAAGTTGCTGAACACAGCGGGTCTGGTGGCCTGAAGTGCATATGTTTTAATGCAAGAAGTATTACGGGTAAGGCAGATGAACTTAGAGCTTGGATTAGTACTTGGAACTATGATGTTGTTGCCATTACAGAGACCTGGTTGAGGGAAGGACAGGATTGGCAGCTAAACGTTCCAGGATTTAGATGTTTCAGGCGGGATAGAGGGGGATGTAAAAGGGGTGGCGGAGTTGCGCTATTGGTTAGGGAGAATATCACAGCTGTACTATGGGAGGACACCTCAGAGGGCAGTGAGGCTATATGGGTAGAGATCAGGAATAAGAAGGGTGCAGTCACAATGTTGGGGGTTTACTATAGGCCTCCCAACAGCCAGCGGGAGATAGAGGAGCAGATAGGTAGACAGATTTTGGAAAAGAGTAAAAACAACAGGGTTGTTGTGATGGGAGACTTCAACTTCCCCAATATTGACTGGGACTCACTTAGTGCCAGGGGCATAGATGGGGCAGAGTTTGTAAGGAGCATCCAGGAGGGCTTCTTAAAACAATATGTATACAGTCCAACTAGGGAAGGGACTGTACTGGACCTGGTATTGGGGAATGAGCCCGGCCAGATGGTAGAAGTTTCAGTAGGGGAGCATTTCTGGAACAGTGACCACAATTCATAAGTTTTAAAGTACTGGTGGACAAGGATGAATGTGCTAAATTGGGGGAAGGCTAATTATAACAATATTAGGCGGGAACTGAAGAACCTAGATTGGGGGCGGATGTTTGAGGGTAAATCAACATCTGACATGTGGGAGGCTTTCAAATATCAGTTGAAAGGAATTCAGGACCGGCATGTTCCTGTGAGGAAGAAGGATAAATACGGCAAATTTCAGGAACCTTGGATAACGAGAGATATTGTAGGCCTCATCAAAAAGAAAAAGGAGGCATTTGTCAGGGCTAGAAGGCTGGGAACAGACGAAACCTGTGTGGAATATAAGGCAAGTAGGAAGGAACTTAAGCAAGGAGTCAGGAGGGCTAGAAGGGGTCACGAAAAGTCATTGGCAAATAGGGTTAAGGAAAATCCCAAGGCTTTTTACACGTACATAAAAAGCAAGAGGGTAGCCAGGGAAAGGGTTGGCCCACTGAAGGATAGGCAAGGGAATCTATGTGTGGAGCCAGAGGAAATGGGCGAGGTACTAAATGAATACTTTGCATCAGTATTCACCAAAAAGAAGGAATTGGCGGATGTTGAGTCTGGAGAAGGGTGTGTAGATAGCTTGGGTCACATTGAGATCCAAAAAGACGAGGTGTTGGGCGTCTTGAAAAATATTAAGGGAGATAAGTCCCGAGCGCCTGATGGCATCTACCACAGAATACTGAAGGAGGCTAGAGAGGAAATTGCTGAGGCCTTGACAGAAATCTTTGGATCCTCGCTGTCTCCAGGGGATGTCCCGGAGGACTGGAGAATAGCCAATGTTGTTCCTTTGTTTAAGAAGGGTAGCAAGGGTAATCCAGGGAACTACAGGCCGGTGAGCCTTACGTCAGTGGTAGGGAAATTACTGGAGAGAATTCTTCGAGACAGGATCTACTCCCATTTGGGAGCAAATGGACGTATTAGTGAGAGGCAGCATGGTTTTGTGAAGGGGAGGTCGTGTCTCACTAACTTGGGAGAGTTTTTCGAAGAGCTCACAAAGATGATTGATGCAGGTAGGGCTGTGGATGTTGTCTATATGGACTTCAGTAAGGCCTTTGACAAGGTACCTCATGGTAGACTGGTACAAAAGGTGAAGTCACACGGGATCAGGGGTGAGCTGGCAAGGTGGATACAGAACTGGCTAGGTCATAGAAGGCAGAGAGTAGCAATGGAAGGGTGCTTTTCTAATTGGAGGGCTGTGACCAGTGGTGTTCCGCAGGGATCTGTGCTGGGACCTTTGCTGTTTGTAGTATATATAAATGATTTGAAGGAAAATGTAACTGGTCTGATTAGTAAGTTTGCAGACGACACAAAGGTTGGTGGAATTGCAGATAGCGATGAGGACTGTCAGAGGATACAGCAGGATTTAGATCGTTTGGAGACTTGGGCGGAGAGATGGCAGATGGAGTTTAATCCGGACAAATGTGAGGTAATGCATTTTGGAAGGTCAAACGTAGGTAGGGAATATACAGTGAATGGTAGAACCCTCAAGAGTATTGCAAGTCAGAGAGATCTAGGTGTACAGGTCCACAGGACACTGAAAGGGGCAACACAGGTGGAGAAGGTAGTCAAGAAGGCATACGGCATGCTTGCCTTCATTGGCCGGGGCATTGAGTATAAGAATTGACAAGTCATGTTGCAGCTGTATGGGACCTTAGTTAGGCCACACTTGGAATATAGTGTTCAATTCTGGTCGTCACACTACCAGAAGGATGTGGAGGCTTTAGAGATGGTGCAGAAGAGATTTACCAGGATGTTGCCTGGTATGGAGGGCATTAGCTGTGAGGAGCGGTTGAATAAACTCTGTTTGTTCTCACTGGAACGACGGAGGTTGAGGGGCGACCTGATAGAGGTCTACAAAATTATGAGGGGCATAGACAGAGTGGATAGTCAGAGGCTTTTCCCCGGGGTAGAGGGGTCAATTACTAGGGGGGATAGGTTTAAGGTGCGAGGGGCAAGGTTTAGAGTAGATGTACGAGGCAAGTTTTTTACGCAGAGGGTAGTGGGTGCCTGGAACTCGCTACCGGAAGAGGTGGTGGAAGCAGCGACGATAGTGACATTTAAGGGGCATCTTGACAAATACATGAATAGGATGGGAATAGAAGGATGCGGACCCAGGAAGTGTAGAAGATTGTAGTTTAGTCGGGCAGCATGGTCGGCACGGGCTTGGAGGGCCGAAGGGCCTGTTCCTGTGCTGTACATTTCTTTGTTCTTTGTTAGGCAAATATGTATCTGTTGCTCGGCAGATCCATGGCACCTGTAGATTCCTGCTTTTTGCCCCCCATCTTCCTTGAATTGATGAATTACATTTGCTATTTCACAATCTGATGGAACCTTTCCAGAATCAAAGGGATGTGATAATCTGGAAACAAAGCATCCACTATCTCAGTAGCCATTTCTTTTAACACTCCAGTATGAAGTCCTATAAGACCTGAGAACTTGTGGGCTTTTGGTTCTAAAATTTTCTCTGTACCCCTTCCTTGGTTATTGTCATTGTTTTAAGCTCCTCTCTTTCACCTCTTGAGTCACAATTATTTCTGGGATGATATTTGTGTCTGTACATTGAAGACCGATTCAAACTATCTGTTCAATTCTCCACCATGTCTTCAAGATAGTTCAACGAAGATTTACTAAACTGATTGCAGGGTTGAGGGAATTGCCTTTTAGATTGGGTTTGAATAGACTAGGCCTGTATTCCCTGGAGTTTAAATTAGTGATCTCATTAAAATATATAACATTCTGAAGGGAAACGTCTGGAAAACGATTATTCAGGACAAAATTAATGGTCACTTGAGCAAGTATGGGTTAATAAAGGAAAACTGGCACAAATGTATTTGGGGAAAATTGTGTTTAACTTATTTGCTGGAGTTTTTTCAGGAGGTAACAAAGAGGGTTGATGAGGGTAATGTTGTTGATGTGGTGTACATGGACTTCTAAAAAGCATTTGTTGAAGTGCCACACAACAGACTTGTGAGCAAAGTTAAAACTCATGGAATAAAGGAGACAGTAGCAACATGATTAACATCACTGAATTCAAAGAGAGTTATGGCAAACCTGAATTTGTAACCATGTTAATATGCTCCTCAGATTGTTGGGGATATCAGGGCCACTTGGGAATAACCAATGAGAGTGATTGTAAAAGAATATAAGCGCAGACCCAAACTTTATAACTGATATCAACAGTGGAGCTTTCAAGCTTTATAAGGTAAAAAGCTGGATGGCATGATCACTGCATATTCCTCCCGTGCTGGATTATCCATGTTTTCACGTACCAAAATATTTCATAATTGTTTGTTCCCACATCATCTGTTTGGTATGCCACTTGGAAAATGTAATACTGTGCATGTGTGTGTGTCTGTGTTTATATAGGTCCTAAACAATTATCAGAATGGTCTGAAGTCCTCTGAGCTTATTAATCATTTCCCAATCCCCAGAAGGTAAAAGAAAAATGTCCATATTTCAAACTTAATGAAAACCAAAAATTCAATCATTAACCAAGATATACCAATGTTGATAACCTTAACAAAGAATGCTGGAAAACTCAGCAGATCCGGTAGCATCTACAGGGAAATAAATCCGAGTTAATGTTTTGAGTCTGTTTAACTTTTCATCAGAGCTAAAGAGTCAGTGGATGTGTTTGATGTTAAACTGGTAGCTCGGAGAGATTGCAACAAGACGTAGCAACATTAAGAACGAGCCAGACGGCATGGTGTGGGAGGGGTGGGAGGATGGTGGGCTTTTGTATTGGGGCAATAAATGTACGGGATATTAAAAATAAGGTTTAAGATGGAGGAATAGGGCACAGTGTAAATTTGTTGAACTTAATGTTGTGACCTGTGGGCTGTAACATGTCTAATGGAAAGATGAGATCTTGTTATTGTATTAAGACACAAAATAAATACATATGCTTTTCCCCTCCAATCAGAATCAAGTCATCCACATCTTGTGGGCCATTCATTAACTACAATACTTCGTGGGATATTATACCAGAAACCATTGACCGTTTCCCAAACGTTATTAAGAATCTTTTTTATGGTTTGGCATCTGAGGCTTTTGCAGTCCCATTCTTTCTGTTTGTATGGTAAGGAGCAGCTGATGGTGAAATTAAGTTATTTTTCTCTGTTGGATGGCAAACTGTTTTTTCCCTCGTTGATGTACCTGTAATTTTAGTGTCAAATAATTTGTAACCTTTTAAAATAAATTATTAAATTACCTGGAGTGAACACAGAATTGAACTGAATTGTTACATCCTTCTTGATGTTCAAATATATAAATTACATAAAATTATATTATTATACATTTTATACATTTGTATTATTGCCCATAATTCTAGCTTCAAACTTGGACTTATTTAACCCATTTAATTTGGAAAATTGTTCCAAGGATGTTTTCACTAAGGCCTGAGGAGAACATGCCAGTAGAGAGAGATCGGGAATGATAACTACAGTTTGGTCAGAGTTAGTGATGGCCAGATTGGTATTGTGTTTCCAAATATAATTTGTGTTCAAAGCTGTTGGAGCAAACAGGATTGCATACAAAGAATTAATTTTCAAACCTTCAGAGAGTTTGAAAGATCATAATCAATACCCTGGGTTAGAAACAATCAGATCCTGGAGACTTGTCTATCTGCCGTCTCATTTTCACAATTATCATTGTTTAAAACTGGCATAAAATAGTCTCCATTATTTTTATTTTTTCTTGCAACCCTTTCTTAATGAAGACCCTACAAATTAATTATTGAGGCAGTCTGCCAATTTTGGACAGCATGGTAGCACAGTGGTTAGCATAGTTGCTTCACAGCTCCAGGGTTCCCGGTTCGATTCCTGGTTTGGGTCACTGTTCTCCGTGTGTGCGTGGGTTTCCTCTGGGTGCTCCGGTTTCCTCCCACAGTCCAAAGATGTGCACATTAGGTAAATTGGCCATGATAAATTTCCCATAGTGTCCAAAAAAAAGATTAGGTGGGGTTACGGGGATAGGGTGGCGGCGTGGGCCTAAGTAGGGTGCTCTTTCCAAGAGCTGGTGCAGACTCGATGGGCCGAATGGCCTCCTTCTGCACTGTAAATTCTATGTTCTACGTACTAATTTCAAATGCAATATCACTTCTGTCTGTCTTTTAAGGGCTCAAGATTATCTTACGCTGCCCTTTCTATTGTAGAGGCTCAAAACTGTATGGTCTGCTCTCCTGCAGACCTGTCCATTGCCTTAGCAACATGGATATAAACTTTGTATGTGGCCCAACAGATTGGATATCCTCACAAAGGTTAATGAAGAATGGGTGATATTGGAGGGAGATGTTTTGGGTGCAGGTTCGGTACTTCCCAATAGAAGCCAAAGATGGTGGAACCAAAGCCAGTGCTCCTTGGATGTCGAAGGGCTGGGTTTTCCAACCCTGCCGTGGCGTCACTTGCCACGGGAGATTTGGCAGCCCAGCCAAAAGTCTCTTGATTTTCTTTGGCAGCGGACAATCCCACCCGGACAATCCCACCCGGACAATCCCACCCGGACAATCCCACCAGGACAATCCCACCCAGACAATTTACTGGAACTAAAAGAGAGGGTGTATGATTCATGTTGGATTAATTCTTCAAGCGAGAACTAGGTTAAACACAAGTTGAGGGAAGAAGTGAAGATGAAAATAAAACCGGCAAAGAGCAAATACGAGGCCGTTAATATAAAAGCGAAACCAAAACTCTTCGACCAGCATGTAAATAGTAAGAGGTGAAGTGGAGCCTTGTAGGGTCAAAGCAGCGGCGTGCCAGAGGGATAGAAAGTGGAAAATGAAAATGTTCAAGAAAAGATGGAAGGACATTCATAATAACAACAGATTAGTCAACCAAATTGTGGCTTATGGAATAGGAGGGTCAGTGTCAACTTGGATAAAAAGTTAACAGAAAACATGGTGATTTTTAGAGTGGGTGATGGTTGCCAGTGAAGGGTCAATGCTTGAACCACTTTTTTGATAAATATATAAATGATTTGGATATTGAAATGCAGAACAAAATGTCAAACTTTGCCAATAAATGGCGAACATGGGCATAGATTTTCCAGTCCTGCCCACTGACTGAATCGTCATGGGTGGATCGGACCAGCAAAAAAATGGAATCCCACCCACTGAGGTGTGGCTCAATGTGAGGATGATACCAGTTGACTGAAATAGGACCTGGATAGGTGAGCAGAATGGGCAGGCAAGTGGTGGATGAAATTTAATATAGAAAAGTATGAGGTGATGCATTTTGGCAGAAGGGACAGGAAAAGGTACATTCAAAACAATTCGAAAGAGTGTCCAGGAACAGAGGGACCTAGATGTTCACATACTGAGACCATTGAAGTTTGCAGAACATATTGAGAGAGGAATTTCCAGGGCAGATGGGATCTTGGGCTTCATTAATAGTGGCAGTCAGTACAAAAGCCGGGAAGTTATGTTTTTTTTAAATAAATTTAGAGTACCTAATTAATTTTTTCCAATTAAGGGGCAATTTAGCGTGGCCAACCCACCCAGCCGGCACATCAATTTAGCGTGGCCATTCCACCCATCCCGCACATCAATTTAGCGTGGCCAATCCACCCAGCCCGCACATCTTTTTGACTGAATGCCCAACAAGAAATGATTTATCCCCTTCGTGGAAATACACCAAAGTGAGCTCACCGTGTTAACAGAGAATTAGGATCATACTCATCGAGGATAAATTCACAATCACCAAATAAGAATAAATTATTTGTTTATAAGCTATGTAACAACTTAAAGTACTTTGCATTTGTGACTTCCAGAGATGCAGAATATCTGGATAAACTCTCACTGTATTAAGCAGAGCAATGGTTACACGTTTTCTATAATTCAGCAAATACATCCTTCAATTTTTTTTTTTTTTCAGCCTCATCCTATTCTATCTTGTTGCTTTGGCCGGAGCACATAAACGTGTTGTTGTTCAGCTCAGAGAGCAGCTGGCTATGGTGAGTGATTTTGATTCCAGAATTGTTAAGTATGAATGTTCAGCACTATCCACCTGCAGTGATTTATTAGCAGTTTATCAGGTGGCCCAGATGTTCCTGTCTAAGACCAGGGTAACCGTGCTCACTGTGTCAATGGCCAAATTGTAAAGCAACTTCAGAGAGGGAGCAGATCAATGACAAAGCAGTGCGGGCATGGTGCAGCAAATCATGGCCAAATATCTCTATCAATTTTGGTAAAATGCAGGCTAATTAGAAAACATCTCAATTAGATCTTGGTGTTGGAGGAAACCCACAGATAAAACTCAAGAATCATTCCACTATTTCCTGAAGAAGGAGGGAGGCTGCAATCCCCATTCTCATTCATTTAGTATTTGATGGCTTCTGACAGTATGTACACATTGCATTAGAAAGTCCAGTTTAGACATTTATATTTAAAACCCAGCTCCTTTTCACAAATGTGGTATTGTGAATTTGTCTGGGGTTTAGTTTAGGATCCTGTTTAGGATGTACAGAAGATGATCAGAATTTAAACCACCCTTTCTCAATGAGATGGTGCCTGAGTGACACAATGTGAAAGATGTCCGGCTGGTAACTCCAGCCTGTCCCATTCCCAGCCATTGCAATGTTTATGGCAGTGCTTCAGGCTATCAATAAGGCACCTGTTAAAGGCAAGCTGGAGCTGACTTGGAATTCGCATGTTGTGATGTGTATCCCCCCAGGACCAGGCATGGACTCCTTGGGATTCTCCTTAACAATCTCCTTCAGAAATGTCCTCCCACTGATTTGCTTGGGATCGTTCCCAGGGATCCCTCGTTACTACAGCCTCCTGGTTAAGTCCCACACCCACCTATCCACCCAACCACATAACTATTCATGCTGAATGTCATAGCAACAGGAATGACCCTTCGGCACGTCAAGCCTGGTCCGCCATTCAATTTGTTCCTGTTTATCTACCTCAACATCACTTACCTGCACTATCCCATATCCTCTGGTGTCATTAGTCTTCAGAAAACTATTGATTTCTGTAATAAATCTTCTCCGTGATTGAGCTTCCACAGCTTTCTGGGATAGAGAGTTCCGAAGATCCAGCAGTCTCTGGGTGAATACCTCCTGCACAGACTTACATGGGCTCCCTGAGATTCTGTCCTCTGGATATAGACTCAGCAGCCAGGGGAAACATCCTGGGCGGCATTCTCCGTCCCGCCGGCCCCGTTTTGCTGCGTGGTGCGTTCCCGCCGGGAGTGGGATTCTCCGTCCCAGCAGCCGGTCAATGGGGTTTCTCATTGTGGCGTACCACGTCGTCGGGAAATCCGCGGACGTGACATCCGGGGAAGCGGGGGATCCCACGACGAAGGTTCCCGCAGCTGATCTACATTCACCGTGTCAAACCCTGTAAGAATTTTGTTAAGTTGCAATGAGATCACCCGGATTCTTTGAAACTAGGGAATATGGACCCAGTCTCCTAGATGTCGCCCCACAAAACAATCCTGCCATCCCGGGCGTTAATCCCATTAACCTCCGATGCACTCCTGTGGCATATCTTTCCTTGGATTCGGGACCAAACTGTGCACAGTCCTCCAGCTGAGGTTTCCTCAGGACTCTGGATAATTGCAGCAAGACCTTTCTGATGCCTTCCTAGTTGCTGCTGCGCTTACTGACTCCTGAGCAAGACACCGAGTCCTTTTGGAGACCCGCACTTTCCAAACTCTCACCATTGAAGAAATATTCTGCTGCCTTGTTATTTTTTACTAAAGTGAATAACTTCACATTTATTTATATTATATTCAATCTGCCATGTTCCACTTAGCCCACCGAGTCCTCGTGAAGTTACACAGTTTGGTGTCACCAGCAAATTTGGAAATATTACATTTGGTCCATCATCCAAATCATTTGTGTAGACTTTGAACAGCTGTGGAGTCTGAGTCAATACATTACCCCCAATACCATGAGCTTTAATTTTGTTCACTAATCTCTTGTGTGGGACATTGTCAAAGCCTTTTGAAAGTCCAGATACACAACATCCACTGGTTCACCCTTGTCCACTCTACTGATCACATCCAAAAAATTCCAGAAGATTTGTCAAGCATGATTTCCCTTTAGTGAATCCATGCTGACTGGGACCGATCCTGTCCCCACTTATCTCATCCTGAATAATTGACTCCAGCATTTTCCCCATCACCGATGTCAGGCTAACCGGTCTATAATTCCCCGTTTTCTCGCCTTCCTTTTTTTAAAAGTGGGGTTACATTAGCTACCCTCCAATCCATTGGAACTCTTCCAGAATCTATAGAATGTTGGAAGATGATCACCAATGCGTCCACTATTTCTAGACCACTAGCTTAAGTACTCTGGGATGCAGAGCATCAGGCCCTGGGGACTTAGCGGGTTTGAATCCCATCAATTTCCCCAATACAATTTCCTGACTAATAAGGATTTCCTTCACTTCCTCCTTCATGCTATACCCTCGGTCCCCTAATATTTCCTGAAGGTTATTTGTGTCCTGAGTGAAGACAAATCCAAAGCAATTGTTCAACTGGTCTGCCAATTCTTTGCCCATTATTAATTCACCTGATTCTAACTACGGGACCTACATTTGTCTTCACCTGTCTTTTTCTCTTCACATATCTATAGAAGCTTTTGCAGTCAGTTTTTATGTTTTCTGCAAGCTTACTCTCGTATTCTATTTTCCCGTTCTGAGTTAAACCCTTTGTCCTCCTCTGCTGAATTTTAAATTTCTTCCAGTCCTCGGGCTGGCTGTTTTTCTGGCCAATTTATAGCCTCTTCTTTGGCTTGAACACTGTTCCTGATTTCCCTGGTTAGCCATGGTTGAGCCACCTTCCCCATCTTACTTTTGAGACAGACAGGACATACAAAGGTCACCCTACCTAAGCTCACTCCTCCACCCTATCCCTGTAACCCAGTAACCCCACCTAACCTTTAGGGCAATTTATCATGGCCAATCCACCTAACCTGCGCATCTTTGGACTGTGGGAGGAAACCGGAGCACCCGGAGGGAACCCACGCACACACGGGGAGAACGTGCAGACTCCACACAGACAGTGACCCAAGCCAGAATCGAACCTGGGATCCTGGCACTGTGAAGTAACTGTGCTAACCACTGTGCTACCGAGCTGCTCATTAACCTGTTTAACCTTTGCTCACAAGACAATCCCTCCACACCGGGGATCATCCTAGTGAACCTTCACTGAACCCCCTCCAATGAAATATCTTTCCTTAAATAAGGGAACCAAACGTACTCTCAGTTCTCCAGATGTGGTCTCACCAGTACCTTGTACAGCTGCAGCAAGGCCTCCTGGCTCAGATACTCCAACCCCCTTGAAACAAGGGCCAACATTCCATTAACCTTCCCGATTACCTGCTGCACCTGTGCGAGCTTCCTGTGTTTGGTGCACAAGTATCTCCAAGTCTCTGTGTTGCAGCTTTCTGCAGTTTTGCTCCATTTAAATAAGATTCAGTTCTTTTGTTCTCCCTTCCAAAATGAACTTCACATTTTCCCACCTTGTGCTCCATTTGCTCTCTTACTTAACCTATCAATATCTCTTTGCAAACTGTTTATATCCCTCTCACAACTGTTATGGGCCAGGGTTTAGAGAACCCTAAAGTGTATCATGGAGTTCACCTGACCCACAACTTTTAATAGATTGTGGTATGGGGAGCACACGGCCCACTCTACAGGTGTGCTCCAGCAGAAATGGAAAAGTATTTTTAAAGCAAAACAATGTTTATTCTATGAACTCAAGTTAACCTTTTTGAAACAAACAGTGAACATCTTAGCAACCATCAATTCAAATACAACCCCCAAAGAATACAACACTAAGTAATCCTTAATAACTTCCCAAACAACATCCAGAAGACAAAAGAAACACCTTTTAACAGAAGCACATTAGGTTTATATTCACTACTGAGAACATTTATAATTCCGAATTCACCAAATGATCAAGAGATAGTCTTTTCATGGCAGAGAGATCAACAGTACACCTGCTTTGTCTGGCTTCAGCTCCAACACTGAAAATGAAACTAAAACACATCCTGCAGCAAACAGCCTAAAACAAAAGTAAAAAGCTGACAGACAGCCCAGCTCCACCCACACTCTGACATCACTGATAAACACCCATTTAGAACATTACAGCGCAGTACAGGCCCTTCGGCCCTCAATGTTGCGCCGACCTGTGAAACCACTCTAAAACCATCTACACTATTCCCTTATCGTCCATATGTCTATCCAATGACCATTTGAATGCCCTTAGTGTTGGCGAGTCCACTACTGTTGCAGGCAGGGCATTCCTCGCCCTTACTACTCTCTGAGTAAAGAACCTACCTCTGACATCGATCTTATATCTATCTCCCCTCAATTTAAAGCTATGTCCCCCTCGTGCTAGACATCACCATCCGAGGAAAAAGGCTCTCACTATCCACCCTATCCAATCCTCTGATCATCTAGTATGCCTCAATTAAGTCACCTCTTAAATTCTCTCTCACAAAAACAGCCTCAAGTCCCTCAGCCTTTCCTCATAAGACCTTCACTCCATACCAGGCAACATTCTGGTAAATCTCCTCTGCACCCTTTCCAATGCTTCCACATCCTTCCTATAATGCGACGACCAGAATTGCACGCAGTACTCCAAATGCGGCCGCACCAGAGTTTTGTACAGCTGCAACATGACCTCATGGCTCCGAAACTCCATCCCTCTACCAATAAAAGCTAACACACCGTACGCCTTCTTAACAACCCTCTCAACCTGGGTGGCAACTTTCAGGGATCTATGTACATGGACACCGAGATCTCTCTGCTCATCCACACTGCCAAGAATCTTACCATTAGTCCAGTACTCTGTCTTCCTGTTATTCCTTCCAAAATGAATCACCTCACACTTTTCTGCATTAAACTCCATTTGCCACCTCTCAGCCCAGCGCTGCAGCTTATCTATGTCCCTCTGTAACTTGTAACATCCTTCCGCACTGTCCACAACTCCACCGACTTTAGTGTAATCTGCAAATTTACTCACCCATCCTTCTACGCCCTCCTCCAGGTCATTTATAAAAATGACAAACAGCAGTGGCCCCAAAACAGATCCTTGTGGTACACCACTAGTAACTGGACTCCAGTCTGAACACGTCCCATCAACCACCACCCTTTGTCTTCTTCCAGCTAGCCAATTTCTGATCCAAACTGTTAAATCACCCTGAATCCCATGCCTCCGTATTTTCTGCAGTAGCCTACCGTGGGGAACCTTGTCAAACTCTTTACTGAAATCCATACACACCACATCAACTGCTTTACCCTCACCCACCTGTTTGGTCACCTTCTCAAAGAACTCAATAAGGTTTGTGAGGCACGACCTACCCTTCACAAAACCGTGTTGACTATGTCTAATCAAATTATTCCTTTCCAGATGATTATACATCCTATCTCTTATAAACCTTTCCAAGATTTTGCCCACAACAGAAGTAAGGCTCACTGGTCTATAGTTACCTGGGTTGTCTCTACTCCCCTTCTTGAACAAGGGGACAACATTTGCTATCCTCCAGTCTTCTGGCACTATTCCTGTAGACAAAGATGACTTAAAGATCAAAGCCAAAGGCTCAGCAATCTCCTCCTTAGCTTCCCAGAGAATCCTAGGATAAATCCCATCCGGCCCAGGGGACTTATCTATTTTCACACTTTCCAGAATTGCTAGCACCTCCTCATTATGAACCTCAAGCCTAGCTCCAAATCTAACACCTGTCCTGGTTCATTACCCAGTACCAAATCCAACATGGCCTCGCCTCTCATTGGCCTATCTACATACTGTGTCAGGAATCCATCCTGCACAAAAACGGACACATCTAAAGTACTCGAACTATAGCGTTTCCAGTCAATATTTGGAAAGTTAAAGTCCCCCATAACAACTACCCTGTTGTTTTCGCTCCTATCCAGAATCATCTTTGCAATCCTTTCCTCTACATCTCTGGAACTTTTCGGAGGCCTATAGAAAACCCCTAAAAGGGTGACCTCTCCTTTCCTGTTTCTAACCTCAGCCCATACTACCTCAGTAGACGAGTCCTCATCAAACGTCCTTTCTGCCACCGTAATACTGTCCTTGACTAACAATGCCACCCCTCTCCCTCTTTTACCACCTTCCCTGAGCTTACTGAAATATCTAAACCCCGGCACCTGCAACAACCATTCCTGTCCCTGCTCTATCCATGTATCCGAAATGGCCACAACATCGAAGTCCCAGGTACCAACCCATGCCGCAAGTTCACCCACCTTATTCCGGATGCTCCTGGCATTAAAGAAGACACACTTTAAACCACCTTCCTGCCTGCTGGTACACTCCTGCAACTTTGAAACCTTACTCATGACCTCACTACTCTCAACCTTCTGTATACTGGAGCTACAATTCAGGTTCCCAAGCCCCTGCTGAACTAGTTTAAACCCTCCCGAAGAGCATTAGCAAATTTCCCCCCCAGGATATTGGTACCCCTCTGGTCCAGGTGTAGACCATCCCGTTTGTAGAGGTCCCATTGACCCCAGAATGAGCCCCAATTATCCAGAAATCTGAAACCCTCCCTCCTACACCATCACTGTAGCCACGTGTTCAACTCCTCTGTCTCACTATTCCTCGTCTCGCTATCGCGTGGCACAGGTAACAACCCAGAGATAATAACTGTTTGTCCTAGATCTAAGTTTCCACCCTAGCTCCCTGAATTCCTGCCTTACATCCCTATCCCTTTTCCTACCTATGTCGTTGGTACCTATGTGGACCACGACTTGGGGCTGCTCCCCCTCCCCCTTAAGGATCCCGAAAACACGATCCAAGACATCACGCACCCTGGCACCTGGGAGGCAACACACCAACCGCGAGTCTCTCTCATTCCCACAGAATCTTCTATCTATCCCCCTAACTATGGAGTCTCCAATGACTAATGCTCTACTCCTCTCCCCTTCCCTTCTGAGCAGCAGGGACAGACTCTGTGCCAGAGACCTGTACCCCATGGCTTACCCCTGGTAAGTCCCCCCCCTGAAAAGTACATTTCTGAAACACTTATTTCTTAAAGGTACTCTCACATGACATAACATGATATAATTGTAGGGCTGGTGCAGTGGTTAGCACTGCTGCCTCAGGGCGCTGAGGTCCTGGGTTCGATCCTGGCCCCGGGTCACTGTCCGTGTGGAGTCTGCACATTCTCCCTTTGTCTGCGTGGGTCTCACCCCCACAACCCAAAGATATGCAGGGTAGGGATTGGCCGTGCTAAATTGACACTTCAATGGAAATTGTTTTTAAAAAATAATGAAAAAAGTATTGCAAACAGTTGCGGCCCCAGCACTGATCCCGGTTACAGGTCAGCTACCTGAAAAAGAATCCCGTATCCCGCTTTCTCATTACCCAATTTTCTGTCGGTGCCAATATATTACCTCCAACACCGTGTACTCTTAACTTATGACCTAACCTGATTGGATGAGTACATTTATATAATCTATAATAACAAGAAGCAGAGAAGGAGGGCCCTAGTTAATATTATTTGATATAAAAGGATAACTTTAATTTAACGGGTAAGACTTGACAGCAGTGCTCCAAGCCGTGGTCTGCTCTTCTTGCTCCATGTGGGAGACCAGGGGCGGCATGGTGGCACAGTGGTTTGCATTGCTGCCTCACAGCTCCAGGGTCCCGGGTTCAATTCCAGGTGACTGTGTGGAGTCTGCACGTTCTCCCCGCGTGTGCGTGGGTTTCCTCGGGGTGCTCTGGTTTCCCCCCACAGTCCAAAGATGTGCAGGTTAGGTGGATTGGCCGTATAAATTGCCCCATAGTTTCTAAAAGGTTAGGTGCGGTTACAGGGATGGGGTGGATGCATGGGCTTAAGTAGGGTGCTCTTTTCAAGCTTCTGTGTAGACTTATTGGGCTGAATGGCGTCCTTCACAGTAAATACTATCAGTGTCTCCAGTTGCGGATCCTGGAAGCCTGGGTTTCGGAGCTGGAGCAGCGACTGGGGACATGAGGAGCATCCACGAGGCGGAGAGTGTCGTGGATAGCACATGTACTGTAGAGCGGTGGTCACACCGCAGGCTCAGAATCCACAGGCAGGAAGGGAATGGGTGACCACCAGGTAGAGCAAGCGAGCTAAGCAGGCTTTTAGGAGTGAGAAGGTGAGTTACTCACTGCAGGATACCTGGCCTCTGACCTGCATTTTAGCCACAGTATTTATACACCTCGTCCTATTCAGTTTCTGGTCAATGGTAACCCCCAGGATGTTGATTGTGGGGGATTCAGTGATGGTGATGCCATTGAATATGAAGAGGTGATGGATAGATTCCCTGTTGTTAGAGATGGTAATTGCCTGGCACTTGTGTGGCGTGAATGTAACTTGCCACTTTTCAGCCCAAGCCTGGATATTGTCCAGGTCTCGTTGCATTTGTACACGGACTGCTTCATTACCTGAGGAGTTGTGAATAGTGCTGAACATTGTGCAGTCATCCGCAAACATCCCCACATCTGACCTTATGATGGAGGGAGGTCATTGATGAAGCAGCTGAAGATGGTTGGGCCGAGGACCCTACCCTGAGGAATATTGGATATTTAGATGCATTTATCAAGGCAACATTTTTTGTTTGCATATTGAGTACTCAATTAGTTAAGGATGTAAATTTTTGAGAAAATTAGTTTATGGTTGTGATTATTTTTACAGCAAGGCCGTGACAAACAATATCTTATCAAAAAACTAACCAGAGATTCGCTCCTTTTGAAGAAGGCATCTACGTCTACCTTTCACGAGGACTGAAATAAAACTGTTCAGAATACACAACATTGCAGCGATACAGACAAGAAAAGTTACAATAATTAAAGAACTTTATTTTTTATTTCACAGTTTTATTGAAAATGCTTTCTAATTGTTTTTGTTACTAATAAAGGTAAATTATGGGGTAAACATTTTGGAGATTTTGTTTCTCTTGAAATGTTGCCTCTGCTGTATGAAAAACCAAATTGTAATTCTGTTACATGGAAGCTTTTACCGACACAAGCTGTTGTAAATGCTGATATTGGGTTGATTGTACATCACCTGGGAACCATTTTTAAAAAAGCATTGGCTTATTTTATATATTTGTTATTCTCTGTACATCTGACCATTGTTATACTATCACTTCCTATTTATTAATGCATATTTCCTTTGTGATTGTAGTAGAGGAATTTTATAACACTGTGAACTACGTAGCATTGATGATGTTTACACCCAAACACAACGCTACAGACTATTGGTCAATTCTACTACTACTCTATTCAGTATTTAAAACGTTGCTTCAAAAACTCCTAACAATTGTTAATACTGGCACCTTACCTGCATCAACATTTTTACAGATTATACTTGTCTTTATGAAATTAATTTAAATGTTTATTTTAATACTACTACCTAATATACATCATCTGGTTTTCTGAGACAATAAGAAATATACAGTGATAGATATGCTATGATGGACAAAGGAACTGCCCAGAATGCGAGAGATTTTAAAATCCCTCCTCTGCATTGTGGATATTTGAACTCGTGTACTTGAAGTTATCCCTGGTGTTGGCTGCACCTGAACACCAATTTAAACGTCATTCAATATAACCTGACTTACATCATCTTGCTATCAGCCTGCCCTGAGCACCTTTATCTTCACTAAATTACTTTGGCATCCTTCCAGCCTTTCTTTGAAACTGGTGGATAAAACTCTGCCTGGAGAACACAGATGCTGGATAGCCCCAGAAACAGCCTCAGATACTAAAAGATCCCAATTAAAGGGTTGCATTTCAATGGGAGCAGGGCCTCAAGTATATGCTCTAACTTTATATAAAGATGTGTGTTATACCTCTGGCATTTTCATTGTGCATTGCTGTGTTGTGTCTGCCAAATACAGGAGATAAACGTAAGGATCATAAAAAGTGTACTTTAATCTATGTACTTGTATCATTATCTCATTCTATCAACAGACCTGCTTTTATTTTGCATTTCCTGAAGTGCTCTCACTTTCTGTAATGTAGATCCCCATATAGTTTGTTGATAATATGTCTATTATTATTAAATAGCCTCTTCACTAACTCTGTGACCAACATCATAGGAGACCTGCTAATAAAATATGACATTGAAACAGAAAATGCTGGAAACACTCGTCAGGTTGGATTAGATTTGTTTATTGTCACGTGTACCGAGATACAGTGAAAAGTATTTTTCTGCGAGCAGCTCAACAGATCATTAAGTACATGAGAAGAAAAGGGAATAAAAGAAAATACATAATAGGGCAACACAACATATACAATGTAACTACATAAGCACTGGCATCGGATGAAGCATACAGGGTGTAGTGTTAATGAAATCAGTCCATTAGAGGGTCATTTAGGAGTCTGGTGACAGTGGGGAAGAAGCTGTTTTTGAGTCTGTTCGTACGTGTTCTCAGACTTCTGTATCTCCTGCCCAATGGAAAAAGTTGGAAGAGTGAGTAAGCTGGGTGGGAGGGGTCTTTGATTATGTTGCCCACTTTCCCCAGGCAGCGGGAGGTGTAGATGGAGTCAATGTATGGGAGGCAGGTTTGTGTGATGGACTGGGCGGTGTTCACGACTCTGAAGTTTCTTGCGGTCCTGGGCTGAGCAGTTGCCATACCAGGCTGTGATGCAGCCCGATAGGATGCTTTCTGTGGTGCATCTGTAAAGTTTGGTAAGAGTCAATGTGGACATGCCGAATTTCCTTAGTTTCCTGAGGAAGTATAGGCGCTGTTGTGCTTTCTTGGTGGTAGCGTCGATGTGGGTGAACCAGGACAGATTTTTGGAGATGTGCACCCCTAGGAATTTGAAACTGCAAACCATCTCCACCTCGGCCCCGTTGATGCTGACAGGGGTGTGTGCAGTACTTTGCTTCCTGAAGTCAATGACCAGCTCTTTAGTTTTGCTGGCATTGAGGGAGAGATTGCCATAGGTCTGGCAGTATCTATGGAGAGAAAAGCAGAGCCAACCTTTTGTGTCCATATGACTCTTCAGAGGGTGTCCTCCACCAAAACGCTGGGGCTGACCCTGTGTTAATTCTGCACGTCATTCATGTGCAATTTAGCCAGCATGTTCTGGACTACTCAGCAAGTTGTGAACCGCCAGAACTTTGATCATTAAACACAGAAAGTAGTAACTACATCACATCAGATTTAAATACAAAATCAAATCAAAAATAATTGAGAAAATCAATTAATTGTTTAATACTGTGCGTTTCTTTTTAAAATAAATTTAGAGGACCTAATTCATTTTTTCCAATTAAGGGGCAATTTAGTGTGGCCAATCCACCTAACCTGCACATCTTTGGGTTGTGGGGGCAAAACCCACGCAGACACGGGGAGAATGTGCAAACTCCACACGGACAGTGACCCAGAGTCGGGATCGAACCTGGGACCTCAGCGCCGTGAGGCAGCAGTGCTAACCCACTGCGCCACCGTGCTGCCCTATACTGTGCAGTTCTGATATGGAACAAGCATTGTTCCTGAACAAACAATATGTAAACCTTAAGTGAAATGAGCCTATTTTAATTCAACAACAATTGCACTTTTGTCTAAAAGTGCCACATCATTATAGCTGAACAAAGCATGAGAAACATTGGGCGGGATTCTCCGAAATGGAGGCAGAGTGCGCCATCGTGAATGGCGTTGAGGTTCACAACGGCGCGAAACGGCCCCTATCCCGACCGATTCAGGGCCCGATAATGGGCTAGGAGCGGCGCCGCGCCATTTACACGCGCCAGGCCTTGGCGCCGTGTAAAGGCGGCACCGCATACATAACGCGGCCGGCACCGCGTAACTGGCGTCACCCGCACATGCGTGGTTGCCGTCCTCTCAGAGTCCGCCCCGCAAGAAGATGTCAGACGGATCTTGCGGGGCTGCGGAAGAAAGGAGGTCCTCCTTCAAAGAGGACAGCCCGACGATTGGTGGGCACCGATCGTGGGCCAGACCCCATTTGAGGCTCCCCCGGTGCAGGGTCGTCGTCCCCCGCAGGCCGCCCCCCCCCCCCCCCCCCAGCGTTCCCACGCTGTTCTCCGGCCTGTGCCGCGCAGAACTTGACGGGGCCATTCTCGCCGCTTGGGAGAATCGCGGGAGGGGGTCGGACCGGCATCGCGGGAAAATTTGGTGACCCAGGCGATTCTCCCAACCGGAGCGGGAGCGGAGAATCGCGCCCATTGAATCCCCACAGTGTAGATGGTGGCTGTTTGGCCCGTCACATCTGCATTGACACTACGTGGGCCTGCAATCACTTAACCTTTGGACACTGAAGAGCAATTCAGCATGGCCAATCCATCTAACCTGTGCATCTCTGGCCTGTGGGAGGACTCTGGAGGAAATCCACGCTGACGGGGAGAACGTGCAAACTCCACACAGTCACCCAAAGTGGGAATTGAAGCCGGATCCCTGGCGCTGTGAGGCAGCAGTGCTAACCATCGTGCTTGTATCACATTCATCCTGTTACCAAAATATATATTACAAATTGGACACTTGTGGAAATTATCTGATGAATATGATGTTACTGCTGGGTTACCTTTTGCTGCATGGCACGGAACATTGTGTAGTGGAGGGGCCTTGAAATCGATGATGCTGATCCCACTGGCAGAGCTCGAGGAGGAGCTAGAAACTCCTGTTCACTGACAGTTCTTAAATGGAGGAGGAGGCTGCCAGTGACAGAGTAGCTGGAGGACATAACGTATCCTGGGCTGATCCTGTGCAGGAATCGATCATTGTTCTTTGTAAAATTAATGCATATAAACGTCCTTCTATCTCACACTTGCCTTCAGCCAGTCCTTGGTGATCAACTTCCAAATAAGCACCGTTTAAGTATACCTCACTGATATACTATATATAAAGTCTGGGCTGCAAGCATTGCGAAATGAGTGGGGCCAACAGAGGAGCGATATTCCTGGAGGGTGGCCTGTTAAGTTACGATGCTTACATTTCGGCCAATGTGTGACATTGCTGTGAGGATGTGCCTTGCACCCAGCTGTTTCCCCAACATAATCATCTACAAAACGATCTCCTGCACATTCCTGCAATTTGTTCTTCACAGCATTAATACTAATTAGTTCCCACTTCTTTAGGAACTCACCAGATGCCCTCAAATCTGCTCAAGATTAGACAAATACTATTCTCTAAATTGTAACTCCTGAGACTCCATGTTCCTGCCCACTGGAACATCATCGCGACTTTCCCTCCTCCGAGGGACTGCACAGATCTCCCTGACTGACCCCTCCTTTATTTTGATGCGGTGCCCTTCACCATGTGCCACTCACTCTGCACTGCTACCCTCCACTGTGCTAGTATTTGAGTTGGCAGAGTGTAGGTCAATATATGTCTCTGCCTCTTTGGACAGCTCTGTCTCTTGATGCCCAACTGATGATCTGGCCCAGATGAGGTGAGGGAGCAGATCTGGGAGCTGTGACACACAAAAGGATTTGTTGAAGTATAATCTTTCTCGTGAAAGCACATTCTGATGCACATCATTACCGTCACCTGCTCATGCTGCCCTATGCCTCAGCCCCATCCTTGCACTCGTTCTACCAATTTTGTCCAAGAAATAAGATTCTACATTTTGTGGAGACATTACAGTTGAGAATTTGTAATATTGAGGGGGAAATGCTTCATAATGAAATTTCACAATTGATGAAGCCGAAATTAATCATTAGAGTAACTAAGAAAAATCTGGAGAAGAAGATGTTGTTTAAGTCTGTAAGTAATAACAAAGGCTTTTTTGTCTTTGTCAGAAGAAGGTTTTCATAATGGGCATCATGGTAGCACAGTGGTTAGAACAGTTGCTTCACAGCGCCAGGGACCCAGGTTCGATTCCCGGTTTGGGTCACTGTCTGTGCGGAGTCTGCACGTTCTCCCCGTGTGTGCGTGGGTTTCCTCCGGGTGCTCCGATTTCCTCCCACAGTCCAAAGATGTGCAGGTTAGGCGGATTGGCCATGATAAATTGCCCTTAGTGTCCAAAAAGGTTAGTTGGGGTTATGGGGTTAGGGTGGAGGCACAGTCTTAAGTAGGGTGCTCTCTCCAAGGGCCGGTGCAGACTCGATAGTCCGAATGGCCTCCTTCTGCACTGTAAAATCTATGATTCTATTCAAAGATTCATAACAGAGAGAGTACAGACTGTACTCCAGCGGCTGCTTGGATGACTTGATGACATCTCTTGAGCTCCCAGGGAATTCCTGTTTAAGATTGTGACTATCAAAGGCACAGTGAGAGAGATAAGTTCTCACCACACAGATCACTAACCCTCTCAGCAACGCTTGCTTCAAGTCTATGCTTCTTTCACCATTGGCCCCAAACCTCAGGCCACTGTCTCCTTGGGGTTCCAACAGCAACAGGTCTGCAAAGCTGTTAACAACTATACACCTGCCACATCCACCATGGATTTCATGTCCATCATTACCTTGGATACCACATTTGTTGTAAGAAAACCCCTGCACCAAGCTTATAATTTACCCGTTCTCAATTCTGATTGGCGATTATGGAGATTTAATAATTAGCTTGTAAATACAGTGTGTTCAATTCAGTCAAATTCATATTTCTTACAATGGCCCAGAATATTTTCTTCAGTTTTTAATGCTATTTGTACTGTAATTGCCAACCGCATCATGGCTGCATTAACAATGACTTGAAATCATGGTGCTTTCGAGAGCCACCCTTAGAGTCTCAATGATAAAACATGCACCTATGCCTTCAATTCCAAACATGTGTCAATCTTCATCTGTATGAATACCCTGGTGACAAAATCCTCTAGGTATGCACCAAGGTTAAGTCTGCCGGAAAGCAATGCACCAAAGTTCAAAGAATGAGGGGCGGGATTCTCCACTCCCACGCCGAAGTGGCCGCGCCGTCGTGAACGCCGTCGAGGTTCACTCTGGTGTGGAACGGCCCCGGTCCCGACCGATTCAGGCCCTGACAATGGGCCGGTATCGGGGCCACATCATCTACATGCGCCAGGCCTTGTTGCCTGCGTAAAAGCGGCGGCGCATAGATGACGCGGCCGGCGCCGCATAACGGACGTCATCCGCGCATGCGCGGTTTGGCCGGCGCCAACCCGTGGTTGCCGTCCTCTCTATGTCCGCCCCACAAGAAGATGGGGGACGGATCTTGCGGGGCCGCGGAAGGAAGGAGGTCCTCCTTCAGAGAGGACGGCCCGACGATCGGTGGGCACCGATCGCAGGCCACCCCACATTCCAGGTGAAGCCCGGTGCAGGATCCTCCCTAGCCCCCCCACAGGCCGCCACCCCCCAGCGTTCACGCACCGCCCACGGCTGCAGCGACCAGGTGTGGACGGCGCCGGGGGGAACCCGCCGTTTTGGCCTGGCCGCTCGGCCCATCCGGGCCTCAGAATCGCCGGGGTGCCGGAGAATCGCCATTTTGGGTGTCTCCGGCGATTCTCCGGCCCACGAAACTCGACCGGGCCGTTCCCGCCGCTTGGGAGGGCGTCGGACCGGCGTCCCCGGAAATTTTGGCGGCCCAGGCGATTCTCCCAACCGGCGTGGGAGTGGAGAATCGCGCCCGAGGTTTGGGCAGTGTTATGGGTCTGCACCAGAACCTCAATCTTTCGTTAAGATCCCAGACTGGAAGCCATATTTTGGACTTGTAAAGCTCTGAAGAAAGGTTACTGCGCCACAGGAAAAGCACTGAGTAGCAGACAGCTTTTATGGTAAAATAAACTTTAATTTCAACACAGAATCAAGGACATTAGCAACAAAAAATATCTCTCCAGTTAATAATTACTTCTTAACTTGCTTCCTGAAATCTGCCTCTATGTTCCAATTAAGCAAAGTCATATGTTTTAAATATCACACGTAAATATGGTGAATACCCAGGCTTTACTCGCTTATCTTGAGAAGTTTTTGGGGGAGAGAGATATTTCTTTAGAATCAAACTGCACCCTGTCAGTTCCAGATGCAACTCGTATCCTGGCCCCTCACATTAACTATGCCGCCTACAATCCAAAGGCTCGCCACATTCTTGTGTCTCATTGTAAAAGGTTACATTGCCCCTGAAAAAAATCAATCATTCTTTCTCTTTGTAATCACAGCAAAAAATGCCAAATACAAACTTTAAAATATGATAATTTATCACCTCCGTCAGAGCCAGAATAACAAATCAGGGGTCCAGTTTCAATTCGCTATTCCTGGATGAGTTCTGAATGAGTTAAACATTTTCTTCAGAAATTTGGAATGCAAAGTTGACAGAAAAACAATTTTCCAAAACTGTCACATCACTACAAACAGAAATGAATTCATTTTTGTAGCCGCAAATGTCTCAGAATCACATATATGAAGAGAACAAATTAATTTGTCTAATCCACAGTAGATAAGGAAAATTAGTTAATTTCTCGAAACAAATTAAAAGCACTTATTTAACAATCTTTAAGCAAAACTCATTTCCACAGCTCAGAATTCTGTGCCTTCAAAAGGTAGACCCTTAGCTAATTATAACAAGGAAGGTCTATTGCAGAACAAAAGTTTAACTTTATGCACAGGTTACAATTTAAAAACGGGAGTAACTTCATAGCTGAAATATTAGAGATTGTTTCTGAACTCCCAAGAAGGATTCGAAAATGCTCTGGAACCAACAACAATCGAAACATTAATAATTGATCATTTTTTCTTCATTGATGATGTTTAGAGCCAGATCTAATGCGGTTTCTAAGTTGTTATCGGGTATATCAGACTGTGCACCATTATTTAGAAGCAGTCGTTTAATCCTCTTGTTATTTTGTAGAATCCCGTAATGTAACGCTGTTCTGCCATCCTTGTCCTGGTTGTCTATTTGTTTCTGCACACGGAGATTTTGGAATAATACCTGCAAAACCCAACAGTTAAATTTATTTTCCACGTATATTGACACTTTATTATTCTAACTTAGATCAGTTTGGTTTAATTATGATGGGTATGATTCTGACTTGAACACAAAATTGCAGTCCCTGTGGTGTAGGTACACCCACTGTGCTGTTAGGGAGGGAGTTCCAGGGTTTTGACCCAGCGAGAGCGAAATATTTCAAAGTCAGGTGGTGAGTGACTTGGAGGGTAACCTCCAGGTGGTGGGGTTCCCAGGTATCTGCTTCCCTTGTCCTTCTATATGGTAGCGGTTGTCGGTTTGTAAGGTGCTATTGAAGGAACCTTGGCAAGTTACTGCAGTGCATCTTGAAGATGGTACACATGGCATCCACTGTTCATCGGTGGTGGAGTGGGTGTTGAAGATCATGGGTGAGGTACCAATCAAGTGGGCTGCTTTGTCCTGGATGGTATTGAGTTTCTTGAGTGTTGTTGGAGCTGCACTCATCCAGGCAAGAGGAGAGTATTCCATCACACTCCTGATTTGTGTTTGTGGACATGCATTGGATAGTCAGGAAGTGAGTTACTCACTGCAGGATTCCCAGCCTCTGACATGTTCTTACTGCCACAGTATTAATGTGACTAGTCCAGTTCAGTTTCTGGTCAATGGTAACCCCCAGGATGTTGATAGTGGGGAATTCAGTGATGGCAATGCCATTGAATGTCAAGGGGAGGCAGTTGGGTTCTCTCTTGTTGGATATGGTCATTGCCTGGTACATATATCGCATAAATGTTATTTGCCACATCAGACCTAGCCTGGATATTATCCACGACTTACTGCAAATGGACTGCATCATAGAAATAAAGGAACTAAAGGCCATTCGTCCCATCGAGCCTACTCTGCTACAGTATCTGAGGAGTTGCGAATGGTGCTGAACATTGTGCAGTCATTTACAAACATCCCCACTTCTGACCTTATGATGGAAGGAAGGTCATTGATGAAGCAGCTGAAGATGGTTGGGTCTAGGACACAACCCTGAGGAACTCCTGCAGTGATGTCCTGGAGATGATTGACCTCCAACCACCACAACCATCTTCCTTTGTGCCAGGAATGACTCCAACCAGTGGAGAACCGCCCCCCCCCCTCCAATTCCTATTGATTCCAGTTTTGCTAGGGCTCCTTGATCAAATATTGCCTTGATGTCAAGAGCAGTCACTCTCGCCTCACCCCTGGCATTCAGCTCTTGTGTCCATGTTTGGACTAAGGCTGAATGAGGTATTGGAGCTGAGTGACCCTGGTGGCACCCAAACTAAACGTCCGTGAGCAGGTTATTGCTGGGTAAGTGTTGCTTAACTGTTGGTGACCCCCCCCCCCCCCCCCATCACTTTGCTGATGATTGCGAGTAGACTGATGGGGCGATAATTGGCTGGGCTGGATTTGTCCTGCTTTTTTGGACAGGCCAAACCTGGGCAGTTTTCCCAAACTGCCGATGTAGCTGTATACAGGAACTTACAAACAAGTAGCAGAAGTAGGCTCGTCAGTTCCACCATTTAATGAGATCACGACTAATCTGGTAGTAATCTCAAATCTGTATCCTGCCTACCCCGGTAACTTTTCACCCCCTTGAATCTATCCACCTCTACCGTAAACTTTTCCAAAGACTTTGCTTCCAGCACCTTTTCAGGAAGAGAGTTCCACAGATTCACAACCCTCTGATTGAAAAATCACGACCTCATCTCAGTTTTAAATGAGCGACCCTTTATTTATAAACACTAACCCCTCCCCTCGTTCGATATTCTCCCGCAAGAGAAAAAAACATCCACCCTATCAAAACCTCCCAAGATCTTATATGTTTCAATCAAATTGACATTTACTCTTCTAAACTCCAGCGGTTATAAGCCCAGCCTGTCTAACCTTTCCTCATAAGACAACCCACCCATTTCTGGTATTAGTCTGATAAACCTTCTCTGAAATACTTTCAAGACATTTACATACTTCGTTAACTAAGGTGACCAATACTGTACACAATACTCCAAATATGATCTCACTAGTGTCCTGTACAATTGAAGCAAAATCTCACTATTTTTATATTCGATTGAGTAACATTCTAGCAGATTTCCTAATTATTGCTGGACCTGCAGACTAGATTCATGAACTACGAAACCTGGATCCCACTTCTTCAGAGCTCTGCATTCTCACCATTTAGATAATCTGCTTTTTGATTCTTCCTGCCAAAATGGACAATTACACATTTGTCCACATTAAACTCCATTGTCCACATCTTCGCCACTCAACGTATCCATGTAATTTTGTAACCTCCTGATGTCCTCTTCACAACTTACTTTCCTTTGTGTCATCAGCAAATTTGTCAACCATCCCTTCATCCAAGTCATTTATATAAATTGTAAACAATTGAGGTCCCAGCACGGATCCCTGGCACATTACTCACTAAATCTTGCCAACCTGAAAAATACCAATTTATGCCTCCTCTCGGTTTCCTGGTAGCTAGCCAATCTTCCTGTTAGCTAGCCAATCTTCCTGTTAGCTAGCCAATCTTCCTGTTAGCTAGCCAATCTTCCTGTTAGCTAGCCAATCTTCCTGTTAGCTAGCCAATCTTCCTGTTAGCTAGCCAATCTTCCTGTTAGCTAGCCAATCTTCCTGTTAGCTAGCCAATCTTCCTGTTAGCTAGCCAATCTTCCTGTTAGCTAGCCAATCTTCCTGTTAGCTAGCCAATCTTCTATCCATGCCAATATGTTACTCCCAATGACCTTACTTTTATTTTACGCAATGAACTTTGATGTGGAACTTTATCAGATGCCTTGTGGCAATCTAAGTACAGTACATCCACCAGCTCCCCTTTATCCACAGAACATATTACTTCCTCCAAGAAATCCAATAAGTTGGTTAAAAATGATTTCCCTTTCAAAAAAACCATGTTGACTCTGCCTGATTAACCTGAACTTATCCAAGCATCGTGCTATAACATCTTTAAGAGTAGCTTTAACATTTTCCCTAAGACAGATGTTAAGCTAACCTTCCTGTAGTTTCCTGCTGTCTCCCTCCCATTTGAATAAAGCAGTTACATTTGTAATCTTCCAATCTAATGGGACCTTCCCCAAATCCAGGGAATTTTGTAAAATTAAAATCAATGCATCAACTATCCGACTAGCCGCTTGGAAGCCAACAGGGTTAAGTCCATCAGGACCCGGGCTCTTGTCAGACCCGCAGCTCCAGCAATTTGCTCTTTGCCACTTCTCTGGAGATTGCAATTTCCCTTCCAATTCCTGTTTTATAGCTGCTTCTGGGAATGTTACTCGTGTCCTCCATAGTGAAGATGATGCAAAATACCTGTTCAATTCATCTGCTCTCTCCTGGTTTTACATTATCAATTCTCCAGACTCATTATCCACCGGACCAACACTCAATTTGCTAACTTTTCTTTCTTAAATATTTCTGAAATCTGTTACTATCTCTTTTCATATTTCCGGGAGCTTTCTCCTGTACTCTAATTTATACCTCCTTATTAATCTTTACTGTTCCTTATATTCTGTCCACTCTCCTGATCCGCAACCTGTTTTTGCACAATTAAAAGCTTTTTTCATGAAGTTTGATGCTATCTTTAACCATTCCAGTCAACCACGGATGATGGACTCCTCCCTTGGACTTACTCATTGGAATGCATCTATTCTGCATTCTGAAAATCTCCTTACATGTTTGTCACAGTGTCTCTATCGACTTCTCCCTTAACCTAATTTTCCATTTCACTTCAGCCAGCTCAGTTTTCTTGCCCTCATAATTACCCTTATTTAAGTTTAAAAACGTGGAGTGGAATCGTACCATAATTTGTCAGTCAGTTTCAGACTGAAAACCGCCATGTATCCCTCGAGCTGAGTGTGATTATATGTCTTTGGTGCAGTAAGGATTCAAAGCCTGGGTTAGTGTGTATGACTGCTGCAGTAGTGTTTTTAAAAGTCCTGGTTTGCAAGACAGGCAGGCTTTTGGAGCCAGAGATGCAATTAAAGCATCGTAAAAGTTTAGGCTAATGGAATTTTGTTGATATTAAGAAGGCTCCCTGTGGAGTAGTTAATTAGAGACATTGGAAGCGATCGAACGGCCTCGTTGGGCCCGACTCGGTGACACAACAAGGCCATTATACCTCGCGAGAGACCTCTCGTGAGATTCGCAACGCTTGGAATGCCTTGCGAGATCTATACGAGACGTCGCAATCCGGGTTTCACCCTTGTTGGCCCTTTAAAATAACGGGGTCTGATTTTCGGGAGTGACTTTAAAAGTTGAGAGCTAGTTCTTGTCAAAATTCTGCATCCTGTACTCCGGAGCTGGCTGGCTCCATTGCGGGGATGGGCATGTCCTACTCCTCTGCAATTTTCATCGAGTCACAGCAGGTTTTTTAAGAATCAAACCTTTCCTCTGGAGAGCCAGTGTTCTGGTGTAATATCTGTCATTCTCTCAGCCAAGCCTCATTATGCATGCTTAGCTGAGAACTCAGACAATTTTTAGAAAATTAGAACAGTTGTGCCCCAGAGGAAACATTAATTGATTGACAGCTGAGGCTCTCTACTCTGTGCAGTCAATATCACGTTGTTTATTGGCACAAATAAAGTGGTTTCAAGGATTTTTGGCTTATTTTTTTTTTTTAAAACTTAACAGGGCCTGGATGATTGATATTTTTATTAGTTAGCGCTCGAGAGTTTTGTTCAAGTCTTTGAGAAAATTATGAATACATTACATTCTTGGCATGGGGTATGTATGAGGGGACATAGGGGGTCAGTGATGAGCATGAACATGCAGGGGAGTGTTTGGATGGTGAAGTGGGTGCGAGGAGTGAGGGCTGGAAGACCTATTTTTCCTACTGGCACAAACTCCCATGGAATTTATTAAAGTCTTTTAAACTTCCCGCCTCTGCGCCCACAGCTCCTTTGGCTGTCTCTGTACTTCTTCCTCGGTCAGTTGGCCCAACTCCAGCCTGCACCTTGCCTCCTGGCATTAAAGATCCGGCCTTTGCCGGTACTGTCTCCCGAGACATGCATGCCACGCCAGGCGTTTTCCTCATCCCTCTTGCCCATCTCAAGAATGCAAATCCATGCCCATTATGTATATATTTTTAATATATTTTAATTCTCTTTTTTCACATTTTCTCCCAAATTTACACACCCCAACAATAAACAATAATCATTAACAAATATGTCAATTCCCATATCAATAACAACGATCCCATCCTCCCACCAAACCCCAAACATTAGCCCGCATGTTCACACAAACAAATGACAAAAAGGAATCAGGAATCACCCATAGTCACCATTAACACACACAGCCCCCCTCCCCCCAACCGCACCCCCCAGCTAATGTTCGATGTTATCCAGTTCTTGAAAGTGCATAATGAATAATGCCCATGAATTGTAGAACCCCTCCATACTTTCCCTCAGTTCAAACCTAACCTTCTCAAGAGTCAAGAATTCCAACAGGTCGCCCCACCACGCCAGGGCACAGGGTGGAGAGGTTGATCTCCAACCCATCAGGATCCGCCTTTGAGCAATCAACGAGG